>NW_016107626.1:3226357-3243596 GCF_001604975.1 Cebus imitator | reverse complement strand
AAAAAAAAAAAAAAAACAGCAACTAAGCAGAATGCATGTCTATTTGGCAAAATAACTTCCAGTAATCTGAGTTGTGCTGCATGGTCCAACTCATGCAGTAGTTCAGATGATACATTAGCCAATAGCTTTCAACATCCTTTTCTGCATTTCACTCCTAGACAGACTCACCTAAGATTCTGTCTTAGGTGATTACCTGAGAGGGGCTTCGGCATGATTGAGAATGTTCACGCCTTCACTAAGCGCGGTGGTTTCCTCACGTGCATTTTCGTGGTTGATGGCACTGACCTGTTTCTTTTCTTGCTAGCGTTACACACAGAGCAATGGGCGCAGGCCGTTTGGCATCTCTGCCCTCATTGTGGGTTTCGACTTTGATGGCACTCCTAGACTCTATCAGACTGACCCCTCGGGCACATACCATGCCTGGAAGGTGAGTTCGTGACAAAACCAAGGGGCTTTGGACAGTCTTATCAGAAAAAGGCTTTGAGGGGGTGGGAGGTCCTGGGCTTCCTGCTGTAGGGCCTGCATCAGTGAATAAGTCAGTCACTAAATGTTGTTTGGAAGAAAATCCAAGGGCAGCAAGGCATAAGGGTAGACCACATAAATTAAAATCTCCGGCCAGGCATGGTGGCTCATGCCTCTAATCCCAGCACTTTGGGAGGCTGAGGCAGGTGGATCACCTGAAGTCAGGCGTTCTAGACCAGCCTGGCCAATGTGGCAAAACCCCGTCTCTTCTAAAAATACGAAAAAAAATTAGCTGGGCATTGGTGGCACCCACCTGTAATCCTGGCTGCTTGGGAGGCCGAGGCAGGAAAATCACTTGAACCTGGGAAGCAGAGGTTGCAATGAGCCGAGATCACACCACTGCATTCCAGCCTGGGCAACAAGAGCGAAACTCCGTCTCAAAAAATCTCCCATTGCCTCTTGATAATGGAATAAAAGGTATAATCCCATTCTTGGTAAGAATCGGCACCGACTCTAAAGCGCTTTTTGCAAAAGGAGGCCACAGGGCAGGGTCTGTGTCCAGGGCTGCTGTCCAGCACTCCAGCCTACTTCCTGCCTCCTGCCACCACCACTGGCTGGGTGGCCCACATGGGGCAGCCGTGTTCCAGGGCCAGCCCTGGGTTGTCATGCCCTACGCCACTTGAGAGCATACGTGTCTGTTTTAGGCCAATGCCATAGGCCGAGGCGCCAAGTCAGTGCGTGAGTTCCTGGAGAAGAACTATACTGATGAAGCCATTGAAACAGATGATCTGACCATTAAGCTGGTGATCAAGGCACTCCTGGAAGTAAGTTTGCATTTGGAATCCAGGCAAGGTGGTGAAGATACCATGTTGTGGTGGTGACTGATAGGCAAATGGGCAGCAAGGAAGGTGGCAAGTATGCACCAGTGATGCTTGATGGCACTGCTCTGGTCTGTGGTGTATCCTAACTGCTGTGTTCTTGAAATAGCCATGTGAGCTGTGATCATTAGCTCCTTTATCCAGCCGGGGCAGCTCAGGCTTGTGCAGGGGGCACACGGCATGGGAACCAGAGGCAGGATGTGAACCCAGCTGTCCCACTGTGGAATCTTCTCTTCACAGCCATCACTAGGCCTTCCAGAGGCTTGAACGATTACTAAAGTCAGGGAATTAGAGAACTGGGGATGTGGTTGGGCTTTGTCAAGACCTTGAAGTGCTAGCAGGTGAAACCAGAGAGGGCCTAGCTGGAAGGCCAGCCTGGAGTGTGGGCATCAGGCTTCCCGGTGGTAACCGCTGTGTCAATGGGAGGGCCTCCCACATAGCTGCTGTGCAGGAGAGAGTCCCAGTGCTGGGAAGCAGGAGGGTGTGCAGGCATCCCAAATAGACTTCAAAAGTGGCTATGCATTTAGGACAAAGATACAGGTTCCTGGGAGGCAGAGTGCTCTTGGGTGCTGGGTTTGGGTACACAGCTATTTAAGGTATTTCTGAGAGCTGCTTTGGTCTTGACTAGAGAAAGGTGGCAAATGCTCCTGTCTTCTGTCTCTTCAAGGTGGTTCAGTCAGGTGGCAAAAACATTGAACTTGCTGTCATGAGGCGAGATCAACCCCTCAAGGTAATTGCCACATTTGTCTGCTTTCTTTGCCTGTTGAGTTTTCTCCAAGATTAAGGCCGGGCCAGTACCAGTTCAGAAGGAAACAACTGTGGTTTTAACATCAGGAAAAGGTTTTTTCGAGGCTCCCCATTATGTCAAAGCAAAGATTCCCATCTTCCTTTCTGGTTAGATGGTCCCTGCATGTTTTCTTGGCATACTTAGCAGCTGCCAGTCAGGAGATCTGCTGCTGCTTAATGCTTGTCTAGGTCAAGGCAGCATCCTCTCATCTTCCTTGAGGTCCCTCTCCAAAGATGCTGGACAAGCAGCGGTACCAAAGCCTGGCTGCCCTCCCCAGAGGACGGTGCTGGTTCCATGGCACCTTGTGTGGCTTAGGTAACCATGAGTGCATTTTTTTTTTTTAATAGATTTTAAATCCTGAAGAAATTGAGAAATATGTTGCTGAAATTGAAAAAGAAAAAGAAGAAAACGAAAAGAAGAAACAAAAGAAAGCATCATGATGAATAAAATGTCTTTGCTTGTAATAATTTTTAAATTCAGATCAATCATGGATAAGTCTCAATGATGTGTTCCATTCCATTTATTTACACTGAGTGTCCTACAATAAACTTCTGTATTTTTTAACCTTTTTTTTTTTTTTTTTTAAGAGAATGTGTATCTTTAGGTGCAGTCATGGTAGTCCTCTCATCTGTCACCCTTTTCAACCCTCAGCCACTGTAAGTTTGAGCTTTACTTTCTGTTCCTTGTGGCTAGGCTAAGACAGCAAGCCAGTGTGAGTCAGAGGTTCCTCCCTTGGGAATTTGGAGCTGCTGCCCTGGGTGCTGCAGAGAAACCTAACCAGCAGACCTGTTTCTCTCTGCCATAGACACAGAATGACTTGACCAACAGAAGTCATTCTGTGTCTATGACAGAGAGAAATTAGGGGACTCATTCTAGATGAATGTATAATGTCAAGGACACAAACACAAGTAGCCTGGAGTTCATTCCACAGAGGCAGCAGCTTTGTTCAAAGGCAGCTTTGCATGCCTGGCTTTGATAGACTATGTCTTGGCATCTGCCTCCTACTTTCTCCTGGAGACTGGTTGTGGCTCTGAGTCCAGCAGCAGTTTAAGGCATGGTCTTTTTGGGTCCTCAGGTTGCCCCTTCCCTCCCATGCGGTGCTGTGCCACCTGCAGAGCCACTTGCTCTGATCCTTGGTTTTGGGCATGTATCTTCTAAAGACTAAAGGGGTCCAGATACACTTTTGAGTTTAGCATAAAATGTACAATTGTCAAAACAACATGTTTAACAGCAAGGTCAGTCAGGTGGTATGCCATGACCTGACCACCTTGAGATTCTCTGGCAGGCAGTGCCAGTTTCACCAAGTCATCTAGCTGGGTGAGGGCTGTGGCCACCTATATCTGAAACATAAGATTTATTTTTCTGCTAGTCAAGGATATCCATTATCCCCACCCAAGAACTGGAGAGCTGCTCGCTGGCAGTTAGTTAGTTATGCAGTGGAGCCTGATGGCACCATAGGCATACTGCAAGGAGAACTCATGCAGCTGATGTGTCTCCTCGTCCTCTCTGAGGACCACTTTTAAGGTCACCTGGAAACCCATTAGACTGAAATGGGATGTTCTGACCCTAGAACCAGCCGTGTCTTTGTTTTCTGAGTGGTTCCAGGTACAACCCCGCTCATGACTCCAACGTGCTCTATGGTGCCTGGAAACATGAGTGCTGCTGAGCTGGGGGGCTTGGAGGCAGCAGGAAGGTGGCAAAGGGGCCACTGTTTTATGAAACAGGCATTGTCTGTGAACTGGGTTTTTAAAATGACTTTGTATCCAGTGTTTGGAGAGCAGAGCCATTCATCCCAGAAGGATGGCCCACAGGGAGAACCCGGGTCTGCTAGCTGCACTTCAGCCGAGCAGTTGGGTCAGCCACTTTGTTCGATCACCTGACAGGGCCCAAGTCTCCCCAGATTCCAACCTAAGTGTGCTCCAGACCTGCACATGATGCAGAGATGACCTGGGCAGCAGAGTCAACAGGATTCTTAGGGCATCAGAGAAGGAAGTTTTAAAGGTTTGCGTGTTTATTTATAATTACAATTTACATTACTCCAACAGAGGAGCCCCCTTGCTATGTTCTAATTCTTAGCCATGAAGTCCTACAAAAATAAACCCAAGCTTTTACAGTAACTTAATCAATACAGAACTAAAGCCTTTGTAGCTATTAGAAGGGTTTAGTTACCAAGGTGCTTATGTTCAACAAAATGACCTGTCACTCAGGACGCATGCGTATACTAAAGTTCTGACCCATCGACTCATGCAACAAATGTAGACCCCAAATGTAGACCCTGCCCTCCCTCCACCCACATTTAAAACAAAAACACAACGATGTACAACAGAGGGGAAATATGCTCTTGGTCAACTGACCTTGCAAAAAAGACTGGCTCATTTCCAAGTAGATGAGAACACCAAAGTGTGTGGCCAGAGTCCGGCCATGACTGACTGGCACAGGTCAGAGCCTGGCAGGGACCACAGAAGGGCCAAGGCGCCACAGGGGCTCATCCCAAGCTCCAACTGCGACCTGGAAGCTTACGGACACCAGGCTCTGCAGCAGCTCCATGGTTGGCGTCCGGGGCCACTGACCACTACTCCCAAGTGCTTCTAATCCACCCACCCCTGGCCAGTCCCGACCTTGACAACATTACTGTGGGTGTCATCAGGGTGGTCTGGTTCACTTATACAACATGATCCATAGCACAACCCCTTCCGTGCCCTTCACCCACCCACCCCCCTCCTACACCTGTGCTGGCCCTGCCTGACTCCTGAGACCCCACCCTTGGCAGTGGGGGTGCCAGGCCAGCAGCACCAGGGGCCAGGGTTACAGAGATGCACTTGGCTGCCACATCTGCCAAATGAGATTTGGTTTCACTTTTAAAAGTCAAAGCTGTCATTAAAAATAAAGTCACAAAGTAAGGATTCAGCTTTCGCTATAGAAACCTTTTTGCAAAATACCAAAACCTTAGAATTAGGCTATGCGCAACTAAAGGAAACATAGGTAAAGACACCTCAAAGAGGTTACCCATGAATACTTCCCCAAAACAAGTGGTTCTAACTCAGACCGTGTCCAAGTTAAGTCCAAAACATAAGTAGCAGTATGGGAATCTTCCAAACTCCGTAAACAAAGTGACCACATCTCCCTGTAAGTGCAGCGTTTTCCTTGTGTCCTGATACACAGAATCATTTCTGCGCCACTTCAGTAGGAGCCTGCAAGAGATGACAGGAAGTCAAATAGCTGCTGGGAGAAGCCGGTGCTGCTGCCTCTGCTGGCCAGCAGGAGCCGCTCAGCCTCCCTCTGGCCCCGGCTGAGTCAAGCCAGCTTCACCATTCCTCTCGCAATCCACTCAGTATCCTACTATACAACACACTGGGGACAGGAAGCAGCTCATGGCAGAAGGCCTAGTCCCTCCAGGGCCCACCTGGCCACCTCAAGGCCCTGGGGTGGGGTCGGTACCAGGCACCTTATGTGGGACACTCTACCCAGACCCTAGGGTGCCCACAAGTCCACTGGAATCTTGTTAAAAACAAAGCCTCTTATTTAGGGCCAGTTGGGCCGAGACACTGGCCTTGGAGCAAGCTCTCTCGCTGGCTTCACTCGGGTGTCAAGCCCCCAGGCACACCACACCCGCAGGGCCTCACCTTCCACACCTACAATCTCACTTGAGAGGATGCTGGGGCCTGGGTCCTGCCCCCACAGATTCGGGTTTAGTTGGCCAAGAGCCCCCTGGGTAAGACGTGGTCAAGGCCCTCGGTTTGGCTTTGACACCTCCAGGCCTCTCTTCCTGGGAAACTGAGCCTGTTCTTTCCAACACCCCCCCACTCCTGAGCTCTCCAGGTGCACCTGATCCTACACCCTCCCACCAAAGCATCCAGAAATCCAGAAGACTTGTCCACTCACCTATGACTACATCCTCACACCCTGCCAGTTCCAGCTCTGTGGGAAGTGGGGTTGCGACGGGTGGTCCCATTGCCCCTGCCGCCTCGGAATCCACCCCGAGAACTGCGGCCACGAAGAAACCTCCCTGACACCCCAAAGGTCTCCGTGTTGAGCTTCCTCTCTTCGGCCCACGTTGTCCGCCTGGAGCTAAACCATAGAGGAAATGCTGATTGTAGCAAGCACTGACTTTCAGGCTTCTGGCCAGGCCTGTCCTCAGGGCAGCCCAGGAAAGGAGGGACAGACTTACCAGGGCCACTACAGGGAAGGGGTGGCCCTGTCAGCACTGGAGTACGGCTCCAGCACTGCAGGTGCTCCCGTCACATTTCCAACCAGGACTGTCCCCACAATGGGCAGGGGCTCAGGATCCATCTCTACCATCTCTGTCACCACAGGCAAGCAGTGATACCAGGTCGCTACCAAGGCAGCCCCTGTTGCTTGCTGGGCACACAGAGGAGCCCTGAGGAGGCTGAGGGGCCCAGGAGACCTGAGGCTGAAGCATCAAGTGGACTGTCCTAGACAAGGAGGGGGCTAGGCTAGAGGTCCCTGGAATCTGATGCTTCTGCTTTTGGAGTTGGGAAGACGGGGATACAGCACGGACACCCATACCACCCAAACAAGCCGCTGGTGGGAGACTGTCTCCCACATCCAACTGTGTGCCCAGCATGCCCAGCACTCCCACCAATGCAGACAGCAGCTCCAGGGCAGCACACCCACCCCGAGTTCCTCTTCCGCAGAAAACCTGCTGCTCACACAGACTTCTGTGTTTAAAGAAATAGCAACTCCACCCATCAGCTGCCCAGGCCAAAAGACTGAGGAGTCATTCTGGACTCTTCTCACGTCATGTTGGCCAATTCTGTTAGCATCACCTTCAAGATAACATTCAGACTCTACCCCTTCCCTCTGTCACCACCACTGCCAGGTTCCAAGCTGCCTGCGCTGCAGCACTGGCCCCCTAACTGGCCAGTAAGCAGCCACACTTGCCCACTGTCCAACCACTCTCACCAAGGATGCCGTAAAACATCAGACAGCACCACTCTTCAGCTCAAAACCCTCTGATGGCTTCCCTCGGCACTTGGAACAAAATCCATAGTCACTGCCTTGCCTTACATGACCCTATGGGAACCCATCCCCCAGACGCAGCCTGTATGGAAGCGCCTCCTGCACTCATCTGCACAGCCTGCTCCACCCGTGAGAACTGATCATTCACTTCCCACCGCATCCACAGCTCCGGTGCATCGCCCTGGCTGCCTGGCCTTCCACGACACGCTGTTCTATTTCTCGCCTGGCATGAGGAGGTGAGGCTCTCCTAGCCTGCCTTACGCATCCCTGTCAACACCCCATGGCATGTCTGGCACTCAATCAAATGGCCCCAAGTCTCCATGCCAGGCCTGCACTGTAGATGCCACCCTCTCTAGGTTGCTCCGTGGGACATCTGACCAGCTGTTAGGTGTGAAAAATAAAACACACCACATGGTTCCTGGTCCCAAGTGAAGGAAGGCCAGTGTGACCACGTTCTAGCCGCATGCCTCAGGCTGCAAAGCAAGGTCCTCAGGCCACTGTGGCAGCAGGACCAGCAAGCAGACCAATGAGGCGCGCTGAATGTTGACACAGGTCTGCCGGAGGGAGGGGTGGGGAGAGGGGTGGTGCAACCCAGCCTTTGTGGGGACAGGACACCAAAGCCAAGAGGAAACAGGGGCTTGACCTCAGCCGACTCCTCGGGTCGGGACCCCCAAGAGGCTTCCCACACACAACCTGCTGGGACTCCCATGCCCATGACACAGAAATGCAAGCAGGACCCTAGAACAGCTACCCTGGGCCTCTGGGTCCAGCTCTGCCTTCAGGTGAGGGCCCTCAGTCCTGTCCTTTCTAGACTGCAGGACTCTCCTCCCCTCATCCATTCAGCCTCCCACCTGGTCTTGAGTTCAGAAGAGATGTTGTCAAAGAACGACTTGGATTTGTCATAGTAGCAGTTGGGCCCCAGAAGGTCTTCCTCGGCCGGCGTTTCGTCACTCTGGGTCACCACAGCTGGGTCCTTTTCTTCCCCCTTCTCAGTCTTGTCATCTACAAAGAGAAGCAGCAAACACGGAGGAACAGGAAGGGCAGAGAGCACAGCCTTCTAGCAGGGTGTTCCTCCGGACCCACCCAGTAGCCACCTCAGGCTGAGACATAACCTACACCTTTGCTAAGCAGAGAGATCTTCTTCTACCTTCTCAGCACAGGTCTCCTTCTGCCATCTGGGCCATGCAGTCTGCACCTTATTCTGTGTTCACACCTCCCTCCCGGTAGCAAACTCCTCCTTGTTTCATTAACTCCTCACTCCAGCTCACCACCAGCCTGGCTTCCTTTTCTTCCAGGCATTGCTTCCTTTTTTTTTTTTATCTTCTGAGATGGAGTCTTGCTTTGTCACCCAGGCTGGAGTGCAGTGATAGAATCTTGGCTCACTGGCACTGCACTCTCCACCTCATGGGTTCAAACGATTCTCGTCTCAGCCTCCTGAGTAGATGGGATTACAGGCGCCCACCACCATACCCGGCTAATTTTTGTATTTTTAGTAGAGAGGAGGTTTTGCGGTGTTGGCCAGGCTGGTGTTGAACTCCTGACCTCAGGTGATCCACCCACCTTGGCCTCCCAAAGTGCTGAGATTACAGGTGTGAACTACCACACCTAGCCAGGTATCTCTTCTTAACACTCTCTAGGGGTTCTCCTGTGGGGAGGATAATTTTCATAGAATGAGCCAAACCTTTAAAATTCAGTTTCTTCTTAAACTCTTTGTCAAGCTCCTCTCGGTTGAACTGGGCATTTGCACTCTCAAAATCAAAGTCACCCTCAAATTTGATTGTGTTTTCCTTGACATTAGTTGGACGGTTTTGCCCTCTGGAGCGATTCCTCGTTCGCCTGTTTCCTGTGAGGAGAAAGGACAACACTGGCTGAAGGTCACTAACCCAAGCACCTCACAAGCAGTTTCTAGGCACACCCTCGAGGCAGCAGAGGGGGCGGAGCACACAAGCAGTGACTTCACACCAGCACCCCTGAAAAATTGTTACCCAGAGAAGCAGGCAGGAGGGCAAGCAGAGCTCAGCCTGATCACTCATGGCCTCCAGAAGTCAAGTGGCAACAGGAGTTACCTGATCGCCTCCTCTGAGGTCTTCTGTTCTCGTCATTCACCTGCCCTTGAGTTTGCACAGCTGCCGGCTGGACTACATCTAAGGCGCAAAAGGGAAGAGTAAGGCGAAGCTCCTGCAGAAGCCGGAAGCCAGAACCCAGCTGTGGAAGCAGGCACCACCACCACGGGGCACGCGGCCAGGGCAGCACTGCAGGAGGCTGCTGCATGGGCCTGCCCTGCAAAAGCACATGGGGCTTAGAATGGGGGAGTAGTATTTTTTAATTAAAAAAAAAAAAATAGCCCAGGAAGTAGTGTGCCACTTTTAGAACATCAAACAAACTCCAGGAAAATATGTGTTCAATTACCGCTGGTAGTCTTGCAGCTCGGGGGGGCCTGACGACCATTGAGTTGCGTCCCTGTGGTGCCCTTGCCAGGTAACAGCCTTTTAGCATTCAGGTTATCAGCAGAACCAGTCTGGACACCCTGCTCCACCATGGGGCTCTTGCCGACTGGAATGGATGGAAAACCAGCTCCTGAATTGAGGAGGGGAGGAAGGTTTAAAAATAGAGAGAAAAGAAGCAAGACTTAGACCTCCAGACATTTCTCTTCTGCTGGCATGTCAGGAAGGAAAGGAGGGTAACTGCCTAGAGGTTCTACCAAATCCAAGCAAAGCTCCCCCAGACTGGGCTGTTCCCTCTGAGGCTAGCCCAGGCAGCAAAAGAAGGCCAAGACACTGGGCAGCACCAAGGCCAGTTCATCTTTGGACTGCCCACCCCCAAAGTCCTGAGCTCCCCAAGTTAGGGATCCTCAAGGAGAGGAAAAGCACTATGCCTACCCACAGGCACCTTCCCAGTGGCACAGAAACAGCTTTCTTAAAACCATGCATGCACCAATCCCAAAGGGCCTCAGTAGCCCCAACAGCCTGGTGAATTCAGGATCTGAAAATCTGTTTCATTCTGGTCCATACTGGAGAAGAACCAGCCCAGCCTGGGATTTTCTAGAAAATGCAGTGATCGAATTCTAAAGTTAAATTCTAGAACACTGTCATTTCCACTTAAGGCACAATAAAACTAAAAACAATGAAGTAGGAGCTGACTTTCGAGAGGGGAGCAGCCTACACTTCTCTTAGGGGCAAAGGCCCATCATGAAGACACAAAGGGCTCCTAGGTGGCCTTCAGCAAGGGGCTGTGCTTATGAGACTGCAGTTCCTGGGCCCACGCCCAGGGAGATGAACCCTCAGAAATCAAGCCCTCTGAACCCGGAGGAAAAAGGGGAACACCACCCACCTCCTCTCCATCTCCTCCCTTTCCAAAGTTCCAGGACCTGTGAAGACCCTAAACAGGACAATGTGGAACTGGGTACAAGTGAATAGAGATCTGAAACAGAAACATTCCCTAACCACGGGAAAATTATTAGAGGAAGAGCCCAATACACGTGAAGACTGAGGATCTCACCTGTTTTTACGAAATACACACTAAAATGAAAAAAAAAAAAAAATCAGTGTAGAAAAATTCCTTGTAAACAGATCAAGAGAAGCTCTCAAAAGGCAGGCCAGAACAGCTCTGTATAGAGGTCTGGTAAGTGTCCTCTGGCAGGATGCACCCGGCCACTTTCTCACTGATTGTCTTACTCAGCATGACTGGCCTGGAGATGAACACAGCACTACCTGCTTTTTCCTGATCATACCGTGACTACAGGGGCATGGATCTGTGGCTTGTCTGCTTTTCACACAACCAACTAGTTCAAACAAAGTCTTGCCCTGTGAGCAGGATTAGGTAAATGATCCTAAAAGCAATGGAAGTATCTGTGTCATTTTTAAGTGGGAAAAAAATTACTATTCTCTAACTCAGATACACGGAGTGCATGCAGGATTCGGAAAGCAGCACTTGCAGAATGACAGACTGACAGCAGCTGTGTGCCATAAGGAAAGCCCAGGCGTCATCCCGGACCAGGGCCAGATAATGGTGAGGGTTCCAGCTTGCCGCGGAGAACAGGGTGCTATGTGTAACACATAAACACACAAGATCATCAATGTGAATTTTAGAACTTCAGGGTAAATAAGTAGAATGGGAGGAAAGGTCTAGAAATCCCAAAGGCGCCACCACTACCACAGCACAGAGACAGGTGGTATGCACCAGCATTGGCCAGCTGACCATCAGGCGGACACTGTCCACCTGGCCAAACAGTTGGGGACTGTCACCCAAGTCCCCAATTTTGAATCCCCTAAAAGAGGGAGCTATTCACCACACAGATCAAAGAGCAGCATGGGCATGTGAGGTGCTTTGGGGAGTCCCACTGCAGTACTCTAGAACACGTTTAGGACCCAGCATAAACCCCAGGGAAATGACTTTCTGTGAACAATGAAGTTTCCCATATGCAGTAGTCATGGTACAAGTCAACAGAGACCCTGGACCCAGTGAGAGTGAACAAAGTACTCCGCTAATTCTTCGTAATCCCTTCTTTAACACTGAGAGTTCATAAATCAGGACCATGTGCTGAAGCAAACAGGCAGCTCAGCGGCCGCATGGGCTTGGCAAATGATCTGTACAGCTACTATCATTCTGTCTGCTGGTTTACCCCTCGCTCTCAGAATGGTTTGCAAGACAGCATGCAGTTCTCCCAAACTGCTGTTACCCTTGGCAGTGAGCTGCTGTGGCTCTGAGGACAAGTCAAGCTCTGAAACGGGCTGTGGAGATGGAGAAGAGCTAGGGCTGGAAGCAGCGGCTGAGGCTGGAGGGCTTACCAACTTCTCTAAAGGAAGATAAAGGAGAAAGAGCAAAAAGAAAGCACACAAATAAGTCACGATATATTCGTCTTGTGTCTAGCAAGCTTGGAAAGAGCCAAGCAACCTCTTGTAGGACTCTGTCATACAAACATATTTTAGAAATAGGGAGCTGAGCTGGGAAGGCCACCTGTCACACTAGGAACAGCAATCAAGACAGGCACGATTTGTAGCAGCAAGTGGCCTACAGACCTCATTTAGGGTTCCCTGTCTCACTACTCATGCTGGATTCTGAACAAGGGTGAAGGTGATCACCTGTCAATTCTACACTCTGAGCCCATCTGCAAGGCTAGGTCCAAGTCAAGGATACCACGGGATTTCTCTCTACATATGGAGAATAGAATCATACTCTGGGGTGATTCAATCTCAGTTGAAACCATTTTTGAACGAGGCACTTACAGTAGAATAATAAACATGATGGGTGGGTTTGTATTTAACTTCTATATTTACAGGCTTATAAATGTGCAAATAGCTAGACCTTATCTGTAATACTACATATATATCAGTTATTTCTTCTTTCAAGCAGATATAAAGGACTTCCACCTATTTGTTTTTTTGAGACAGAGTCTCACTGTGTCACCCAGGCTGGAGTGCAGTGGCACAATCTTAGCTTACTGAAACCTCTGCTCCAGGGTTAAGCAATTCTCGTGCCTCAACCTCCCAAGTAGCTGGGATTACGGTGTGTACCACCATGCCCAGCTGATTTTTGTACTTCTTATACAGAGAGAATTCCATCATGCTGTTCAGGCTGGTCTCGAACACCAGACCTAAGGTGATTCACCCACCTTGGCCTCCCAAAGTGCTGGGATTATAAGCGTGAACCACCATGCCTGGCCCAGGACTTCCGCCTAGATCCATGCTGACACTTAGAATGAATTTTGATTGGATTCATCTGTTCCAACACTCAGGCCCCTGCCTCTTTTACTCTCAGTCAAGTAGTTTACTAAATGCTCTCATGAGCTGAAGATTCACTGGGTAATTTACTAAGTCTGTAGTAAAACAGTCTACGAGCTGAACATGACAACAATGCATGTCCCCACCCTCAGGCTCCATCGCTCCACTCAGTGAGTTACACACAAGGATAGTTTACCAGACAGAAACAGGTCACTCACCTAGACCCAGGGAGGCAGCATACTGCTGGCTGAGCAGGGAGCTGGCTGCCAGCGGACCATAGGGCGCCATCCCTCGGAAAGGGCTGTAAGGCACGTGCGGCTGGAAGGGCGAGGCAGAGGCAGAGCCCAGGGAAGACTGAACAACGAGACACTCGGGTGAGAACAGAGAAGGCTATCCTATCAGCCCGCACACCTGCATCAGGGCACTTGTTTAGGTGGGAGACAAGCACTGTCCCATTAGCCTGCATCCTTGAGACGCCGGAGGAGCCCTTGGGGTGCAAGTTTCCAGTAGGGCAAGACCTGCCTTTTCCACAGTACTTCATTTCCAGTTCCACCTGTCCATGTAGTTCTTTTTTTTTTTTTTTTTTTGAGATAGTCTTGCTCTGTCACCCAGGCTGGAGTGCAGCGGTGTAATCTCGGCTCACTGCAATGTCCACCTCCCAGGTTCAAGCGATTCTCCCTGCCTCAGCCTCCCAAGTAGCTGAAATTACAGGCAGCCATCACCATACCCAGCTAATTTTCGTATTTTTAGTAGAGACAGGGTTTTGCATGTTGGCCGGGCTGGTCTTGAACTCCTGATCTCAGATGATCCGCCTGCCTCTGCCTTACAAAGTACTGGGATTACAGGGGTCTCGTCCGTGTAATTCTAACCCAGATTCTCCTAACTCAAAGCCATTGGATGGCTCCCCACTGCTCCCAAAGCCTGCCCTGTGTGATTGCACCTTCCAGGATGGGTCCTCAGCACGGAACCTGGTGCAGTCTCAACCCCAGAGGAGCCAATGAATGTTTGCATTTAGAAGTGAAGAAAATGTTAACCTGGGCTCCTTGGTGAAAAATAAGCCATAACCCAATAGGTGGGCACGTAGCATCAAACTTGTAAATCTGGGGTGTTACACAACAGCAGCCTGTAACGTCTGGGCATAACCCAAGGGCAAGGCCTGCAGTCCCAACAGGTATGTCACGCCACTCACAGCAGCTGCTCAGGGCTCAGCCTTCTCCAACCAGAAACTAAGGGCAAACGCTATGCCCCCAACATCACAGGTCCAGGGGCATCCAGTCACACTATACACACATGCCACACACACACACACACACAGAATCCACTCATACTACACTGCACTATACACACACACACGCTACTCACACACGAACATCCACTCTACACTACACTACACACACACAGAGCATCCAATCATACACTACACTACACACACAAAGAACATCCACACAGAGCATCCACTCTACACTACACACACACACAGAGCATCCATTCATACACTACACTACACACACACACACACACACACACACACACACACAGCATCCACTCATACTACACTACACTATACACTCACATACAGGGAACATCCACTCTACATTACACACACTACTCACGGAACATCCACTCTATACACAGACACACACACACAGAGCATCCACTCATACACTACACTACACACACACACACTACTCACAGGGAACATCCACTCTACACACACACACACACAGCATCCACTCATACTACACTACACTACACAAAGAACATCCACACAGAGCATCCACTCTACACTACACACACACACACACACACACACACACACACAAAGCATCCAATCACTACACTATACTATATACACGCCACTCACACACATGGAACATACACTCTACACCACACACACACATAGCATCCAATCACTATACACACACGCCACTCACACACGGAACATCCACTCCACACCACACACACACACACACACACACACAGCATCCACTCATACTACACTACACTACATACACAGTATCACTCATACACTACACTACACACACACACACACACACACACACACACACTAACACACACGGAACATCCACTCTACACACACACAGCATCCACTCATACTACACTACACTACACACACACACACAGCATCCACTCATACACTACACTATATACACACACACACACACATCCACTCATACACTACACTACATACACACACACACACACACACAGAGCATCCACTCATACACTACACTATACACACACACACTAACACACATGGACCATCCACTCTACACTACACACACACACAGAGCATCCATTCATACACTACACTACACACACACACAGACACACACACAGCATCCACTCATACTACACTACACTATACACTCACATACAGGGAACATCCACTCTACATTACACACACACACTACTCACGGAACATCTACTCTATACAGACACACACACACAGGGCATCCACTCATACACTACACTATACACACACACACTACTCACAGGGAACATCCACTCTACACACACACACACACACACACACACTACTCACAGAGCATCCACTCATACTACACTACACTATACACACACTACTCATGCACACGAACATCCACTCTACACACACACGAGTACACACACACACACACACGTGCACGCATGTGTGCACCAGGGTCCCCTGTTCTCCATCCTTAAAAGCCATGCTACACAGCACAGACCACCTACTGTGCGCTACAAGAATCACCTTCCGTGGGAACAGCAACAGCCTGGACAAAAGCTAAGCCACTTTAAATTAAAAGGTTATTCCTCACACTGAGCACCTGACCCGACATGCCACCACGCTCCATGTGGAGACCGGCATCTCTCACAGCGTGCACACAGGGGCAGTGGCATACTTACCTGAACAATGGCGGGATCCTGCGGGAGTGTGTGCTGAGCTTTCGGAGGTTCACACACAGTGATATCTTTGATGTCACTTCCCCGGAAAATGATGTACTCATAAATCTCTTCTCTGGGGGGAGCAGGCCTATCTGTGGGACGGTCTTCAGTGCCAAAGGACCTCACTTATGAGTGGAGAAAGAGAAGCGTTAAGGTGTTGTCCTCAGCCAGTTCAATCAACCCCGACGCAACTGCTCTTAAGCCTTCCAGAAGACAGCGGCAACCGCTCCGAGCGACAACACAGCACCCCAGGTCCACATTTCAACATCTACTTAACGCCCCCATTTTCAGTGGACAATGCTGATGGCGCATCAATTGGTGAAGCTCCAGACAGTTCTATATCACAAACATGACAAGAACTATTTCACAGACTGTCTCCTGTGCGAACACAGAGCTCTCAGCAAAACAAGGCTTGCTTCGCAAGGCTTTCCTGTCCACAGCAGACTGCAAAAATCAAACAGGCAGCTTGCTGCTTTATGCCCAAAGCCTCACCACACATTGCGCCTGGGGGGGGGAGGTCAGTTTTCTCGCAAAGGAACGTAGATGAGCGTTCCCTTACCCTTCCATCCACAACAAGCCTTGGAACAGCTGCCACAGAAACAAGGGAGACAGGGTCCCAGGATTGTGAACCCCTGACCCCAGCTTCCGCACCTCTAAGGAATTCTGAGCCCGAGGGACTTCTTGGGGTACCAGTCCCTAGGCAGCAGGCTTGCAGGAGCCCTACAAAGTCTCTTTTTAGCAGGCCTCTAGGGGCAGAGCTGGGAGGGACAGCGGCCTCTGACTGGTAAGAGCACAACTCCTACTGAGTTCTGGGCCTACGCTGGACCTCAGTTTCCCTAACTGGACTCCTGTAGTGAGTGCACAGCCCTGGCACGCTCCACCAGCTCCTGAGCCACGCGGGAGACGGGCTTCAAAAGCTGACAGTCCCAGCTTGGAATGAGTGCGTCCTGTGACACCTCAGGAACCGGGGGAGCCCCGGGTGGGACATAGGCAGACCCGCTGCACCGGCACCGTTCGCTGCGAGGCAGGGAAGGGCACTCCCCACCTTCTCCGGGGTGAAGACAAAGGGACTGCACCCGCCGCCGCCTCGGCCTCAGCAAGCCTGGACCTCTCCGGAGTCCGGGAAGAGCCCGTTCCTCGAGGCCTCCCAGCGGCTGCAGCGGGGTGTCAGCGCCCACAGGCGGCTGTCGCTACAGGGAAAGCCACACGGCGGGAGCGGCGGTTTCGACGCGGGCATCAGCCGCCGCCGGGTGCTCCCGCCCGGGCAGGACGCTGCATTGGGGCGCAGGATGCGTCCGCTCAGGGCCCAGCTGCCTAACGGGTTCCAGAAAAGATCGCCGGATTCGCGCGTGGTCACGCCGCCCCCCGGCCGCGAGGTTCCCCGCGGGGACCCCCGAGACCGGCCGCGAGCTTCCCCGCGGGGACCCCCGAGACCGGCCGCGAGCTTCCCCGCGGGGACCCCC
>NW_016107626.1:3210982-3225684 GCF_001604975.1 Cebus imitator | reverse complement strand
GGGAGCCGCCCCGGCCCTCGGAGCCCGCACCTGCAGGGCCGGGCTGGGCGGCCAAGGGGGCGGCGCCGCGGGGGCCGGGCCCGTCCCTCCCCGAACGCCGCCCGGCGCCCGCGCACAGTAACGCCGCCCAGGGAGACCATTGTGCGGCCGGCCGCGCTGGGGGAGGGCGGCGGGTGAAGGCGCGGGCCGCGGGTCTCAACGCCGGCGCGGGGACGCTGGGCGGGCGGGGTCTGGGCGCCGGGCTCCGGAGCGCCCGGGGGCTGTTGGCGGACCGGGGTCGCCGGGCGGTTGGGGCGGGCGGGCAGGCGGCGGCCGCTACCTTTGGCGAGCGCCACGGTGGAGTTGTCGGTGTCGATGGTGTAGAGGATGCCCTCGTAGCGGATCTGCGCCTTGGAGATGAGGCTGATCTTGCTGCCCAGATACGGGGTGCCTGAGGAGCCGCTCATGGCGGCGGCCGGGGCGCGTCGGGCTGCCGGGGGGGACAAGCGCCGGGCCGCGGCCCGCTTCGCCACCGCGCGGTGGCCTGGCCGCCCGCTCCTGCGCTCCTCCGCCCTGCCGCCGCCGCCGGGGCGCCTCCTCGCCGCCGCCCGAGGGGCCTGCGCGGGCACCGAGCGAACGAAGGAGGGGCGCGCGGCCGGGGCTCTGAGGGGAACGCGGGGGAGGAGGGGCCGCCGCAGCCACATCCGGGGCCTCCAGCCGCTACGCGCCGCCCCCTCGCGCTCGCCGCCCATTGGCTCGCTGCGCCCGCCGGCCTTTAAATATGGCCGCGCCGCCAGCTGAGGGGCGCGCCCGCGAGTCGCGCCTGCGCAACAAGGCCCCGCTGCCCGGAGGCGGATCTTTTCGGCGCTCCGCCCCTCCACGGCTGGCTCCCGGCGGGCCCCGCGCGGAGCTGGCACTCGAGACTCAGCAGTCCGGGAGAGGGGTGGGAAGCGTCCCGGGCGGAGCGCGCGTGCGCCTGGGTGGGCGGGGCCGGGGAGGAGCGCCAGGCCCCGCCCTCGCGCGTGCCGGCGGGGCTCGGAAGCCTGGGCACGGCCAACTAGGGGTTTGTGCCCACTTGGCCTCAGTTTCCCCTCCTACAGAAGTGGGGCCCAGGCGACTTCCTTATCTTGGGCCAGGCGCGCCCCTGACCCTCACCCTCGTGGGAGACCCGGGACCGGCGGAGGCCCTGGGCGCCGGGTGTTCCCGGGGAGTCCCGGGACTCCCGCCTGGGTGCCCTGGTGCCCAGGTGCCGGCGGGGGGCGGCAGCTCCTGCGACGGCGGCGCTTCCGGCGTGGCAGCCGCTAAATATAACTTGCTGAGCACACTTTCTCTTTTCATCCTGCCACTCCTCCGAAAGCCTGCCGCAGCTTTCCAGATCCACTAAAATAAATTCTGTCTGGCTACCAGGGGCCTCGGAGGCCTCCGCTCGTCCCGGGGCTGTGGCTCGGGGGCCTTGCCCACCTCCCGGGGCGTGGAGGAGGCTCGGCCGCCCGCAGTCGCTTAGCCGCGGGCCCTCCGCGTGATTCGTGACCGAGGGCGCGCGGTGTGTGCTTTGTTTGTCTCCCTCTTGACCGTGAACATCTTCAGATCAGGGACCGATGTTGGGCTCCGGAAAAAAAAATCGTGGGTGGTGACTATAAAAATGCGATAGGCCTGGCGCCAAGGCTCACGCCTGTAATCCCAGCCCTTTGGGAGGCGGAGGCGGGCGGATCACTTGAGGTGAGGAGTTCGAGACCAGCCTAGGCAACATGGTGAAATCCTGTCTTTACTAAAAATACAAAAAAAATAGCTGGGCGTGGTGGCGGGCACCTGTAATCCCAGCTGCTGGGGAGGCTGAGGCAGGAGAATCGCTTGAGTCTGAGAGGTGGAGGTGGCAGTGAGCAGAGATGGCACCACTGCACTCCAGTCCCCGTCTCAAAAATAAATTTAAAAAATGAAATAGAGTAAGACAGAAAATATCAGAAGGTGTGGCGTCGTGGCTCCTGCCTGTAATCCCAGCTCTTTGGGAGGCCAAGGAGGGAGGATCACTGCAGGCCAGGAGTTTGAGATCAGCCTGGGCAACATATGGAGACCCCATCGCTACAAAAAAACTTTAAAAAAAATTAGCCAAGTGCGGGGGCACATACCTGTAGTTCCAGCTGCTTGGGAGGCGGAGGCAGAGACAGGAGGACCCCTTGAGCTCAGGAGTTGGAGTTGGAGGCCACAGTGAGCTGTGATTGGACTACTGCACTCGGGTGGCAGCGAGACCCATTTCTAAAGGGGGAAAAAAAAGAAAAGAAAATAACAGGCCGGGCGTGGTGGCCCACACCTGTAATCCCAGCACTTTGGGAGGCCAAGGTGGGTGCATCACAAGGTCAGAAGTTCAAGACCAGCCTGGCCAAGATGGTGAAACCCCGTCTCTACTAAAAGTACAAAAATTAGCCAGGCACGGGGGCAGGCTCCTGTAATTCCAGCTACCTGGGAGGCTGAAGAGAGGCAGGAGAATTGCTTGAACCCGGGTGGCAGAGATTGCAGTGAGGCCGAGATCAGGCTGCTACACTCCAGCCTGGGCAATAGAGTGAGACTGCATCTCAAAAAAAATAAGGAAAAGAAAAGAAAAGAACAGTATCTCCCAATGTGAGAATAAGTATTATTTTGTGAAGTATTTATTTCACCTATTTGAGTATAGACGTGGTAAGGACCTAAAATGTATTTCTGACTACGCCGAGAACTTCTTACGTGCCAGGCAGGATAGGTGCTATGACTCCGCATTTGACAGAAGGGGAAACAGAGGCCCAGTGCGGGAGAGTCACACTCAGGGAAGTTGCAGGCTGGCCTGGTGGCATCCTTCACAGGCTTAGGGCCGCCTCACACGGTCTCTTGTCTCTTCACGAAAGCGAAGCCAACCTGCTCCCAGCAGAGCCCGGCAATGGCCAGTAAGAGAACAGTGACGAGTTTAAGAAAGGGGACACAGGAAGCTGAAGAGAAGAGGAAAAATTCAGTTTTACCTGGACTCTCAGCTCTCAACACAGCACAGCCTTCCCCACTTTGACACGCAGGATGCACCTGTGAGGACGAGGTGCCAACCAGGTCTCCTAGGCACCTCAGTGAACTGACCTGATGAAGTCAAAGTCCTTGTACCCCCCCACCCCACCCCACTTTCCAAGTGAGGAAATCCAAGACGAGAGATGGTGTACCTCATGCCTCCTAGGTTCTGAACCACAGGCTTCTGGCTGTGTTGGGGGTGGGGCACATGCTTGACTAGCAGGAGCTGACTCTGCCTTGAAAGAGGAGCTGGATCCTGAGCTCCAGGACTGAAGGCAGGGAGGGTGAGGTTCCCAGAGACCTCCGAGTGCCCGCCCAGCCTGTGGGTGTGCAGCTGGTGGCTCCCTGAGAACATTCGCCATACTGCAAATGCCCAGGAAGGCAGAGGCTAAAAATATACATAGTCCCCAGGTCCAGGAATGCAGGCCCTGCCATTCATTCCTTGGAGTCCTGCCCAAAGTGCAGGGTTCTTGGGAGAGGTCTGAGGTGGGCAGTTGTGTAAGGCCCAGATCGACCTAGAAGTTCACTGCCAGGTTTGTTTCCCAGCCTGGGGCACTTGTATCCAGTGTTTCCACTATAAGCAGCTCTTTACTGTGTACAGGTCTGAAACGTCCACCCACATGGCAATCACCAAGCTTTAGTCCAGCGAGCCCAAGGATCTAGAGAAATGAGCTGGGGTTTCTGGGAAACCCTGGGCCAGTTGAACGCCCTGCCTCAGTTTCTCCATTTGCCTGCCCATCTCAGTGATGTACGTAGGACCCCTGAAGATCATGCCTGTGAAGGGCTCCAGGAGTAACCAGGGGCTGCTCTGCAGGGCCGTGTAGGAACTGGGTGCACAGAGGGCCCCAGAGGCAGCTGGAGAGGTTTCGGCGGCAGCCACAGCCACTCAGTACATGCCCGCTGTGTAGGAGCAGGCAGCGGTCCCCAGTGATGTCTGGGAAGACACAGAGGCAGGACCCCTGCTCCACATTGCACCACCAGTCTAGCTGGGGTGGCACAGGCCAGCCTCCTGCACAGGTAAGGTGCCCCACCACAGAAAACCCTCTAACGTACCCCTGAGCAAGAATGACTGGCACAGCCATTGATTTCACAGGTGTCACTGCTCAGTGAAAGCCACCCAAAGCAGGTGAGTTAGTTCAGAGGGCATTAACAATGGCTGGTCCACTGATTAAAAAGTCAGTGGTCTGAAGTATGGTAGCGTACTGCTGAGATAGGACCCAATTGCCCCCTCCCCTCATTCAGGATTTGGCACAGGACAGGGGCTTAGGGAGGCCCTGCAGGCCTCAGGCCTTCCTGTCTCTCCCTCCACCCCCAGAAGACCCTCCAACTGCATAGGTGTGACAGCGCCGCTGGGAGGGAGCTGAGGAGGGGGCAGGTGCGCCTGGTGCGAAGGCTCAGCGCCAGGTTTGCTAGGAGGGCTTCCAGGCAGGGAATGGGACAGTGAGGCACAGGGACCCACAGGTGGCTGGACAGTAAGGTGAAGCAGGAGGGCTGAGTTGATCTTGCACAATCAGGAATTCTCTCAGAGGTCTGACTTGCTCTCTGTGAATCCAGTTAAAATTCATTTCCTCCTGCACGGGGCTCTGCAGGGCTGTTTTCCCAGGAGGCTCAATGAGCACCAGTGGGTTGAAGTTCAGGCATCGTCAGCCCTTCTTCCCTCTTCCCCTCCCTCTCCCCCTCCTGCCTCCTCTCCCTTTTCTACCTCCCTTTCTCCCCCTCCCACCCCAACAGTCAAGCGTCCTGGCATGAGGAGCCCTGTGGTGATGGGAAGTTCCTAGCCAGCAGCCTCCCAGGAGCTGTCGCCTCAGAAACGCCGGATAAAATGCTGAGAGATCCTAGTGGAACAGAGGACGGACCATCAGCGGGAGGCTGGTAGTTTTTCTCTCTTGGGGGCTGTGAGGGTCCTGCTGCCTGGCCTTTCAGGAACGGCTGGGGTGGGGTAACAGTCCCTGGCCCTGTGTTCTACTTGGATAGAAAGTAAATGATGAAAGTTCCCTTCTAAGTCAATCTCCCATTGTCTTACCGAGTGCCCAGCAGCCCGCTCCCACCACTCAGTGCCAGACCTGGTGCCCAAGCCGGCCATTTGGTTCCTCCCCTAACCCCTCCACAGCCCTCCCAATGTGGGGCTGCACCTTCAGAGGGGAGGAAACCAGGCACTCATCCTGGGCAACGTGACAGTCAGGGTCACACGCCAGCACATGGCAGGGCTGGGATTCCTGTCCGAGTCTGCTGGCTGCTAACCCTGGGTGCTCAGTGTCCTGGCCTCTTCCCTCGTGGTCCTCCGTGCTCAGCTTTCAGGCTAGGGGGTGGGTAGTGAACGGCAGGAGGGGACAAAGCCCAGATGCGATGTCTGCACTTAGAGCTCATGCTCTGCAGATGTCCAGATGGAGACCCACCTGAGGTTGGCGCTGGGCATGAGGGAAGGAAGCAGCTCCTTCTTCAAGGGTCTCTCCTCTTACATTTTATCCTCCCTTAACTCCATGCAAAGGATGCTGGGTGCGTCCTAGAGAGTTGCCATGGTAACCCAAGAGGACTCCGGGTGCATCCCAGCCAGGCTGGGCACTTGTCTTTACTCCCGCCTGATGCGGCACGAGAGCCTGCTGGGCAGAGCCACGGCCCTGGGAATAAGGTCATATAAATAAAGATGTGGTGCACATGTTGGGAGCGGTGTGCCAGGCCTCCCGAAGCCTGTCCTCACCCGGCAGCACACCCGAGGACCCTCGTCCACGCACTGAGACGTTCTCGCTGTCAGATGAAAGCGTTCTGCCAGGACACGTGGTTATTTTTACTTACGTTCAGTTCCGACTTGTTAACACCGTGATCCTTTCCTTCTGTCGCCGCCTTCACCGCCCTGAGAGCAAGGCTGGATTAAGGCTTTGTGTGGCAAGAAATGATGTGCATCGGAAGCCAGCAGGCACCCACACGGGCCCACCAAGGCAGACCCTGGCGGCGAAGCCCATAACTGGGTGCGCGGGGGAGTGTGTGTGGCAGAAGGGGCAGGGCCTGGGCCGGGGGAGATGTCGTCATTCCAGTGCAGGCCTGCCCCATGCTTTTCCAGCAGGTACCGGGAGCTGGGTGGGGAGGATGGTGCCTGAGACATTTCTGGTGGCTCGTCTCGTTGAGACAGGCAGTCGCAGGTAGGCACGAATACATGTTTGTCTTTCTCAAGCACCGCAACGTGGAAACCCCGTTTGCCCTGGAGCCTAGCTGCATTCGGGCCAGAACATGTTTACAAATGGCATTCCCCACACACCACGAACCTCCGAGTCTGGCCCTTCTGTGCTGGTTGAACCAGAACTCGTGCCTCATTCATTTATGTGTCTAACAGCTTTATTAACGTTTTTCATTACATACTATAATATTCACCCATTTGAGGTATACAGTTCTGGCTGGGCATGGTGGCTCACTCCTGTAATCCCAGCACTTTGGGAGGCTGAGTTGGATGGATCATTTGAGGTCAGGAGTTCAAGACCAGCCTGACCAACACGGTGAAACCCCTTCTCTACTAAAAATACAAAAAAATTAGCCGGGCGTGTTGGGCATGCCTGTCGTCCCAGCTGCTTGCCAGGCTGAGACAGGAGAATCGCCTAACCTGGGGGCGGAGGTTGCAGTGAGCCGAGATTGTACCATTACACTCTAGCCTGGGTGAAAGTGCAAGACTCTGCCTCAAAAAAAAAAAAAATGTACAGTTCACTGACGTTTAGTATATTCATAGAGTTGTGCACTTATCACCACTAATTCCAGAATATTTTCATCACCCCAAAATGAAACCCCAGGCCAGGCGCGGTGGCTCATGCCTGTAATCCTAGCACTTTGGGAGACCGAGGCAGGTGGATCACTTGAGGTCAAAAGTTCAAGACCAGCCTGGGCAATATGGTGAAACCTCATCTCTACTAAAAATATAAATACTAGCCAGGCGTGGTGCTGCGCTCCTGTAATCCCAGCTACTCGGGAGGCTGAGGCAGATCGCTTGAACCCAGGAAGCAGAGGTTGAAAAAAGACAAAAGAAACGCCATGCCCATTAGCAGACTTTCCTCACCCCCTTCCCCTAGGCAGCCACTGGTCTCCCTTTTGTCCTGATGGATTTGCCTTTTCTGGGCATTTCCTGTAAGCGGAGTCATACGCTTTCAGATGGCCTTCTGTGCCCGGCCCCTCCACGTATCGCGTCTCTTGGTTTCAAGGTGAGCCCGTGCGGTGTGGGGGCCTCTTTCCTTGTTGGGCTGAGTGAGGCTCCACCACGTGAAGCTGCTTATCCGCATACTCACCAGCCAATGAACCTGTGGCGTGTTTCCACTTTCAAGTAGTTACAAATCATGCTGCTATGAACGTGTGTGTGTTTTGTGTGGACATATGTTTTCATTTCTCCTGGGTGCACACCCAGGAGTGCAGTTGTGGGGTCACGTGGTGATTCGATGTCTGATTGTGTGAGAAGCCGCCAAACTGTTTGCCAAGTTGGCTGCACCACGTCCTATTCCCAGGAGCCATGTGTGAGACAGAGCCCTTATTTTTAAGATACTGGTTGTGGCTGGGGACAGGGTGTTGGTGTCTCAGTGGGGCTGTTCCTCCATCCGGAGATGAAGGTATCTCCCTGTTCACATGAGTGCCTCAGAACTAAGGGTCCCCTGTGCCTGAGAGCAGTTGCCCTGGGCACGCATGAGCAAGGCAGATAGAGGCTGCTTTCATATAGCGGGGGTGGCAGCCCCTGGGAAGAGCCACGCAGAGGTTGCCATACATGCAACCTGCCCTTTACCAGCAGGTGTACATGAGAATAGCAGCCATACACCCCGAAGCCCCCAGATCTCACCACTCCAGACCCTCGGTCTTCTCGGTACCATCCCTCCCCTGGTGCTTGTCAGACCAGGCATTCTACTTTCTGAGCAGTAAAGCTCACATCCCCAGAACCCTGAAGTGAATGCAGAAAGAAATTGAAAATAACAGCAGAAAAAATTCATAGTAGTTGAGTGTGTGCAGGGCACCATGCTGAGCAGTTTATGTGTCAAGGCAACACTCTGGAACAGGTTTAATGAGTGTCCCCATTTTATAGCCAGGGAACTGAGGACCAGGGCGGTTAAGGAACATGCCCACTGTCCCAGCAGAGACAGGTTACAAACCCAGGTTGGAGAACCCATGGTCTTAGGCACAGTGTTACATATCCTATGCAGATATTTGCTGAGTGAATAAGTGAACCCTGTCTGACTTTCCTGCTGATCATCAACAAAGGTCAGGTGAGGTCAGGTGCGGTGGCTTACACCTATAATCTCAGTGCTTTGGGAGGCCAGGAGTTTGAGAGCAGCCTGGGCAACATAGTAAGACTCTGTCTCTACTAAAAATAAAATGAGCTGGGCATGGTAGCATGTGCCTGTAGTCCCAGCTACTCAGGTGCCGAGGTGGGAGTATCTCTTGAACCCAGGAATTCAAAGTTACAGTGAGCTATGATCTTGCCTCTGCACTCTAGTCTGGGTGACAGAGCAAGATCCTATCTCTAAAATAAATAAATACAGTAATACATAAATAAATTTTTTAAAAGGTTGGGCCGGGCATAGTGGCTCATGCCTGTAATCCCAGCACTTTGGGAAGCTGAGGCGGGCAGATCACTTAAGCCCAGGAGCTCAAGATCATCCTGGGCAACATGGCGAAACCTCATCTCTACAACAAATACAAAAACTAGCCAGTTGTGGTGGCACGCACCTATAGACCCAGCTCGGGACTGAGGCGGGCAGATTGCTTGAGCCAGGAGGTGGAGGTGGCAGTGAGCTGAGATTGTGCCACTGCACTCCAGCCTGGGAGACAGAGTGAGACCCTGTCTCAAGAAAACTAAAAACTTGAAAAAGAAAGGCCAAGTGAGAGGGCTGCGGGCTGGTTTCTCTGGGAAGCAGCCACTGAGAGCTGGAGCTGAGGGTACAAATGGTTAGTGGGAGGGTAACACCTTGAGAGGAAGCCTGGGGGAAGCAGACTGGGCTGGAGCTTCTGGCTGAGATGCGGGTGTGGCGCAGTCCTGCCGGGCTGCCCAGGGGGAGCTCGGGGAGCTGGGAGGAAAGAGTGGCCGGTACAGGAGCCCTGATGGGGCAGAGGTGGCTGGTCCTGCTACTACGGCCTCACCCAGTCACTGGCTGCAGACACCCCAGCAGGTACTACCTCAGCAAAATCAGAGGCAAACCCTCAAGGCTCTAACAGCTGCAGGAAGGAAACTGGGGAACAGGCAGGTAACCCCTGGAAGAGGAGCTGGGCAGCAAGTCTCTCATTTTAAAAATATATATATATGTTTATTTATTTTTGTTACAGAGTCTCACTCCATGGCCCAGGCTGGAGTGCGGTGACACGATTTCGGCTCCCGAAATCTGAGGGTTCTGTGATTCTTATGGCTCAGCCTCCCAAGTAGTTAAGACTACAGGTATGTGTCACCACACTTGCTATTTTTGTATTTTTAAGACATGGGGTTTCATCATGTTGGCCAGGCTGGTCTCAAACTCCTGACCTTAAGTGATCCACCTGCCTTGGCCTCCCAGGCGGGCGTGATCCATCGGGTCTGGCCTCTTTCTTCTTTTTTTTTTACAGACTTGCTGTGCCACTCAGGCTGGAGTGCAGTGGTGTGATCATGGCTCACTGCAGCCTTGACTTCCCAGGCTCAAGCGATTCTCCTGCCTCGGCCTCCTGAGTAGCTGGGACTACAGGCACGTGCCACCACGCCCCGCTAATTGTTCTCTCTCTTTTTTTTTTTCAATTTTTTGTAGAGATAGAGTCTCCCTCTGTTGCCTCGGCAGGTCTTGAACCACTGGGCTCAAGCTGTCCTCTTTCCTCAGCCTCCCAAGTCACTGGGATTACAGGCGTGAGCCCCCAGGCCTGGTCCTTTTCTAAAGGGAGGTCTGAGCGGTACATTTCTGTACCATCCACCCTCGTGCCCCAGGGCCTTTGTCTGGTGCCTGGGCAGGGGCTGATCCCCCAAGGTCTACCCAGCCCCTTCCGGAGGGAAGACAGAGCATGGAGGTGGGCAGATGAGCCCCCATTGCTGTGGCTGAGCTGGGGCCCCACCTGGCACGTGTGCTCTCCCTCCTGCACTCTCCTGCTTTGGCTGACACCACTGCAGGTCCTGGAGCCTCACGCTCCTTCCCTAAGCCGTGGCCACTGGACTTTGTCAGGTTGGGTGGCCGCAATTGTCCATGCACAGAAACAGTGGGGTCAGGGGGTACCGTGATGCCCAGAGGGCCCTGAACAGCCTTGGAATCCAATGCCACGAATGTGCCCCAATCTTGGCAGCATACACTGACTGAGCCTTGCAGCCCCCCTAGGGTGTGGCCTCTTTCCTCATTGCCAGCCCAGTGTGTCACCAGGTGGGCTCTGCTGTGATGAGTCTGGTTTGGGGTCTGGAGGCCCAGAGAGGATCCAGGATACCTCTCAGAGAGGAAGAGCCTGTGGTCCCGTGAGGGAAGAAGTCTGCACTACAAAATCCTGGGGAACGGTGGGTTCTTGAAGGGGAAAGGGGTCTCTGAGGGGTCACTCAGCACCATATGCACACTCATGGGCCCCACCCCCAGCGGGTGTCCCAGGGCTCCCAGTCAGCGCTCCTGGTGGCCTGAGCGGTGACTCCACTGGCTGCTGGGCCACCTCTGCGTTCAGCCACTGTGGCTGTGAAGTCTGGACTTGAACGTGAGCTTGCTCTGCTCCGCTGCCGCCGCCTGCCCGCCCTGAGGGCTTCTTGGAAGTTCTCACACTTAGTCTTCAATTGTTTGCTAATTGCCCTCAGCTTGTCATTATCCATCTCTAAGTCAATGCGACTTAGTTAACAACCCACCAATTTCATTATCCTCCCCTCACCTCACATTTTAAGAACCGAATCAGCTTGGATTGTGGTGCAGGGCTCTGCGCCCTCTCATTCTCCCAGCTGATTGCAGGGAGAGCAAGAACAGCTGGGCCAGCCAGGCTGGCTGTGCCCCTCAACCTGGGAGAGTCCTCGTCACTCACCAGGTGGGGCAGCCCTGTCTGCAAACCCATCTTGCTGCCTGCAGAAATAGCTGTCTCCGCTCCACCACCTTGCTCTGTAGTGACTTGGGTCACTGGAGAAGAACTTGATGTGGCCCAAGACGGTCATCTGGAGGCTGCCAGCTTTCCCCACCCCCGGCTGCGGGGTGCCGTCCTTCCTTGGATGGGGATCTGCCTCTGCCATGAGAGGATGCCAGTTTTCACTGTAATCCGTGCCCTTAACAGTGTCCTTGTGCGCCATGTGTGGAGAGTTGTACACGCCCTTTGGGAAGCTGCCGTGCGTCCAACCCATGCCCCTGCTGGTTGGGGGCTCCTGTGGCCATGACTGTGCTACCCAGTCATCTCCTTGGTCGCCACTGATTGGACGGGATGGTCACCTGGCCAGGGGAACCAGTCCCTATGCTGGGCCAGCTAATTCTCTCCTGGGAATCTGCATTTGGGGCATGAAGGAGTGTGCTGAGACGGATGACGGTGGGTCTTCTCACAGGAAGAGCACACAGGGCGGGGCTGGAGTGCCTAGTCAGAGGTCTATGCCTGTTTTCTTCTAAGAGTTTTACAGTTTTTGCCCTTATATTTAGGACTTTGATTAGTATGTTAGGCCATTCTTTCATTGCTTTCAAGGAATACCTGAGACTGTAATTTATAAGAAAAGAGGCTTATTTGGCTCATGGTCCTGCAGGTTGTACAGCAAGCATAGCAGCATCTGCTTCTGGGGAGGCCTCAGGAAGCTTCCAATCAGGGTGGAGGGAGAAAGGGGGGCAGGCACATCACATGGAGAGAACAGGGGGAGGGGGAGGGGGAGGGGAATGGGGAGGGGGAGGTTATGTCACACACTTTTAAAGGACCAAATCTCCAGGAACGCATTATCACAAACATAGTACCAAGCCACGAGGGACCAGTTAGGAGGTGTTTGGGCCCATGATGCAAGCACTTCCCACCAGGCCCCCTCCAACATCGGACGTTACAGCTCAACATGAGATTTGAGCAGGGACAAATATGCAAACTATATCATTCTTGCTCCTGACTGCTCCCAAATCTCATGTCCTTCTCACATTGCAAAATACAATCATGCTTTCCCAACATTTCCTTAAAGTTGTCACTCATTCCAGTGATTTTTTTTTTTTAACTAAGATAGAGCCTCTCAGTCTCCCAAGTAGCTAGGATCACAGGTATGTGCCACCACGCCTGGCTAATTTTTGTTTTAGTAGAGAGAGGGTTTCGCCATGTTGGCCAGGCTGGTCTTTAACTCCTGTCTCAAGCAGTCCACCTGCCTCAGCCTCTGAAAGTGCTGGGATTACAGGTGTGAGCCACCATGTCCAGCCTCATTCCGGCTTTAACTCAAAAGTCCAAAGTCTCATCTGAGACAAGGCAAGTCCCTTCCACCTATGAACCTGTAAAATAAAAAAACAAGTGATTTACTTCCAAGAGACGATGAGGGTGTAGGCATTGGGTAAACATTCTCCTTCCAAAAGGGAGAATTGTCCAAAAGAAAGGGGCTGCAAGCACCGTGCATGTCTGGAACCCAGCAGGGCTGTCATTTATTTTATTTTATTTTATTTTTTGTTTGTGTTTGTTTTTGTTTTGTTTTGAGATGAAGTTTTGCTCTTGTTGCCTAGGCTTGAGTGCAATGGTGTGATCTTGGTTCACTGCAACCTCTACCTCATGGGTTCAAGTGATTCTCCTGCCTCCACCTCCCAGGTAACTGGGATTACAGGCACCCCCCACTATGCCTGGCTAATTTTTTATTTTTAGTAGAGACGGGGTTTCACCATGTTGGCCAGGCTGGTCTTGAACTCCTGACCTCAGAAGATCTGTCCACCTCAGCCTTCCAAAATGCTGGGATTACAGGTGTGAGCCACCATGCCTGGCCGCATTACATCTTAAAGCTCCAAAATAATCTCCTTTCACTCCATGTTCCACATCCTGGACACACTGGTGCAAGGGGTGGGCTCCCAAAGCATTGGGCAGCTCTGCCCCTGTGGCTTTGCAGAGTTCAGCCCCCAGGGCTGCTCTCACTAGTTGGAGTTGGATGTCTGTCACTTTTCTAGGTGCAGGGTGTAAGCTGCTGGTGGATCTACTGTTCTGGAGGTCTGGAGGATGGTGGATCTACCATTCTGGAGGTCTGGAGGATGGTGGATCTACCGTTCTGGAGGTCTGGAGGATGGTGGATCTACCGTTCTGGAGGTCTGGAGGATGGTGGATCTACCGTTCTGGAGGTCTGGAGGATGGTGGATCTACCGCTCTGGAGGTCTGGAGGATGGTGGTGCCCTTCTGACAGCTCCATTAGCCAGTGGGGACTCTGTGTGGGCTCTAACTCCACATTTCCCCTTGGCATTACTCTAATAGAGGTTCTCTGTGGGAGCTCTGTCCCTGCAGTAGGCTTCTGCCTGGGCACCCAGGCTTTCCCATACAGCTTCTGAAATCTAGGCAGAGGCTGCCAAACATTCTTCACTCTTGCATTCTGTGAACCTACAGGCTTAATGCCATGTGGAAGCTGCTGAGTTTTACAGCTTGCATTCTCCAAAGTGGCAGCCTGAGCTGTACCTGGGCACCTTTGAGCCATGGCTGGAGCTGGAGCTGCCTGGATGTGAGAGCAGTGTCCCAAGGCTGTGAAGGACAGTGGGGCCCTGGGCCTGGCCTACAAAATCATTCTGTCCTCCTAGGCCTCTGGGCCTGTAATGGGGGTGGGGAGCTGTTGCAAAAGTCTCCAAAATGCCTTTGAGCCCTTTTCCCCATTGTCTTGGCTAGTAGCACTTGGCTCCTTTTCAGTTATGCAGATTTCTCTATCTAGTGGTTCTCCTGCTGCCTGCTTGAATTTCTCTCCCAAAAGAACTTTTTTGGCTAGGCGCAGTGGCTCATGCCTGTAATCCCAGTACTTGGAGAGGCCAGGGCAGGCAGATCACAAGGTCAGGAATTCAAGACCAGCCTGGCCAACATAGTGAAACCCCATCTCTACTAAAAATACAAAAATTAGCCAAGCATGGAGGCACACACCAGCAGTCCCAGCTACTTGGGAGGCTGAGGCAGGAGAATTGCTTGAATCCGGAAAGCCAAGGTTGTAGTGGGCCAAGATTGCACCACTGCACTCCAGCCTGGGAGACAGAGTAAGACTCCATCTCAAAAAAAAAAAAAAGCTTTTTCTTTCTCTGCCACATGGCTAGTCCACAAATTTTCCAAACTTTTACGTTCTGCTTCCTGTTTAAATATAAGTTCCAACTTTAAGTCATTTCTTTGCTCCTGCATCTGAGTTAGAGTGTTAGAAGCAGCTGGTCACTTCTTAAATGCTTTGCTGCTTAGAAATTTCTTCCAGCAGATACTCTAAATTATCGCTATGAAGTTCAAACTACCACGGATCCCTGGGGCATGAACAGGATACAGCCGAGTTCTTTGCTAAGGCAGGACAAGGGTGATCTTTGCTCCAGTTCTCAATAATTTCCTCATTTCCATCTCAGACCTTGGCAGCCTGGACTTCACTGTTCTTGTCATTATCAACATTGTGGTCACAACGATTTAACCTGTTTCTAAGAAGTTTCAAAGCTTCCTTCATCATCCTGTCTTCTTCTGAGTCCTCCAAACTCTGCCAGCCTCTGCCTGTTACCCACTTCCAAGGTTACCTCCACACTTTCAGGTATCTTTGTAATAATGCCCCACTCCTTGATAATGATTTTCTGTATTAGGCTGTTCCTGCATTGCTATAAAGGAATATCTGAGACTGCATAATT
>NW_016107626.1:3204595-3210543 GCF_001604975.1 Cebus imitator | reverse complement strand
ATCTCGGCTCACCACAACCTCCGCCTCCTGGGTTCAGGCAATTCTCCTGCCTCAGCCTCCTGAGTAGCTGGGATTACAGGCACGTGCCACCATGTCCAGCTAATTTTTTGTATTTTTAGTAGAGACGGGGTTTCACCATGTTGACCAGGATGGTCTTGATCTCCTGACCTTGTGATCTGCCCACCTCAGCCTCCCAAAGTGCTGGGATTACAGGCATGAGTCACCTTGCCTGGCCATTTTTTGTATCTTTAGTAGAGATGAAGTTTCACCATGTTGGCCAGGCTTGTCTTGAGCTGCTTACCTCATGATTCGCCCCTGTCAGCCTCCCAAAGTGCTGGGATTACAGGTGTGAGCCACTGCGCCTGGCCGAGACTGCATAATTTATAAGAAAAGAAGTTTCCATCCTGGCCAACATAGTGAAACCCCATCCGTACTAAAAATACAAAAATTAGCCAGTTGTGGTGGTGCACGCCTGTAGTCCAAGCTACTCAGGAGAATTGCTTGAACCTAGGAGGCAAGAGGCTGCAGTGAGCTAAGAGGGTGCCACTGCACTCCAGCCTGGGTGACAGAGCAAGACTCTGTCTCAGAAAAAAAAGGAAGTTTTATTGACTCATGGTTCTGCAAGCTGTACAGGAAGCATCGTGGCATCTACTTCTTGGAAGGCCTCAGGAAGTTTCCAATCATAGTGACAAAAGAAGTGGGGGCAGACACAGTGAGAATGGGAGCAAAGAGGGTGTGCCACACACTTCTAAATTACTAGATCTCATGAGAAGTCACTTGCTGCTGCAAAGACAGCACCAAGCCATAAGAGATCCACCCCCACGACCCAAACACCTCCCATCAGGCCCTACCTCTAATGCTGGGGATGATAATTCAACATGAGATTTGGACAGGGACAAATACACAAACTATATCAATTAGTTTTGTGTTAATTTTTGTATACAGTGTGAGGTAGGATACAACTTCATTCTTATGCATGTGGATATTCAGTTTTCTCGACACCATTTGTTGAAAAGTCTGTTTCAACAAATTCCCCATTGAATGTGGATGTGCCTGACACCCTTGTCAAAAGCCAGTTGCCCATAAACGTGAGAGTTTGTTTCTGGCCTCTCTATTCTATTCCATTGATCTCTAAGTCTATCCTTATTCCAGCACCACACTGTGCTGATTACTGTAGCTTTGTAGTGAGTTCTGATATTGAAAATATGAGTTCTCTAATTTTCTTCTTCTTCTTCAGTATTGCTTGACTTCAAAGAAGGTAATTGGGAATTTGATAGGGGTTGTGTTGAATCTGCCATACCAGTGAAATTGAAATTAAAAATCATTTGGAAATAAAAATAATATCAAGGAAATGCAAATAAAAATCAATTTGGGCAGTCATGTCATCTTAAAAATATTCAGGCTTCCAATCCATGAACATAGGAGGTCTTTTCATTTCTTTGAGTCTTTTAAAATTTCTTTCAACAATGTGTTGTAGTTTTCAGAATATGTGCTTTGTGCTTATTTTGTTGACTCCTAAGTGTTATGGAGGTGTTCTCTTCATCTCATGTTGGCTTGTTGATTGCAACTGTTTAGAGACACAGTTGATTTTCACATGTGGATCTTGTATCTTGCAGCTCTGTCGTACTCATTTTTTAGCTCTAATGGTTGTTCTTTATTCATTTTGGGACAGGGTCTGGCTCTGTCACCCAGGCTGGAGTGCAGTGGTGTGATCACAGCTCACTGCAACCTTGACCTCCTGGGCGCAAGTGATCCTCCTTTCTCAGCCTCGCAAGTAGCTGGGACTGCAGGCATGTGCCACCATGCTGCCTAATTTTTAATTTTTTTGTAGAGCTGGGGTCTTGCTATGTTGCCCAGGATAGTTTTGAACTCCTGGGCTCAAGCAATCCTCCCACCTCAGCCTCCCAAACTGCTAGTTCTAATGTTTTTTCAGTGGCTTCCTTAGGATTTTCTATGTACAAGATCATGTCATCTGCAAATAGAGCTGACTTTACTTCTCTTTTTCAATATGGATGCCTTTATTTTGTCCTCTTGCTTAATTGCCAGCTCCCTCTCTTTTCGTAGACGGGGCTCAGAGAAGAAAATTGACTTTCTGGGTTGCTCAGTTGGGGACTGGCAGCTGGGACTGACGCCCCATCGAGCAGAGGCAACTGCTGCCTCCCTGGCCCTTCCCTCCCCACCTAGGTCATTGCCTCTTGCTCCTGAGCCTCTCACTGGGGTCCTGGAACTCAGCAGGCCAGAACATGTAAGGCCTCGTGTGGCCACGGGGCTGGGGAAATGCTCCAGTGTTTCCAGGAGAGCTGGTAACGATCCTGTCTCCCTGCAGCAGAACTCCCAGGAGACTTCCTGACCTTGATGGCGTCCTGTGGTGGGAGGCCGGCTCTTATGAGTACATGGCAGGGCAGGTCTTCATCAACTGATGGCAAAGCCAGTTGCCTCCCCAGATGCTGTTCCACAAGATGGAGTTCCCTGGAGTACTGGCTGCGTCTGTACCTGAGCCAGCGGGCTGTCTCTCCTGAACGCCAAATCAGGCTAAGAAGCTGACTTGACCCTGACCCCAGGCAGGCAGGGACCGGCAGGTGCATGAGACAGCGTGATGCACTCTCCACTCAGGGCATCAAATGGCAGTAGAGTTCAGCCAGCCCCACCCCCCGCACCTGCCTTCCCAGGAGCCCCTTTTCCGGGGCTCTGTAGATACCTGCTGAGGGAAACCAGGCTGGGGTTATCCTCATGGAACCTCCAGCAGAAAGGGGGAAGGAGAGGTAAACCAGATACTCACCTGGCTAATGACAGACAGCCAAGCAAGCACAGAGAAGACAAGGGGAGGGTGCGTGAGGGCTGACCCTGGCAGGGACCCCAAGGAAGTGACAGCTGAGCTCCAGACTGAAGAATGCATGGAGGTCAATGAGGCAAAGACGGGAAACTGCATGGCAAAGGTCCTGTGGCAGAAGGGAAGATGGCACCTCTGGGGAGCTAAAAGGAGACCAGAGTGGCTGGAGGGGAGGGGTGCAGGTGGCACAGAGTGGAGTGAGGCTGGGAGGGTTAGGGTAGGAGAGTGAGGGCACAGGTATGGGTAGGCCAAGGAGAAGCTGGGCCAGGGGCAATGGGGAGCTTCAAAGGGTTCCAGTGAGGCCCCTTATGTCTAAAGACCAGGCAGGGACCTCTCTGCAGAATGCCTCCCAGAGCAGGCCCAATTCCCAAGAAGAGCTCACGCAGAACACTTCATTATCTTTTGTTTTGGTTTGGTTTTTTGAGACAGGATCTCCTTCCATTGCCCGTGCTGGAGTGCAGGGATGCAGTCGTGGCTCACTGCAGCATCCACCCACTGGGCTCAAGCAATCCTCCTGCCTTAGTCTCCGGAGTGGCTGAGACTAGAGACATGTGCCACCATGCCCAGCTGATTTTTTATTTTTTCGAGACGGAGTTTCGCTTTTGTTGCCCTGGCTGGAGTGTAATGGCACAATGTTGGCTCACTGTGACCTCTGCCTTCCAGGTTCAAGTGATTCTCCTGCCTCAACCTCCCGAGCAGCTGGAATTACAGGTGACCACCACCATGCCCAGCTGATTTTTAAAAATTATTTTTGTAGAGATGCGGTCTCCCTATGTTGCCCAGGCTGGCCTTGAACTCCTCTGCCTCCCAAAGTATTGGGATTACAGGCGTGAGCCACCACGCCCGGCCTCATTATCTTAATGATCAGAACATTGCCAAGTCCACAGGGGTTCGCATATGGTTGATTTACCACTCTGGTAGTGAGTCTGCGGTTCAAAGGCAGTATTAGTCCCTGGAGGTATTTATAAGCTAAATGTGTAAACATGAGGAATTTTAATAACAATGTAGGTGGTTTGCAGTTATGTCCAGAAATGAAGGTTACAGGCAAGAACTTCTTGAGAACAAAGAGAAAGAGAAAAGTGATATAAGAGAGACATTTGGAGAAAAGTTGGAGGAGTGTGACAGACAGCCCAGTCCTCGGAAAATAGGGTTGAACGCATGTTCAGTCACACGCAGCCATCTGTCCATGCATCCACCCATGCACCTACCCATCTGCCCGTGAACTTGCTTATCCTTCTAGTCATGCATGTACCCTTCCACCTGCCTACCCACCTATCTGTTCATTCACCCATCCACATGCCCATCCATCCACCCACCCACACACTCATCCATCTACCCATCTATCCTTCCATCCATTCATCCACCATCCATCTGTCTGCCCATCCACCCACCATCCATCTATCCACCATCTATTCATCCACCTGCCCATCCATCTGCCCATCTATCATCCATCCATCCACCATCCATACATCCATCTACCTACCATCCATCCATCCATCTGCCCATCCATCCATCATCCATCCATCCATCCACCCACCTGCCTATCTGTCTGTCTATCTATCTGTCTATCCATCCATCCACTCACCCAGTCAAACATTCATTCATCTGTCCTTGTCTCCATCCATCCATTCATTTATATTATTAATTCATTTATTTATGCATTGTATTGGATCTGGAAGCACAATAGTGAGCTGAACACAAGAGGACTCGCCCTCACAGAGCCAGCAGAAGTCAACTGAGCTGGTGGCAGAGACCAATGTGCACTCAAGCATGTGCTGCAGACAGGGTGAGTCCTCTTGATGGGCAGGTGCAGGCTGCAGGGAGGTGGCGGGAGCAGGGTGGGGACACTGCTCCCCCTAGGAAGGTGAGAAGGCCTCCCAAGGAAGGAGCAGGTGTGGGGGCTTCTCTCTGTGGCCACGGGCCCTGGGAACCCAGGCAACATGCTGTGCAGAAGACCAGCCTGGTGCTGCAGAAAGAGCATGCGCGGAAGCACGGAGGCCTCCTAGCCCACAGCCCACATCAACCGCCAGCCGCACAAAGAGACCTCTGGACAATTCCAGCCCAGCCTCAGGCTCTAGGCTGAGGCCCCAGATATACAGGAGCAGATAAGCCAGTTCCTTGCGCCCATATGGATTCTGACCCGCAGGAGCCGGAGGTGTGGCTCACACCACTGAGCTTTGGGACAACTTGCTGTGCAGCATGCACCTGGGCGGCCGCTCTTCAAGGGCTCAGCTGCCCACGGGCTCTGAGAGAGCCCTGGTCAGGAGCAGCGGATGGCCTTCAGTGGGGGTCCCACCACCCTTGGCCTGTGTGGGTACAGCCCTACACCTCCTTTCCTTTTGAGCAGGCAGCGACTTTGCCTTCTGGACCTGAGAAGAGGTATCAGGCCAAGTTAGCTCAGCGACCGCGGCTCCCGGTGGACGCAAACCCTCCCCACACTGGCCCGTCCACTCCCCATCCTTCTCTGTCTGGGGCCTTTGCTCAGCCCATGGTCCTGTCTGGAAAGCCAGTCCCTCCCCTCTCCCTGGCTGATTTCTGCCTGTACTCCCACTTCTTCCAGGAAGCCCTCCTGATTTGTATCCATGGTGACCTGTAGTTTCTCAGAAATGCTAAGAACATTCACTGTTTGGATGAAGAAAGCAGTATGTTTTTTCCTTCACTTCCACTCACTGGATGACTTCACTGTGTTTACTGTCTTTGGTTTTGTTACAAAGTCTTTTTAAAAGTTGGCCCTGGGATGTGAAAACCTCACTCCTTGGCTACTGCTTGTGTACCTGGCTGAGTCCAAGTCCCTACAGGCAGCCCCTCGTCCCCCCACGTATCCACCCATGCCCCACCCACCTCCCACACAGCTACCCTTTCCTCCTTTCCCAAGGTCCCATCCGCTCACCTCCCATGGATCCCCCACCGGCCTCCCATGTGCCCCCTTCTCCCCCAGACCCCGTCTCCTATGTATACCCTGTCTCACCTCCCATGTATCCCCCCACCTCCCATTTATCTCCCCCTCCCCCCTCCCCCCCCCCCTCCCCCCCCCCCTCCCCCCCCCCCCCCCCCCCCCCCCCCTCCCCCCCCCCCCCCCCCCCCCCCCCCCCCCCCCCCCCCCCCCCCCCCCTCCCCT
>NW_016107626.1:3197385-3204276 GCF_001604975.1 Cebus imitator | reverse complement strand
CTCCTTCCCCCCACCTCCCCTGCCTCCCGCCTCCCCTTCCCACTCCCCCCATCTCTTGTCTCCTCCCTCCCAGATGGCTCCTCCCCCGACCCCCTCGGCTCCCTCCCCTTCTGCTGAGTCCTCTCCCGGGAAATTCAGCTCTTCCATCTCTGCAGAGCCATCCCCTGTAGCCCCCAGGTATCCTGCAATCTTGCCCACTCAAAACCCCCCTCCTGTCACCCCCATCCCTGGCAAGCTCACCTCCCCTTTTCTGCAAACTCCTCTGAGGATCCACCCCTGTGATCACTGCTGTTCTGCCACAAGCCAACACTGTCGTGGTCAAGGTCACCCATGACCTTCTGGAGATTAAGTCCCTTAAGCTGTCCTTTAGGGCGGGGAGAGGGCGGCTCGGCCCTCAGTCCCTCCCTTCTTGCCATTGGCCAGGCTCCCAACACCCCCTGGTTTCTTCTCCCTACTAGTCCCACTTCTAGGTCTCCCTTGGATTCCTCCTGGGGCTCAGTGCCCAGTTCTGGCCTGGCCATGTGCGACCTCACCACATGGTGGCTTCTCCTGTGAGCTGCAACCCCCACAGCGCCCCCACCGCAGGTTCCCATCCACCCAAGGCAGCGTGCAAACAGGACTGCGGTTCTGATGCTGGGGATCCGGATATGTCTCCACTCGGCCCAGTGGCCTCGGCCCCCACCACCGGTGCTCAGACCAAAGCCCTGGAGCTCTCCACGACCCCCCATCTTTCTCTCACACCCAGGGCCAGGAAACCCCGATGTCCTGACTTTCAACACCTATATAGAATTCAAAAACACCTACTGTGCACCGCAGCCACCTGGCCCCACTGTGGCCACCTTGCATTACAGAACGAGCTCCCACCTGGCCCTCCTCTGCCCTGGCCCCTCACCTGGTGCGCAAGAGGCCAGGAGAATCCCTTTTGGAGCATGGAGAGGCCCGGGGATCTGCCCAACTGCCCACCTCTCCCCTCCTCACCCTCAAGGTGCCACTCAGGCCCCCTGCTGTCCCCTGAGGCCACTCCTGCCTGGGTGCCCTCTCATCTGTTGCCCCTGCCAGGAGTCTCTTCCTCCAGACCCCACGTGGCTGGGCCGCAGCCTCCTCTGCTCTGACTTCATCTCAGAGAGGCCACCTGGCACAGATGGCAAGCAGCTCCTCCCTGGCACCCTGGGCCCACCCCACACTCAACCCATCACTGCCTTGTGTTCTTTCTGGCTGCCCGGCTGGCATGCCCACCCTGTGAGGGTGGCATGCGTCCCCAGCTCCCACAGCAGGCACAGAGGGCACCAGCCCAGGCCTAAGGAGTGAAGGGCTCCGAGGCTGTCCCTGTATGGGTGGAGGGAGAAGGGGCCTGGAGCTGCCTCAGAGTCTCCCTAACTCTCTAGGCCCAGCGGTCACAGGCGCACTAGTAGGGATGGCGGTAATGCTGGGTAGCAGGCAGATTTGAGGGCATAGACCCTATCCCAGTGGGTGGGGCAGTTGTCACCCCAGGCCATTTTTTAAACAGTAAATTTTTATTTTACAGATAAATGCGTTGACAGGAAAATGAAGTGGCTTGTCAGGAAACCCTGGCTCTAAACAGACAGACGATACTGCTTTGTGGGAACTTGGGTCCAGAGCTGTTTGTTTTTTTTTTTTTTGAGCTGGAGTGTCGCTCTGTCACCCAGGTTGGAGTGCAGTGATGTGATCTTGGCTCACTGCAACTGCTGCCTCCCAGGTTCAAGTGATTCTCCTGCCTCAGCCTCCCAAGTAGCTGGGATTACAGGTGTGCACCACCACACTCAGCTACTTTTTTGTATTTTTAGTGGAGACAGGATTTCACCATGTTGGCCAGGCTGGTCTTGAGCTCTTGACCCTCAGGTCATCCACCTGCCTTGGCCTCCCAAAGTGCTGGGATTATAGGTGTGAGCCACTGTGCCTGGCCCAGAGCTGGTGTTTAAGAGGAGCTGTGTGTTAGGCTGTTTTTTTGCATTGCTGTAAAGAAATACCTGAGGCTGGGTAATTTATAAAGAAAGATATTTAGCTGGCTCACGGTTCTGCAGGCTGTACAAGCATACCATCGCCATCTGCTCGGCTTCTGGGGGTCCTCAGGGGTCTTCCACTCAGGCGGAAGGGGAAGCAGGAGCAGGCAAGGTGAGAAGAGGAACCGGAGAGTGTGCAAGGCAGTGCCACAGGCCTCTAAACAATCAGATCTCGGAGAGCTCACTGTGGCAGGACAGCAGCGAGCCAGGAGAGCTCTGCCCCCAAACACCTCCCACCAGGCCCACCTCCAGCCTTGGAGGCCTCAGTTCAACAGCAGATTTGGAGGGATGAAGATGTAACCGACAGCACACTGGAGACGTGAGCGTGACGACAGATCCCCTGACTTTGTCTGTTGCTGCTCCTACAACAGCGCCATAACAGCGTTCTCCGAATTCTTCCCCAGGCAGGAGGACCGAGCGCGAGGCTCTTGGCCCAGTCATCCAGCCCCACCTCCGGGCTTCAGCTCTTGGGCCAGGCATGGACCCAAGTCCTTGTGCAGGTGACATCCAGGTGCCATTTCTCGAGGTCGCCAGGCTTCCCAGCCTCTGGCTACTGCTTGTGTCTTTGCGGGGGAGGTGGCTATGATGATGACAGCACGTTTGAAGCAGCAGTGGTTACAGTTTCCTTCTAAAAATACATTTAAGACAGTCAAATGTAAGGGGGTGACTTCTAGTTCAGCATGGTGTGCAGAGAACATGCTTCTCCCTGGATCCATGGGAGGACCACAGAGGGGACACTGCTGACCTTGCTCCTCTGGGGCATCTCCTCCCCAGATCCACAGGAGGACCACAGAGGGGACACTGCTGACCTTGCTCCTCTGGGGCATCTCCTCCCCGGATCCACAGGAGGACCACAGAAGGGACACTGACTTTATTCCTCTGGGGCATCTCCTCCCCAGATCCATGGGAGGACCCCAGAGGGGACACTGCTGACATTGCTCATCTGGGACATCCCTTCCCCAGATCCACAGGAGGACCACAGAGGGCACTGCTGACTTTGCTCATCTACAGGCATCCCCTCCTCAGACCCACAGGAGGACCACAGAGGACACTGCTGACCTTGCTTATCTGTGGGCATCTCCTCTCTGGCTCAGCTGGAAGACAGACAGCTTGGTGGCACCAATTGGGCAGAGCAGGGAGAGCCAGAGCCCAGGCATACAGGTTGGAGAATCCCCAGGACTCCAGACGAACTCCATGCAGAAGGTCAAGCAGCTCTGAAGGTGAGCATAAGGTGGACTGAGAGCCCAGACCCACAGCCAGGAGACAGCTCTTCTACAGATGCAGGCAGAAGACAGGGGTCCAGGGGCTGCTCTCAGGGGTCAGGGCTGGGAGATTCTGCGCTGGGGCCATGAGAGAGCAAGGCACTGAAGAGAGCCAGGAGATCAGGTCACAGCTACATCCGGAAAGGTGGCCTGGGCCCTTCACTCTGCTTCCTCCCAGAGTGCCAGCAGCCTGCTCTGTCTCCCAGGAGGTGGATGGGGGCTCTGGAATTGCACTGGCCTCCCAAGAACTCTGGTCACATGCTCAGACCCTGCTGCTTCCCCTCTGAGGTCCACCCTGGAGCAGCCCCTCACCTCCCCCATGCGACTCCACCTCAGCGCTTTTGAGGCTCTCATGAAAGCGCGTGGACTGCAAGGGTCACTGGACTCTGAAGGAGAAAAGGACCTCACATGAAAGACAGATTCTACATCCCCTCCTACTGAAGAAGGGAGCTTGGGGGAAAGAGAAACAACCTGAGGAACAAAAATATATAAAAAAGAATAAAAACTCTATTGCTGATACCCTTGGAGAGAGAAGAGAAAACAGCACATCCATGACATAAGAACAGAATGTTATAAAAAAGGAATAGTGAGAAATTAATAAAGAGCCCTTGGAAAGGAAAAAATAAAAGACAGCATAGCACAAATGAAAACTTAAATTTCTCAAGCTGGGTGTGGTGGCTCACACTGTAATCCTAGCACTTTGGGAGGCCAAGGGTAGATCACCTGAGATCAGGAGTTTGAGACCAGCCTGCCAACATGGTGAAACATGGTGGTGGGCACCTGTAATCCCAACTACTCGGGAGGCTGAGGCAGGAGAATCATTGAACCCAGGAGGCGGAGGTTGCGGTGAGCCGAGATCGCGCCATTGCACTCCAGCCTGGGTAACAAGAGCGAAACTCCGTCTCAAAAAAAAAAAAAAAAGAGGCCAGTCGCGGTGACTCATGCCAGTAAAAGGGCCAGGTGTCTCACTATGTTGCCCAGGCTGGTCTTGAACTCGGCCACCAGTGATCCTCCCACTTCATCCTCCTGAGTAGCTAGGACTACAGACATGTACCACCATGCCAGGCTAATTTTTTTTAAAAAATTTGTATAAAGACAAGGGTCTCACTATGTTGCCCAAGCAGGTCCTGAACTCATGGCCTCAAATGGTTCCTTCTTCAGCCTCCCAAAGTGCTGGGATCATAGGCATGAGCCACCGCTTCTGGCCTCCCTCTCTTTTGTTTTTGTTATTTATTTAGAGACAGAGTTTTGCTGTGTTGCCCAGGCTGGAGTGCAGTGGCACAATCTCAACTCACCTCAATCTCTGCCTCTCAGGTTCAAGCGATTCTCCTGCCTCAGCCTCCCAAGTAATGGGATTCTAGGTGCCTACCTCCATGCCTGGCTAATTTTTAATAGAAATGGTTTTATCATATTGGCCAGGCTGGTTTCGAACTCCTGACTTCAGGTGATCCATCTGCTTTGGCCTCCCAAAGTGCTGAGATTACAGGCATGAACCACTGCTTCTGACTTTCCTGTTTTTTAAGCTGAAAAAAAAATTGTGCCTGGATTATGGAGTCAGGACATTCATTTTGCAAACTGTTTCTGAATCCCCCAGCCCATCTGATAAAATATGAACATTACAATTCACATTGACATGAATGTGGGAAAGGTTTGCACGTATGAGATCAGATTCATCAGCTTCTTCATGACTTCTAGCCTGGTACAGCACATTACTCACTTTGGCTTCTCATGAAGAGAGCAAACGATGTGTTTCAGTTATCCCTATTTTGGGAAACCTGAGGGAAAAGATTTGAGGGCATGAGCACCTTTCGTGGTAGAGCGGGAAGTCTCAACCTTGGGGGCTGTGAGAATCGTCTGAATGATCTTTGCAGAATATGCAGGAGGCTGGGTCCCACTGACACCTGCTGGTGGAGTTCCTGAGAGAGGCTGGGCACACCTGTGTGCACACCTGTGCAGGTGCAGAGCTCCCGAGAGAGGCCGGGCACACCTGTGTGCACACCTGTGCAGGTGCGGAGCTCCCGAGAGGCCGGGCACACCTGTGTGCACACCTGTGCGGGTGCGGAGCTCCCGAGAGAGGCCGGGCGCACCTGTGTGCACACCTGTGCGGGTGCGGAGCTCCTGAGAGATGCCGGGCACACCTGTGTGCACACCTGTGCGGGTGCGGAGCTCCCGAGAGGCCGGGCACACCTGTGTGCACACCTGTGCAGGTGCGGAGCTCCCGAGAGAGGCCGGGCGCACCTGTGTGCACACCTGTGCGGGTGCGGAGCTCCTGAGAGATGCCGGGCGCACCTGTGTGCACACCTGTGCAGGTGCGGAGCTCCCGAGAGGCCGGGCACACCTGTGTGCACACCTGTGCAGGTGTGGAGCTCCCGAGAGAGGCCGGGCGCACCTGTGTGCACACCTGTGCAGGTGCGGAGCTCCTGAGAGAGGCCGGGTACACCTGTGTGCACACCTGTGCAGGTGTAAGCACACATGCAAGTCTGTACGTATGAGCATCTGCTTTACTGTTTAATATTAAATTTTTTAATATTAAAAGAGTGCAGGCTGGTCGTGGTGGCTCATGCCTGTAATCCCAGCACTTTGGGAGGCCGAGGCGGGCAGATCACTTTAAGTCAGGAGTTTGAGACCAGTCTGGTCAACATGGTGAAACCCGTTTCTACTAAAAATACAAAAACTGGCAGGTGTGGTGGCGAATGCCTGTAATCCTAGCTACTTGGGAGGCTGAAGTAGGAGTACCGCTTGAACCCGGGAGGTGGAGCTTGCAATGAGCCAAGATCGTGCCATTGCACTCCAGCCCAGGTGGCAAAAGTGAAACTCCATCTCAAAAAATAATATTAAAAGCGTACATATATCAGAGTGTGTATAAAAGAGTGTATATATCACACATGCAACTAAAAAAATTAGAGGGGGACACCCACGCACCCAACACCCAGCCCAAGTGGCGGAGCAGAACCAGCACGCTGACTCTCAGGAAGTGCTCTCAGCGGCTTCCCCTGATGGGAGGCTTGGCTCGGCTCACCTGCCTTGGGCTGCCATAACGAAATGCCATAGACTGGGTGGCTTATAAACAATGGGCATTGACTTCTTACAATTCTGGAGGCTGGGAGTTGGAGATCTGGGTGCCAGCATGGCTGGGTTCTTCTGGGGGCCCTCTTCCGGCTTGTGCCCTTCTCAGCTTCTCAGTGTGCCCTCACGTGGGAGACAGTAGAGGGACTTGCTCTCTGGAGACTCTCATAGGGCACTGGCCTCTCTTGGCCTCAGCGGATCATGGTCATCTCTCAAAGGCCCCACCTCCCGATACCATCGCACTGGGGATGAGACTTCAATATACGAATTGTGGGGACACACAAACGTTCCATCCCCACCTCCCCAAACTTATTTATTCTTCCCATGCAAAATACATTTATTCCATCCCAGCAGCTTTGAATGCCTTAGGCTTGATCCAGGATCTAAGGCGTGAAGTCCAAGTCTCATCTAAATATCATCTGAATCAGATATGGGTAAGACTCAGGGAACAATTTGTACAAGGCAAAGTTCCCCTCCAGCCGCAAGCCCGTACAGCTAAACAAGTCACGTGCTTCCAAAATACAATGATGGGGCCGGGCGCA
>NW_016107626.1:3190309-3196621 GCF_001604975.1 Cebus imitator | reverse complement strand
ACATCTCCATCCTGAAAAGGTGAAACAGGGAAGAAGGAAGCGATGGACCAAGCAAGTAGGAACCTGGACTTGGAAAACTCCAAAGAAATCGCCAAGCCAAAATAGTCCTCTTTAGCTCCATGCTCTTCCGTGCAATCCCACCCGCACAGCTCTGCCAGGCAGGGGTCCCACCCCCGGGGCTCTGCTGGGCAGGGGCAGGCCCCCCTGACTTTGGGCAAAGGGCATCTTGGCTGCTGAAAGTGAGGTGACGATCCCCCTTTTGAAACCAAGGGGGTCGCTGAGATGAGCTCTTAAAATCCAAGAAGTCCAACGCTCCTTCATTCCTGCCATCTCCTTCCCCTTCAGTTTCAGCTGCAGTGTTCCCGCTAGGGCAGCTGACACCGTCCGAGGTCCGCCACACTCACACGAGTCTCCTCGCCATGGCTGGCTGACCACACCCTCAGTCTTCTTTGTCAAATACTCTCTCTCATCTGTTGCGATACGGGTAGGCTGACCATTTTCCAGTGTTTAAGTTCCAGTTCATTTTCGCTAAGTAAGTCCCTCATCGGTCGTGTCTCTCTTCTTACGTTTTGTTGGAAGCAGTCGGGAGGAGCCAAGCCACTCCTTCAGCACCGCTCAGCAAGCTCCTCAACTAAAATCTGATTTCATCACCGGCAAGTTCTCTACCTTTCCAGAAACACTAGAACATGAGCACAATTCAGCCACGTTCTCTGTCTCTTTATCAGAAGAATCATCTTTTCTCCATTGACCAATAACACGTTCCTCATTTCTGCCTGAGACCTCACATTTCTCCCAACGATCTGGTCATTGATTGCATTTACGCTACGAAGACAGAGGCTTGAGCCCTCACCAGAATCACCATTAAAATCCCTTCATGACGATCCTGGCCTCTTCAGGCCTGCACTTCACAACTCTCCCAGCCTCTACCCCCTCACCCAGTTCCAATGCTGCTTCCACAGTTTTAGGTGTTTGTTACAGGGGCACGCCACTTCTTGGTACCAACTTCTGTGTTAGTCAGGGTTTTCCAGCGACACAGTGCCAATAGAGATGTATACTTCTACGGTCATGTGCTGCTTAATGATGGGGGTACATCCTGAGAAATGTGTCATTAGGCAACTCTGTCCCTGTGCAAGCATCATGGAGTGAACGTACACAAACCTAGACAGCAGAACCTGCGACACGCAGAGGCTGTAGGGTAGAGCCGATTGCTCCGAGCCTAGAAGCCTGTGCAGCCAGCATCTCACTACAGCGAGCGCTCCAGGCAAGTGCTATGGTTCCAGGTGTCCCCTCCAAACCCATGCAGAAACTTGATCCCAAGGTGGTCACATTGAGTGGTGTGGCCTTTGAAAGGTGATTGAGCCATGGGAGCTGTGCCCTCAGAATGGATTCATTCATTCATGAATGGATGAGTTAGTGGATTACTGGGTTGTCACAGGAACGGGACGGGTGGCTTAGCAATAAGAAGAGACCTGAGCCAGCAGGCTCAGCCCTTCACCGTGTGATGCCAGCACCTCCTCAGGATTCTGCAGGGTCCCCACCAGCAAGAAGACCCTCACCAGAGGCGGCCCCTTGACCTAGAACCTCCAACCTCCAGAACCGTAAGAAAGAAATATCTTTTCGTTATAAACTACTCAGTTTCAGGTATTCTGTTGTAAGCAACAGAAAATGGACTAAGACTGCAATATGTATTTCTGTATGTAGACATATCTAAACATAGAAAAGTTAAAGTTGGCCAGGTGTGGTGGCTCACACCTGTAATCCCAGCACTTCGGGAGGCCAAGGCATGTGGATGACCTGAGTTCAGGAGTTCAAGACCAGCCTGGCCAACATGGTGAAACCCTGTCTCTACTAAAAATACAAAAATTAGCCGGGCGTGGTGTTGCACACCTATAATCCCAGCTACTTGGGAGGCTGAGGTGGGAGAATTGCTTGAACCCAGGAGACAGAGATTGCAGTAAGCTGAGATCACATCACTTTACTTCAGTCTTGGCAACAGAGGAGACTCCGTCGGGAAAAAAAAAAGCCCGCAGTGGCTTACGCCTATAATCCCAGCACTTTGAGAGGAAGAGGTGGGTGGATCACCTGAGGTCAGGAGTTCGAGACCAGCCTGACCCACATGGTTAAACCCTGTCTCTACTAAAAATACAAAATTGGCCAGGTGTGGTGGCAAATGCCTGTAATTCCAGCTACTTGGGAGGCTGAGGCATGAGAATTGCTTGAACCCAGGAGGTAGAGGTTGCAGTGAGCCAAGATCACAACTTCAGCCTGGGCAACAAGAGTGAAACTCCATCTCAAAAGAAAAAAGAAAAGAAAAGTTAAAGTAAGAATGTGGTACAGCCGGGCGCGGTGGCTCACGCCTGTAATCCCAGCACTTTGGGAGGCCGAGGCGGGCGGATCACGAGGTCAAGAGATCGAGACCATCCTGGTCAACACGGTGAAACCCTGTCTCTACTAAAACTACAAAATATTAGCTGGGCATGGTGGCGCGTGCCTGTAATCCCAGCTATTCAGGAGGCTGAGGCAGGAGAATTGCCTGAACCCAGGAGGCGGAGGTTGCGGTGAGCCGAGATCGCGCCATTGCACTCCAGCCTGGGTAACAAGAGCGAAACTCCGTCTCAAAAAAAAAAAAAAAAAAAAAAAAAGAATGCGGTACAAAGATAAAAAGGACACCTGCATAGGGCACTTACCATGGAAAGAGCTGGCAGGACTGGGTGTTGCTCCGGTGAGTCAGCGAGCGCATGTGAAGACCTAGGACATTACTGTAATGACTGCTGGCTTTATAAACGCTGCACACTTAGGCTACACTAACTTTATGAAAGGTGGGTTTTGTTTTTTTTTTTTTTGGCCAGGTGCAGTGGCTCACTTCTGTAATCCTAGCACTTTGGAAGGTTGAGGAAGGAGGACCACCTGAGCTCAGGAATTTGAGACTGGCCTGGGCAACATAGTGAGAACTTGTCTCTACTCAAAATAAAAAACAAAAATATCAGCTGGGCATGGTGGTATATGCCTGTAGTCCCGGCTGCCTGGGAGGCTGAGGTGGGAGAATGACGTGAACCCAGGAGTTGGAGGCTGCAGTGAGCTATGACGCTGCCACTGTGCTCCAGCCTGGGTGACCGAGTGAGAGGCTGTCTCCAAAAATACCTATAATGTGTGTGAATATATATCTATAGATTGTTTCCTCAATAATAAATTAATCTTAGCTTACTATAACTTTTTTACTTTCTAAGGTTTTAAAAATTTGATTCTTTTGTTTGAACAGCTAAAAACACAAACACATTGTATAGCTGAATAAAAATATTTTTCCTTATATTTTTATTTTATAAACTCTTTTCAATTTTTAAAATCTTTTATTTTGTTTTTTCTGCTTTTAAAACTTGCTTGTGAAACCAAGCGGAGCTGGTTGAGCCTTCGAAGTCCTAAAACACGTGGCTGTGGGTTCAGGGTTTATTCTGACAGCGTGGGAGCCTCTGCAGAGAAAGGGCGAGAGATGGAGCTGGGCAGATGGGTTCACTTAGGGCTGCGGAACAGGACGTCCTCCGGTGCCAAAGACCTTGTCCTGGATGACAGTTGGTCAAATGAAGGCAAACTTGAAAGCCTCACAGATGAATTTACTGAATTCTTTTTTTTTTTTCATTTGAGACAGAGTTTCACTCTTGTTGCCCAGGCTGGAGTGCAGTGGCGTGATCTCAGCTCACTGCAACCTCCGCCTCCTGGGTTCAAGTGATTCTTCTGCCTCAGCCTCCCGAGTAGCTGGGAATACAGGCGCGTGCCATCACACCGGCTGATTTTTGTATTTTTAGTAGAGATGGGGTTTACCATGTTGGCCAAGATGGTCTCAATCTGTTGACCTTGTGATCCGCCCACCTCAGCCTCCCAAAGCGCTGGGATTACAGGCGTGAGCCACCGTGCCCGGCCGAAAATACTGTTTTTACTGCCACTCTTGATTTTCTCCTCCTACTTTTTCTTTGTGTCTGGTTTTTGTGCCTGCAAACGCGATGGCTGAAGTGCACACTAAGTGAGCATTTGTTCTGACTCTCAGAGGTGGTTTGAGGTTCTCCCAGGGTTCCTGGTATTTCCCAAGTCTCTTGGGTTGGGTGGGAGGCTGTGCTGGTCTTTGTTTCTTTACTCAGCGCCCAGGAGAGGCTGAGCACCAGCTGCATTTTCTGCTTCGGTTCACAGGATACCTGTTTTTCTCAGGTCTGCTAGAGGCATCCAACGCCCTGCTTTGTAAATAGCAACTGAAAGGCATATTTTGGCACTGGTTTGGGGACATTCCCCGTCTCTCATCCCTTTTCCCCTTCAGATGGTGCTGGGCTTTGCTCTACAAAGAGGATTCTCGTGTTACTCCTGAGAGCTCATGAGCCAGAGGGCTGAAAACGGCAGGCTTGTGAGTTACGAGGAAAATGATTTGGTAATTACGATCAAAAGAGAAGAAACAAACCCTCAAACTTCAACTTCTTTAAAAGGAAAAAAAAACTATCCCATCTTGTTCTGTAAAACATTAAAATGCTTTGTTTTACGAACTGAAGAGTGAATTCCTCCGCATGTACTTCTGTGCGTAGAACATTTTCAGACCTACACGCGGTCGGCGTTGCTGCCTGTTGGCTGGCTTTTCAAACACCTGAGCGCGGCCAAACGAATGCAAAATTGCATTTTCTTACCTAGTGGAAATCTAACATGACTGCAAATTCCTAGTGAACGTTCGGGTTTGCTTTCGTGTGCCCCTTCTGGTTACTTTAGAGTTTCTGGTGTAATTTCTGAACCCGTGTGTCATCTGTGTTGAATATCTGCCCCAGTCTTTCTCCTGCCCCTCAGAAGAGCCAAACTTTGAGTTTTGTGTCTGTCATCGATACATTTCAATACATCTTTCTATACAATTAAAAAAAAAGACTTGCTTGTTAAAAACTGAGACACAAGCACACGCATGAGCCTAGACCGACCCAGGGCCGGGATGACCCCCATCACTGCCTCCTCCACATCCTGCCCGCTCGAAGGGGCAGTAACACGCCCCGAGCCGCCCTCTCCCGTGAGAATGGTGCCTTCTTCTGGGTACCTCCTGAAGGACCTGCCTCACTGCTTTACAGTTCACTTTTTTTTTTTTTAGTAAGAGGAGGAGTATACTCTAAAATAATAATGAAGGCTGGGTGCAGCTGCTCAAACCTGTAATTTCAGCACTTTCAGAGGACGAGGTGGAAGGATGGCTTGAGCCCAGGAGTTCAAGATCAGCCTGGGTAACATAGTGAAACTCTGTCTCTGCAAGAGAAAAATTAAAAAAAATCAGCCAGGCGTGGTGGCATGCACCTGTAGTCCCAGCTACTTGGGAGGCTGAGGATCTCTTTAACCCAGGAGTTTGAGGCTGCAGTGAGCAATGATCACACCACTGTACTCAAGCCTAGGTGACAGAGCAAAACCCTGTCTCAAAAATAAAATAGGCTGGCGCAGTAGCTCACATCTTTAATCCCAGCACTCTGGGAGGCTGAGGCAGTAGGATCACTTGAGGTCAGGAGGTTGAGACCAGGCTGGCCGACATGGCGAAACCCTATCTCTACTAAAAACACAAAAATTAGCCAAGCGTGGTGGCGTGTGTCTGTAATCCCAGCTACTTGGGAGGCTGACGCAGGAGAATCGCTTGAACCTGGGAGACGGAGGTTGCAGTGAGCCAAGATTGCACCACTGCGCTCCAGCCTGGGCAGAAGACTGAGACTCTGTCTAAAAAATAAATAAATAAAACAAAACAATAAAAAGTATGGCATAGTAAATATATAAACCAGCAACATAGTCGTTTATTATCAAGACCAAGAATTATGTACTATGTATAATTATATGCGCTAGGCTTTGTTTACAGCCACAGCAGCGCAAACATGAGTCAGCAGGTTTGCTTACAGCCACGTCACTGCAAGCATGAGTCATGCATTGTGCTGGGACAGCTATGACATCACTTGGAAAAAGGAATTTCTCAGCGCCACTGGAATCTTATGGGACAACCATTACATATGCAGTCGGTTGTTGTCCCAAACGTCATTATGTGGTGCAGGACTGTGTGTGTGTGTGTGTGTGTGTGTGTGTGTGTCTATACACACATGTACATATAGCTCATATATACAGTCACAGTCATACACAGAAGCATGTGTGAGTGTGCGTGCAACTGAGTATACAAGAGTGCAGGTGAGTGTACAGGAGTGCGTGTGACTGCGGGGAGGTGAGTGTACAGGAGCGTGTGACTGCGGGGAGATGAGTGTACAGGAGCGTGTGACTGTGGGGAGGTGAGTGTACAGGAGTGCGTGTGAGTGCGGGGAGGTGAGTGTACAGGAG
>NW_016107626.1:3189499-3189734 GCF_001604975.1 Cebus imitator | reverse complement strand
TGCGGGGAGGTGAGTGTACAGGAGCGTGTGACTGTGGGGAGGTGAGTGTACAGGAGTGCGTGTGACTGTGGGGAGGTGAGTGTACAGGAGTGCATGTGACTGCGGGGAGGTGAGTGTACAGGAGTGCGTGTGACTGCGGGGAGGTGAGTGTACAGGAGCGTGTGAGTGCATGGAGGTGAGTGTACAGGAGTGCGTGTGACTGCGGGGAGGTGAGTGTACAGGAGCGTGTGACTGC
>NW_016107626.1:3185719-3188229 GCF_001604975.1 Cebus imitator | reverse complement strand
TGCGGGGAGGTGAGTGTACAGGAGCGTGTGACTGCGGGGAGGTGAGTGTACAGGAGCGTGTGACTGCGGGGAGGTGAGTGTACAGGAGCGTGTGAGTGCATGGAGGTGAGTGTACAGGAGCGTGTGAGTGCATGGAGGTGAGTGTACAGGAGTGCATGTTTTGGGTTCAAATGATTCTCTTCCTGCCTCAGCCTCCGGAGTAGCTGGAATTACAAGCATGTGCCACCATGTCCGGCTAATTTTTCATGTTTTTAGTGGATATGGGGTTTTGCTATGTCGGCCAGGCTGGTCTTGAACTCCTGATCTCAGATGACCCACTGCCTCGGCCTCCCAAAGTGCTGGGATTACAGGCATGAGCCACCGTGCTTGGCGTAGCTTTTTATTTTACATCATTTCCATGACAGAAATCACACAAGACCATCTTCTCCTGGTAAAACACCAAAACATCATCCAACATGGGAGCTTCCAATGGCCACCCCTCCTCAACCAAAGACTCCTCCACAGGGAACGAAGCTGTTTCAATCAGGTTTTAAAATCATTGAAAAAGTGACAGGCGCATAGGGTGGAAGAAAAACATCCAACCTCCCTGCAGGGAGCCGGTGGAGAGGGCATCTCCTCTTCAGCCCCACTCTGCCCCAACGTGTCCCTCTGTGCAGTTCCTTAGTCACCCTCAGTCCAGGCTTCCCTCTCCCCTTTGAACCTGCACACGTCTCTAGAGATCCCGAGAATTCTGTAGGTTGACTCAAGTCCAACACGGGGGGGCTGGCCGGCCTCCGGACTCAGCCCCTAGGTTGCCAGGCCCTGTCCAGGAAGGGTCCACGCTGCCTCCGCCTTGAAGTCCTCTGTGACATTTGAACAAGGAGCCTGCAGTGTGACCTGGGGCTGCTGTGACAAATCACCACAAGCTGGTGGCTTAAACAGCAGACTCATCTCTCACCATTCCAGAGGCTGAAGTCCAAGATCAGGGTGTCGGCTCCTCCCGGAGGCTCCGAGGAGAATCCGGCCCAGGGTCTCCCAGCTCCCAGTGCCTCGGCCACCCTGGGTGCGCCTTGGCTGGCAGAAGCAGCATATGCCCTGCCTCATCTGCATGATGCTCCCGCCGTGTCTGTCTGTGTCAAATCTCCCCCAACCTCCTCTCATAAGGACTCAGCCACTGGATTTAGCCACTCTAAATCCGGGACGATCTTATCTCAACATCCTTAATTACGTCTAGAGACCCTATTTGCAAATAATGTCACCTCCTCAGGAACCATGCTGTTGGGACTTGGAGATACCTGTATCTATATCAATATCTTTATATCTTTATAGATAGACAATCTTGCGAAACTGCAGCTTTATGTCCACTAAAAAGCAACTCCCCACTTTCCCCTCTCCCCGGTCCCTGGTAATCACATTCTACTTTCTGTTTCTGTAGATTTGACCACTTTAATGTCTTAATTTTTATTACTTTCTTTGAGACAGAGTCTCACTCTGTCACCCAGGCTGGAGTGCAGTGGCGCGATCCCAGCTCACTGCAGCCCACACCTCCCTGCACTGAAGCGATTCTTCTATCTCATCCTCCCGAGTAGCTGGGACCACAGGCAGGTGCCACCATGCCCGGCTAATGTTGGTAATTTTTGTGGGTATGAGGTTTCACCTGTTGGCCAGGCAGGTCTCCAACTCCTGGGCTCAAGGGATCCGCCCACCTCAGCCTCCCAAAGTGCTGGGATTACAGGCGTCGGCCACCGTACCTGGCCCTGTACATTTGGCTACTTTAGATTTCTCATTTAAGTGGCATCATGCAGTATGTGTCTTTTTATGGCTGACTTATTTCACTTAGCATTTATTTATTTGTCTTCTGATTTTTACTGTGGTAAAACACATGTAACATAAAATCTATCATCTTAACCATGTTTTCAAAGATTTTTTAAATTGACAAATAATTGTATTTATTTATGGGGTGTCATGTGTTTTCAGACAGGAATGCATGACGGATGATCAAATCGGGCTAATTCCTACATCCATCGCCTGACAAACTTACCATGTCTTTGTGGAGGGAAAATGCTGAACCCACTTTCTAGCAGTTCCGGAATCTGAGTGCGCCATTGCTCACTTGAGCCGCCGCGCTGCCTGTGCCAAGGCCAGCAGAACCCACCGCTGTCCAGCGGAGGCCTTGTGTCCTCTGAGTGGGGCTCCCTTTCCCGCCTGCCCTCTGGTGCCCACCATTCTCCTCTCTGCTTCCAGGAGTGCTTCAGCCAGGGTTCTCCAGAGAGACAGGGCCGTGGAGAGGCGAGGGGTTTGACGGGAATTGTCTCATAGAGGCCACGGAGTCTGCAAGTTGGAGAACCCAGGAGGCCGGCGGGGCTTAGTCCAAGCCCGGGGCCTTGGAAGCGGGGAAGGTGCAGTCGCAGTCGGAGGCCAAAGGCCCAGGTGCCCTGTGAGGCCCCAGTGCAAGTCCCAGATCCAAAAGTCAAAGGCCCTGGACTCTGACGTCCAAGGGCAGCCAGAGGGAAGGTGTCCCAATCTGGAAG
>NW_016107626.1:3178606-3185325 GCF_001604975.1 Cebus imitator | reverse complement strand
AGAGAGGGGGAAAGGGGGAGGAGAGAGAGAGACACAGAGAGAAAGAAGAAGACAGAGAGGGAGAGAGAAAGAGAGAGGACAGAAAGAAAAAAGAGAGAGAGAGAAGCACAGAGATAGAGAGCAAGAGAGAGTCCCCCCTCTTCAGCTGTCTGTCCCGACCGGCCCCCAGCCAACTGGATGGTGCCCACCCACATTGAAGGGTGTCTGTCTCAGTCCACTCACATGCCAGCCTCCCCTGGAAACAGCCTCACAGACACCCAGAAGCAATGCACCAGCGATGGAGGCATCCCTCAGTCCAGTCAAGCTGACCCCTCATATGAGCCATCACCATGAGTCTGACTTTTGTGATTCCACATGCGAGTGACATCATGTGGTATTTTTCACCCTGTGCCTGGTTATTTCACTTGGCATAAAGTCCTCTAGCTTCACCCATGCTTCAGCAAATCAGAGGCCCGCCTTCTTTTTGAAGGCTCAGTAGCATTCCACTGCAGTGACACAGCACATGGAAAGTGTGTTCGCCCGCTGACGGGCACGTGGGTTGTTTGCATACCTTGGCTTTTGAGAATAACCCTGCAGTCCACGTGGATTGCAGATATCTATCTCTTCCATGTCCTGGTTTCAATCCCTTTGGATACATACCCAGAAGTGGGATTGCTGGGTCATGCCATAATTCTAATTTTAGATTTCTGAAAAACCTTCATTCTGTTTTCCGAAACGGCCGCGCCAGTTCGCGTTCCCACCACTGCCGCACAGGGCTCCCTTTCTCCACTCCCGGCCAGCACTTACCTTTCACCTTTTTGACAGTAGCCTTTCTAACAGGCATTCGGGGAGCTGTCTTAACTAATTTGAGTGTACAGTTCAGTAGCATTAAGTGCATTCATAATGGTATCACTGCCTCACTGTCATCCATCTCTAGAACCTTTCCATCTGTTTAATTTTGCGTTACAGACAGGGTCTTGCTCTGTTGCCCAGGCTGGAGTGCCGTGGGACGATCATAGCTCACTCACTGCAGCCTCAGCCTCCTGGGTCTAAGTGATCCTCCCCTCAACCTGCTGGGTAGTTGGGATCACAAATGTGTGCCAGGAACTCTTTGCGTCCTCAGTAAACACTAGCTCCTCATTCTCTCTCCCTGAATGTATCTTTTCCAGGGACGCTATTCGACCTTCCCTGGAGCCCCACGTTTTCGTTTTGCTTGGGGCCCTGCACATTCTGGAGCTGGTCCTGGCTCACGTCTCCTGCTACGTCCTCCTGTGTCTGTGGAAGATGAATTATCCCTGTCCACACTGATGTGCGTGCCTTCTCATGGGGCGAGTGTTAAGGAAAAGTGGGTAACTTGAGTGGCACATACACCATGCCCAGCTCACAAGAACCAGGTATTGCGTCTCTTCGCAACTCCATGTCCGGTGACGTCACACTGACAGCCTGGAACCAGCCAGGGTGGGGGCATTTACACCGTGGATATAGGCAGGTGCTATGCCTCGGGGCCTTTTCTCTTGAGGGAGATAGTTATTAAACACTCTGCAGTACCCACCTGGATCATCGGCGCCTGACTCTAGAGCCTCACAGTTTGCTTGAAGTAGCAAAGTTACAAGTCTAAAATAAGAATGTTGATGAGGCCACTTTTGGATATATATCCAACAGAAGTGAAAGCAGGATCTCGAAGAAATATTTGCTCACTCATGTTCATAGCAGCATTATGTACAATAGCCAAGAGGTGGGCGCAATCCAAGGGTCCATCTATAGATACATGGAGAAGTCAAATGTGCAGTGGAATATTACTCACCCTTGAAAAGGAAGGAAATTCAGACACACCCTGCAGCAAGGAGCAACCAGGAGGCTGCTGTGCTGGGAAGTAAGCCAGACACAAGAAGGCGAGTGCTGCATGAGCCCACACCGTGAGTTATCTGAAGCACTCAAATCGACAGACGCAGACAATAGAATGGGGGTTAGCAGGGCCTGTGGGGAGGGTGAAACACGGAGCTGTGAATGGGTGCAGAGTTTCTGTTTTTCCAGATGAACAAGTCCTGGAGATCTGCTGTACAACAATGTGAAATGCTTACTGGTGCTCAACTATACACTCAAAACCAGTTATTAAGTTAAATTTTATGTTTTTATTCTTAACTACAATTTTTTAAAATGTTGATGGGAGACTGCCGGCTGGGAATTCAGGAGATGTGGGTTTTGGTCCACATTCTGCCATTTCCTGGTGGCCTTAGGCAAGTCACTTGCCAGCTCTGGGCTCTGGTTCCCTTCTCAAACAAAATAAGGGTTTGTTTTAGGTTTTCCAGCTTAGAAAGCTGAGTCTGCCCAGAAGAGCTGAACATTCCCTCACTGTCTTTCACTCAAGTGTAACATACTCCAAAAAATGACACACAACACATTCTCTCAAGCCAAACACACCGGATATGGTTTGGCTGCGTCCCCACCCAAAATCTCATCTTGAATGGTAATCCCTATATTTCCCATAATCCCCACGTATCAAGAGTGGGGCCAGTGGAGGTAACTGGATCATGGGGGTGGTTCCCTCCATGCTGTTCTTGTGACAGTGAGTGAAACTCATGAGACCTGATGGTTTTTGTTTTTTGTTTTGTTTTGATTTTTTCTGAGATGGAATTTCACTCTCGTTGCCTAGGCTGGAGTGCAATGGCACTATCTCGGCTCACTGCCGCCTCTGCTTCCCGGGTTCAAGCGATTCTCCTGTCTCAGCCTCCTGAGTGGCTGGGATCACAGGCGCCTGCCACTATGCCCGGCTAATTTTTGGTATTTTTCGTACAGACGAGGTTTTACCATGTTGGCCAGGCTGGTCCCGATCTCCTGAGCTCAAGTGATCTGCCTGCCTTGGCTTCCTAAAGTGCTGGGATTACAATGTGAGCCACTGTACCCAGCCCATGAGAAGTTCTTAATGTCACACAATTGATCAATTTTTTTTCCTTTATAAGGTTTAGCACTTTTTTTGGGGGGATGGGACAGGGTCTCACTCTGTTGCCTAGGTTGGAGTGCAGTGGTGCAATCATGCATCACGGCAGCCTTGAGCTCCTGTGCTCGTGATTCTGCCATCTCAGCCTCCTATGTAGCTGGGACTACAAGTGTCTGCCACCATGCCTGGTTCATTTTTTGTTTTTAGTAGAGACGAAGTCTCACTATGTTGCCCAGGATGACCTCAAACTCCTGGCCTCAAGTGATCCTCCCATCTCAGCCTCCCAAAGAGCTAGAATTACTGGCGTGAGCCACAGTGCTTGGCCAGCTTTAGCACTTTTTGTGCTAACTTTTGAGAGAATTTTTGCCCTAAGATTATATACATGTTTTATTCTAAAAGTTTTGCCTGTAGTTTGACCATCTACAAACGAGTTGGAAAGCTTTATTCCAACATTTTAAAGACGTTGTTCCACCCTCTTCCATAGTTTCTGATGAGAAGTCATGAACGACTGAACAATTACAGTTTAACCTCACACTCCTGGGATCAAGTGATGCTCCCACCTCTGCCTCCCAAGTAGCTAGGACTACAAGTGTGTGCCACCATGCCCACCTAATTTTTATTTTTTTTGTAGAGATGGGGGTCTCACTGTGTTGCCTGGGCTGGTCTCAAACTCCGGGCCTCAAGTGGCCCTTTCACTTCAGCCTCCCATGGCACTTCGATGACAGGCCTGAGCCACCATGCCTGGCCTTGAAACTGTTTTGAGGCACTTATCCACTTATGATTTCTTTCTTCTTATGAGTTAACCATTTTGTCATTACGCAGTGTTGCTTTTTATCTCTGAGAAGGCTCCTTGTGTTGAAGTTTCTTTCATTTGATGTTAACATAGCCACGTCGCCCTGCTAGGCTTCCTGTTCGCATACCTTTGTTAAAGCATCTCTCTTGAAAGCTGCTTAGTAGTCTTGTCTTTCTATCCTTTTAATTGATGTGCTTAATGCATTAAAATCTAATATGATAATTAAGGCCTGGCGTGGTGACTCTTGCCTGTAATCCCAGCACTGTGGGAAGCTGAGGTGGGTGGATCACCTCGGAAGATCACCTGAGGTCAGAAGTTTGAGACCAGCCTGGACAACATGGTGAAACCCCGTCTTTACTATAATATAAAAATTAGCTGGGCGTAGTGGTGTGTGCCTGTAATCCCAGCTACTCGGAAAGCTGAGGCAGGAGAATCACTTGAACCTGGGAGGTGGAGGTTGCAGTGAGCTGAGATCATGCCATGTCACTCCAGCCTGTGCAATAGAGACTCCACCTCAAAAACCGAAAACAAACAAAACAACTAATATGATGACTCACCGGCGAGATTCAGGTCTATCATTTTACCATTTATGTTCATTCCTTCTAAAATGTTCTTTCTTCCTGCTTTTTGGGGATTATTCAAAAACTTTTAGCATTGTATTTTAGTTTATCTATTGGATTTTTATCTATACCTCTGTGTTATTTTTCTAGCGGTTGCTTTGGGGCTTACAATACACATTCTTAATTATAATAATTTTCTTTAATATTGTACCACTTCATATAAAATATAGAAACCTTCCCATATCAGAGGTTCATTTTTTGTTACAGTTGTGTGTATTCCATCTTCACAGAGTCAAAACCTCACAGTTCAATGTTATAATTTTTTTCTTTATACAGACAGATATATTTTAAATAAATTAAGAGGAATATTTAAAAAAATTATTCTACTATTTACCATTTCTGATGTTTTTATTCTTTCCTGATGATCAAATTTCCATCTGGGATTATTTTCCTTCAGCCTAAAAAATTTCTTCAGCAGTTCTTATAATATTCGGTGGTGATGAATTCTCTTAATTTTTTTTATATGAAGATGTCCTTATTTATCCTCATTCTTGAAAGATAGTTTGACAGTCTGCAATACTTTTTTTTTTTTTTTTTTTTTTGAGACAGAGTCTTGCTCTGTAGCCCAGGCTGTAGTACAGTGGCGCAATCTTGGCTCACCGCACCCTCCACCTCCGGGGTCCCGGTTCAAGCAATTCTCCTGCCTCAGCCTCCCGAGTACCTGGGATTACAGGTGTGTGCCATCACACCCAGCTAATTTTTGTATTTTTAGTAGAGATAGGGTTTCACCATGTTGGCCAGGCTGGTCTTGAACTCCTGACCTATGATCCACCCATCTTGGTCTCCCAAAGTGTTGGGATTACAGGCGTGAGCCACTGTCTGGCCACTTCAATACTTTAAAGATGTCCTTCCACTCTCTTCTGGTTTCCATAGTTTTGGATGAGAAGTCATCGATTTTAATTTCATTGTTCCCCTGCCTGAAATGGTTTTGTTTTTGCTTTTGTTTTTCTAGACAGAGTTTCACTCTGCTGCTCAAGCTGGAATGCAGCGGCATAATCTTAGATCACTGCAACCTCTGTCTCCCAGGTTCGATTGATTCTCCTGCCTCTCAGCCTCCCAAGCAGCTGGGACTACAGGTGCGCACCACCATGCCCAGCTAATTTTTGTAGTTTTGTAGAGATGGGGTTTTGCCATGTTGGCCAGGCTGGTCTTGAACTCCTGGTCTCAGGTGACCCGCCTACCTTGGCCTCCCAAAATGCTGGGATTGCAGGCATGAGTCCCACGCTTGACCTTGACATGTGTTTTTCCACAGTTGCTTTAGGAATTTTCTTTTTAGTTTTTCTTTCCAGCAACTTGACAATCATGTTCCTACACATGGTTTTGTTTGAGTTTATCCCAGTTGGGATAATGGAACTTCTTAAATATGTAAATTTGTCTCTTATTAATATGGAAATTCCAGGCAGTATTTCTTCAAATATTTTTTCCTGCCTCATTTCTTCTATCTTTTTGTAATTTCAACTACAACCTCCGCCTTCTGGGTTCAAGAGATTCTCCTGCCTCAGCCTCCCTAGTAGATGGGATTACAGGTGTGCACCACCATGCCTGGCTAATATTTTTGTATTTTTAGTAGAGAGGGGTTTCACCATGTTGGTCAGGCTAGTCTCGAACTCCTGACCTCATGATCTGCCTGCCTCGGCCTCCCAAAGTGCTGGGATCACAGGTGTGAGCCACTGCACCCGGCCTTATGGGCTTTTTGATATTGTTTCACAGGTCCCGAGGCTCTTCTTGTTCTCCCCCCACCCTTTCTTTCTCAGATTGGATCAATTCTGTTGGTATGTCTTCAAGTTAACAGAGTTAATTGTCATTTCCACTCTTTTGTTAGGCTTATTCAGTTAACTTTATATTTAAGATATTCTAATTTTCAGTTCTAATATTTCCTTTTAAAAAGTATAGTTTCTGGCCAGGCATGGTGGCTCACTCCTGTAACTCCAGCACTTTGGGAGGCTGAGGCAAGAGGATTGCTTGAGGCCAGGAGTTCAAGGCCAGCCTGGGCAACATGGCAAATCCTCAACTCTACAAAAAATACAAAAAAGTTAGCTGGGCATGCTGGCATGAGCCTGTAGTCCCAGTTACTAGGGAGGATGAGTGGGGAGAATCACCCTAGCTGGGAGGTCAAGGCTGCAGTCAGCCATGATTGTGCCAGTGCACTCCAGCCTGGGCAGCAAAGTAAGACTCTGCCTCAAAAAAAAAAAGTTTCTAATTATCCGTTGCGATTTAAAAATCTTGTTAACAGTGTATTTTCAGCTGGGTACAGTGGCTTGTACCAATAATCCCAGCACTTTGAGAGGCAGAGATGGGTGATCACTTGAGCTCAGGAGTTCAAGACCAGTCTGGGCAACATGGTAAAACTCCATCTATACCAAAAAAATACAAAAAATGAGCTGGGCAT
>NW_016107626.1:3173495-3178529 GCF_001604975.1 Cebus imitator | reverse complement strand
AAGACCAGCCTGATCAATATGGTGAACCCCCGTCAAAAAAAAAAAAAAACAAAAATCAGCCAGATGTGGTGGTGCACACCTGAAGTCCCAGCTACTTGGGAGGCTGAGGTGGGAGGATCTCTTGAGTCTGGGAGGCAAAGCCTGCAGTGAGCTAAGACAGTCTCACTGAACTCCAGCCTGGGCAACAGAGCAAGACCGTGTCTCAAGAAAAGCGTATTTTCTTTACAGCAGCAATTATAATAGTTGCATTAAAACCCTTGTTAATTCATCAATCTAGGTCCTATCAGGGGTCAGTTTCCAGTAGAATGGAAAATGAATAACAATTTTCTTTTCTTAATAAATTCACAGGTTTTGTTATTGGTAAAGCACCTGCAATGGAACTAAAGGTTTTCAGGAAGGTGGTTTTTTTTTGTTTTTGGCAGAGGGGAGGAGTCCTCCTCTATCATCCAGGCTGGATTGCAATGGGGCAATCTTGGTTCACTGCAACCTCCACCTCCTGGGCTCAGTAGCTGGGACAACAGTCACTTGCCATCATGCCCAGATAAATTTTGTATTTTTGTAGAGATGGGGTTTTTGCCACGTTGGCCAGGCTGGTCTTAAACCTCAGATGATCTGGCCACCTCGGCCTCCAAAAGTGCTGGGATGACAGGTGTGAGCCACTGAGCCTGGCCAGGTGTTTGGGTTTTGTAAACTGAGCACGTGAACAGAATATGGGGACAGTTATTTTAGGAATTAACGAAAGCAGCAACAGCACTCCTAAGAAACCGTGGATGGATGTCATGCTTAGAATGTGGATCCCAGGAGCACTGCACCTTTCCAGGTTAGGGAGGAGTCAAGAGGCCACAAGCTTCTCTCCTGGAAAGGTCATTCCTTGCTTGCACCTTGGGAAGGAGGAGCCATCCCAGGAAGGCTGACTTGTTGGAGTGCTGTCAGGACAAAGCCATTCACTCCTGAACTTTGAAATACACTGCTGTCTGAGTTAAACTAGTAAAATCCGTCCACAATGGCTATGGTTAGCCATTTGTGGGAGTCAGCCAAGAGGCTGTTGTAAATGAGTCACTCAAGTTTGCAGACAGCCCCGCTTGGGAGATCTGGGTCAATTTCAGGGAGGAAGCAGGCCTTGACTGCTTCCTTGACTCTGACTATAATTTAGTAAGCAGGCGTCTAATCCATGGCGTCCAACTGTGCCTCGTGTATGGATGCAGGGGTTGGTCAGCTGGGCGGTGCTGATTTGGCCAGCTTTTGGTTCTGAGTCCAAGGTTTCTGCCTCTTCCAAGAATGAAACCTGGGCTGCTGACTTAATCTCGAGCTCCAGTCCCTCCTCATCTGTACAACAGGCTCCGCCTGGCACTTGATCATGCGTCAGGCCTGATTAATGTGGGTGCCTGGCCGAGCCCTGTTCCTGTCGAGAGAGTCCTGGCCAAGCAGATCTGAGCATCCCATTTTCTTGGGAAAGCAGGGCAGGGGGTGGAGGTGTCTTGACCAGTGGACTTCTCTATACCACAGCCTTCAGGTCGCACCCTACTGTCTCAGACTCCAGCCTCCCCAGGGTTGTGTCCTGGGGTGAAGGGGCCAGGGTAAGTGCCTCCTAATTTGTCAAAGGTCTCCCCTTAAGCAGCCATCCCATGTACTGGCTTGAATAGTGTCCCCTCAAACCTACATCCATTAGAACATGTGGATGCAACCTTATTTGGAAGCAGGGGCTTTGCAGACATTATTGGTTAGGTATCTTGTGATGAACTGTTTTGGATTTAGGTAGGTCTCGAACCCAGCGACTGGAGTCCTTGTAAGAGAAGAGGACGCAGACACACAGGGAGAAGGCCAGGGAAAGACAGAGACTGGAGTGACATGGCCACAAGCCCAGGGATGCAGGAGGGGCTCCTCCCCTAGAACCTCCGGAGGGAGGGCAGCCCTGCCCACACCCTGGTTCTGGCTTCTAGAGCTGTGAGAATCCACTTCTGTTGTTGAAGGGCAGACGTTTGTGATCATTTGTCAAGGCCATGTCGAGAAATGCATCCATCTGCATTTGCAGAGCAGTTAGGTGGCCATAAGTTTCTCCCTGGGGTGCGGATTTATTTTTGACCATGGACATCCCTTTGAGCCTGCAAGGCTGAGGAATGCTACCAGCGGGGCTGAAGACGCTCCCAAAACATTCAGCTGCCATCTAGCGGCATGCCTTTTTCTTCGGGGTGGGGTGGGGTAGGAGGTCTCATTCTATCATCCAGGCTGGAGTGCAATGGCATGATTGCAGCTCACTTGCAGGCTTGAACTCCAACGACTCTAGGGCCCAGTGATCCTCCTGCCTCAGTCTTCCAGATAGCTGCGGCCACAGGTGCATGATGCCATGCTTGGCTAAATTTTTTTTAAAAAGCCCTGTTTTTAGTAGAGACAGTGTCTAGCTTTGTTGCCCAGGCTGGTCTTGAATTCTGGGCTCAGGCCATCCTCCTGCCTCAGCCTCCTAAAGTGCTGCAATTATAGGTGTGAGATATGGGGCTTTCTTTTTTTTTTTTTTTAAATTGTTTTATGATGAAGGATCTCAGGCAGACAACAAAAGCACAGGTCCCATAACAAACACCACAGACCTTTCACACAGCCGGCAGCATGGAAACCACGACTCCCTTTATACTTAGATTTGTTTCATTCTCAATGTGTTTTAAACTTAATTCAAAACAATGTTTTTATTAGTTTATTTTTATAATAAGTGAGCGTGTCTGATGCCCTATTTTATTGAAAAAGACAACCTGCTTAGTAAACTTGGAAGGCCCACCGAGCTGCCGGCCTCCAATGCCACCTCTTTGCCTACAGCCTGGAGCAAACTTTTTTCCGGGTTTAAACACAGTGCTTACGATTGGCACTTGTTACAATTCCCCTTATGCCAGGGTGGGATTTTTCTTCCAAACTACACAAGTCCTAACTGCTTGTGGCAAAACTTAAATCACACAGAGATACTACAAGAAAATTTGGCCTGAGGTCCCCAGGGTGACCCCTCACCGCAGGCACATTAGGAAGGGAAGTCACGTAGTATCCCCACCCCTTCGCCCCCCAGCTCCTCCTCCAGGGAGGCGGTTCTCCTGAAAGCCCCAGACTCAGTAGAGCTGCCTGGCTGTCTGCGGTTCCCACCTCCCCCAGGGCCTCCCGGTGCACAAGACCCTCCCTGCAAGGGAAGCTGGGATAGGTGGGCATATACCCTTTGAGCTTCACAGCTGCTGCAGCTGCCAGGCTGGGCGGTTCCCCCAGAGGACCCTTGGGTAATGCCAACAAAGGTATGAGAGCAGGACGCTGAGCCCAGCCTACAGAGCCCCGACTACCTTATGACGGGCTCCCGCCAGGGCCTGGAAGAACAGAGAAGACACCACTGTGTGTACAAGGCACCAGACTCATTACAATCTCACTGGAGTAGCAGCGCACTTGAAGAGTGGGGGCCTGAGCGTGGGAACCTTCAAAGTTACCCCGGCCTTTGGGACCCAGGGGCCTTGGAACCTGGTCGGTTTCATGCGAGTCCTGCATTCTGCTTCTGTCCTGAGTCCAGTCTGAGGGCAGCGGCTGTGCAGTGAGCCTGCGCCCTGCCTTGCAAGTGTGCATGCAGCCGGTCAGCCTGCCTGTGGTTTGACCTACTTTAAAAATGTTCTAATTAGTTGTCAACACTTAAAAATTAAAAATCCTGAGATTTAATCATCACTCTCCATTTCTGCTCTTTCTGGAAAACTCAGGCTGTCCCACTACTGAGCTCAAGGTGCCCCTTGGAGCCCCCAGAGGTGCCCTCTCCGCCATACCCAGCTTGGTCCATTCATTTCCTCTCCTGCCTTCTGGGAGCCAAAGGTCAGGTACAAAATTCCAGCTGTCCGTTGACGGCGATTTTCCCCAAACACTGCTTTCCTGTAGGGGAGGCGCCTCTCCTAGGCTCCGTCCTCCACGCTCACTGGCTGCTGCGGCTGCGGAGAACACGCCTGGGCTGAGGTCCCGTATTCCGTTCGTTTGAAAGGCTGCAATGCGAACAGGCAGTAGGGCCCAATTCGGGTCTGTTTTCGAGACCAGCAGTTTCCTTTCTTAAAACAATTAAAATCAATCATTTTTTGTCAGCAACGTCATTCGTCGTCCCGAGGTCTCTGCTTACTGCGGCGCTGTCCTCAGCTGCGAAGACTGAGCCTGTGGCCTCTGGTCCCCAGTGAGGTCCGAGGCAAGGAAGCGTCTTTCTGAAACCTATTCTGGGCTCTTAGGAAGAAACGGGAGAAAGGAAAACCACTAGAAATGTCCAATAACACCATCTTTTGGTTGGAAAATAAAACACGCAGAAGGGGACTGGAAGTTTCACTGAAGTATTTCTAGAGAGAAGGTGCTTGGGAACGTTATTTTAGGTAACTTACTCCCCTCCCCCGCAGAAGGCAAAAAGAAAGTTACTTCCAGACGGGTGGGCTTCACTAGCTCGGGAACTCGGTTTGGTGCCTGGCAGGCACCGTGCTCTTACCTACAGGCTTATAAGACACCCTCGTCTCCAAGGCGGCAGCTGGGTGCGGGGACAGTCACCCCGGGCGGCTTGGTTTATTGATTAAAAATGGAGGGAAGGGCCCGGGGTGGTCACGATTGGAGAGTGAGGAGAGCCGTGCGCGCAGGACCCCTCCCCACCGCCCCGGACTGGCTGAGCCAGGGACGGACCCAGCTTCCGCGCAGCGGCTCGGAGGGGCCGGGCGACCGTGCCCGTCCTCAGGGCGCGCCGTGAGAGCCCCGTCCCAGTCCCCGTTCCCGCCGCGCCGTCACCCGCCTCCCGGGCCCACCCGCTCCGGGGCCTGCGCGCTGCCCCGCCAGCGTTCCGGCAGCCCTGCGCGCTGCTCCCCGGGCCTGGGGCCGGCCCCGCGCCGCCGCCACCGCGCACAGCGAGCGACCCGCCAGGCGCTCCCGTTTGCGCCGCCGCAGCCATTTTGGAGCCAGCGGAGACAAAGAGCGAGGCCTCGCCGCCGCCCCGCGTCCGCCTCGGCCCGGCTTGGCGCGCCGTCCCCGCATCCCGCGCTCCGCCCCGCAGCCCCCGCGCCGCCCGCC
>NW_016107626.1:3103425-3172559 GCF_001604975.1 Cebus imitator | reverse complement strand
CCCCGGCCCCGGCCCCGGCCCCGGGCCCGGCCCCGGCCCTGGCCCCGGCCCCGGCTCCGGCTCCGGCAAGCCCGCCGGCCCCGGCGCCGCGCAAACTTTGAATGGGAGCGCCGCGCTGCTGAACTCGCACCACGCCGCCGCACCTGCTGTCAGCCTGGTCAACAACGGGCCCGCCGCGCTGCTGCCGCTGCCCAAGCCCGCTGCCCCCGGCACTGTCATCCAGACGTCCCCCTTCGTGGGCGCCGGCGCGCCCCCCGCGCCCGCCGCGCCGCCCCCCGCTGCCGCCCAGAACGGGGGCAGCGCCGGAGCAGCCCCCGTCCCCGCCCCGACCGCTGGGGGCCCCGCGGGGGTCAGCGGACAGTCTGGGCCCGGCGCGGCGGCCGCGGCGCCCGCGCCGGGGGTCAAGGCCGAGTCGCCCAAGACGGTGGTGCAGGCGGCCCCCCCGCCGGCGCAGACCCTGGCGGCCACCGGCCCGGCCAGCACGGCGGCCAGCATGGTCATCGGGCCAACTATGCAAGGGGCTCTGCCCAGCCCCGCCGCCGTCCCGCCGCCTGTCCCCGGGACCCCCACCGGGCTGCCCAAAGGCGCGGCTGGTGCGGTAACCCAGAGCCTGCCCCGGACGCCTACGGCCACCACCAGCGGGATCCGGGCCACTCTGACGCCCACCGTGCTGGCCCCTCGCCTGCCGCAGCCGCCTCAGAACCCGACCAACATCCAGAACTTCCAACTGCCCCCAGGTGAGTGGCCGCACGGGGCGGGAGGGAAGGGCGGGTCCCAGCAGCGCCAGCTGCCAGTTCCAGGAAGTTCTCCGCTGGTGGAATGCTAAGGTCATCTGTCCCGCAGGCCGGTGGCTGGAGCAGGCCGAGGGGCAGCCGCTGCCCAGGTGCGGGCCAGTCCAGGTGGCTGCCTGCGAGTGAGCCAGTGGGAGTCGGCACAGCCTGCTTCCCGGTCTTCGTCCCTGACGTCTGCGGTGTCTGCCTGTGCCTTGGGGCTGGTTTGTTTCGGAGTCGCTCAGCCAGGACTCCTAGTGGAGCGGTCCTTACCTGTTCCCCGCCTGTGTGTCCCTGCGGGGGTTCGAAGGCTCAGCGCAGGCGCTCTGTGGGCCAGGCGATGGGGTCTGCGGAGCCGAGGGCAGGACTCATGTGGCAGCGGCTGTCCCCTGCCCAGTTGTGCAGTTAGGTGTGTGGCCTATGTATGTTCCCATTTAGCCTTCTTGCCCCTTTGTGACCCTGGGCTTGAGCCTCCCCAGTCTCCAGGCGAGGACAAGGAGGAAGGGTGACGCCCCCTCCTCGGGGCTGGGGAAGTCTGGATGGAAGGCTTGGGCTTCCCTGTTGCCCCCAGGAAGGCAGAGATGTCAGGCGCACCTTTTGAGAGCTCTCCCAGCGCTCAGCCTTGCTGAGAGCTGCGCTCTGGAGTAGGGTTTCAGACCGTTGTGTCACGGTCTCTTCCAGCGCTGCGTTGGTGCCTAAAGGAGTGCCCAGCTACTCTGGTTGCTGCCCTCTCGGGAGAGCAGAGGGAGGGCGGTGGCAGCAGATGCTCTCGCTCTGTGCAGGGGTCTCGGGGTGGTACTGGCTTCGCTGCGGATGTCTGGGGCTCAGGTGCCCCTTCTGTTTGGCAGTTCTCACGCTTCTGTCTAGTTGGCTATCTCTGTGACTCCTCAGGGCCCCTCAAGTTTGTTGGGAAAGATTGCCTGGCCAGCATTGCACGCTAGGCTGCTTTTGTCTGGGGCTCCCCAGCCCTCCCCAGCCGCCGTGGTGGGTGCTGGGCCGGGGAGCTCCTCCCCGGCCTGTGGTGACGTGTGGCGTGCAGTTGTAGCATCGCGGTGGCAGCAGTAGTAGGAACTACAAGAAGAGCGTGGGTCTCTCCTGTGTCGCCTCTCTGAAAGGAGCTAGCTAGTGGTCACTTTGACCGGGTTGCAGCATCTTGAGAAGTGAAAGATTTTCTTGTCCAAGTATGTGAGGCTCAGGACTGGTGGTCAGACTCCCGACAGGGCAGGTGCAGGGAGCACTGCTGCGGGGAAAGCGTGTCCCGGTGGCCACTGGGCTTCGGTGCTCCAGGGAGGGAGACAGCTGGGAAGCCAGCCCCCCAGGGTTGCTGAGATGCCCATTATGACAAGCTTTTGGGGTCCTGAAGCGTTTACAGGAGTGTTTTACCAAAGGCTTTGTTTTGCTCTTGATGTGTATGTTGACCTTTTATTAGGAAAAGTGGCTGATCTTTAGTAATGTTGTGGAAAGGTGATTGACGGTTGTGGTCTATTATGTAAAATATCACAATGCTTTATTATAAAAATGTTTTCTTAGCAGTCCCACGTGTCTCAGCACAGGCCAGGTGCCTGTTGCACCCCTTGGGTAGGTATAGGACTGTGCCATGTGGGGCTGGCCGGGTTCTCTTGCACTGAGCCTCTGCAGAGGTAAAGCCTGTCTCTTTTTTTTGGGAGGAGGTGGAGGAATACGTGTTTGGAAAAGATATCTCTGCTGTATTTGTCATGAGTGACCTGGGACTCACTTCCATCTTGTTTTAAGGTCAGTTTTAGGGTTGGCTGTGTTTGTTGAGGAGGCACCTTGAACTGTGGGAGTGTTGACTCTGATTCCCATGTGAGGACAGGGAACAGCTCACGCAGACGTTTGGGTGGCAGTGCTGAGAGCGGTGCTCTCAAGGGGCTGAATGCTACTGTCTAAAAAATGAAAGATTTACCCCATCTCTTCCTGCCACCCTGCAGTTCATCTGCAGAATTCCTAATGAGGAATTCTGATGGTGTTATTTCAGGAACTGCCAAAGCAAAAAAAAAAAGTATCAATAAAATTACCAGTGCCCCAAACCAGAGTACCTTCTTTTAAACAGTACGACTTAATTTTGTAAATCAAAATGGCAAATTGCAAATACTCTGATTACTTTCTGTAATTGATCAGACAATATTGAATTATTCTAGTCGGCTTCATTGAAATATTTCACAGTAAGAATGTTTAGAACAAAGATGGAAGGAACTTATAAAAATAACTTGCTCGACTAATAACTCATTCTAGTTACGACTCAGTCTTGCAAACTGAGGTGGAGCCGGGAGTATTAGGGGTGGGCAGGGTTCTGGAAGCTGCATGTAGGTGTCAAGTGGAATAGCAGACTGGTGGCAATTGGCTGGGGTGTGAAAGGGCCTGCCCCTCCCAGGCCTTCCCTCCATGGAGGTCTTGGGTGGGAAAAGGGAGGGGACAGAGGTTTCACCCTTAAGGCTAAGTCTTAGGCCCTGAGTGTTTCAGCCCCGAGGTACACCACATATGTTGAATTTGGTTTTAGCCAGCTGCCTTGATATTCTTTGTCAGGACAGTTTTGTAAAGAAAGTTATGTTAATGTAATTGTGATTTGCTGGTTTGAGGTGCCAGAATCTAAATTCTGTTCGATGGGGAAAAAGGAGAAAACATGGCTTTAGTGAGATTTTACAGGTGACACACTTGTCCCAAGAACATGGAAAAGCACTAGTTATATACAGCTTAGGATAGTCGTAAGAAAAGCACTAGTTATATACAGCTTAGGATAGTCATAATGTCATAGTCATACTGTGATTTTAGCTGAGAGAAGGAAAAAGTGATCTGACACCCAAATCAGCATGTTCACAAATGGTGTGAGAGATCTCTTCAGGTGGGTCTGTGTTAAAGATGCCTGTTTCTAAAGGTTATTGTTTGGCCTAGCAAATTTGTGTTTTCTTTAGTGTATCTTGGTCGATTCTGCTTTCACGCAGAATTTACTCCCCTGTTGGTCTAAGATTTGGGCCAAGTGTAGATTCTTATTTCGGGACAGAAAAGCACTTTCTCACCATGGGCCTCAATCCTTTGGCCTAGGGAGCGTGTGCTCGCTGCATATTTTAGGATGAGTACTCCCAGGGTGAATGTGTGTCTCTGGGTGGTGTCTTGAGCATTGGTTCCCATCTGTTGGGAAAGGGGGAAGAAGTCCACTAGCTGCTGACCGTGCTGTGGGTACAGGGTTTGGGTTTGTCGGGTCCAGCCCCATGCTGAGTGGCATCATGCAGAGGGGCCACCCCTGAGGTTGTGGGAACTGCCAGTTCTCGTGGCCAGTGGTGGCAGCCAGTGCTCTGGCACAAGGGACATTCCTGGAAGTTTAGATTTTATGACCTGAGGTCACTGTTGCCATTTGACCTGGGAGGAGTATATTGTTCTGGGAGCCTCAGCTTCCCCACCTGTAAAGTGGGTTTGCCTGTTTGGTGAAGAATGCGAATTCTGTCAGGTGGCACTCACTATTCCAAGGTCTCCCAGTTCCCCTCATTTTTCTCTGTTTCTCACACATGATCCAGGCTGCATGTTTTCTCAGTGACCGAGGTGTTTGGCGTGGCAGCTGACTCTGGTTCTGTCAATGAGGAAGTTACTGAGGTCGCAGGTGGGTCACCCTAGGGCAGCGGCTGACTGCCTGCCTGACATAGGGGAGGGTTGCAGTGGCCTTTGGAGGCCTGGACATAGGTGGAGGGCTCGCTTTAGGCAGAGGCCTTAGCCCATTGTTCCTCTTGATGCACCCAGATAGCAGTGACATTTGAAAAGAACAAGCAAAAAGAACTTTTGGGGAGCTGTGCAAAGTCAGCCCTAGATGGTTCTGCCTTGCGTAGGGCACAGGTGCTGCTCCGGGCCTTCCCTTCCTCCCTGCTCCCTGCCCCACTGCTGGAGTCATCACCATCGACTTCAGGATGAACAGAGTCATCTTGGTGATAGGTTGGGATGGACCTCACTTGCCTTTGGTGTCTTGGAGCTGGTGACCCTCATGGGTTGGTGGCAGCCAGGGACTCGGGGTCCTGTCACACTGTTAGGAGCCTTTCTCCTCACAGCTTATGGTGCCTGAGTGCTGTATTCACAGAGAGGTCTGTAAGTTTGAACAGAGAATGAGGTTTGAAGCTTGTTACTGTTGCTGTTTCTTTTTTTTTTTTTGAGTGGGAGTTTCCCTCTTGTTGTCCAGGCTGGAGTGCAACTGTGGAATCTCAGCTCACTGCAGCCTCTGCCTCCCGGGTTCAAGCAATTCTCCTGCCTGAGCCCCAGCCTCAGCCTCCCGAGTAGCTGGGATTACAGGTGTGTGCCACCACATCTGGCTAATTTTGTATTTCTTTTAGCAGAGATGGGGTTTCTCCATGTTGGTCAGGCTGGTCTCTAACTCCTGACCTTACGTGATCCGCCTGCTTCGGCCTCCCAAAGTGCTGGGATTACAGGCATGAGCCATTGCTCCCAGCCCAGTTGCCCTGTTTCTTAGGGCCTGTGAGAAGCTTTGTAGGAGAGGGTGTCCTGCTTGCTTCGTGGCAGATGGGCCTGAGGCAGGCCTCAAGCGCCTGGGGAGTTGACCTTCTTCCAGGTCAGAGAGCATAGCCACCCTGGCTCCCAGGACCGTCCCTGGGCTCCCCAGTGTGCTGTGGGAGTTGGCCCGGAGGCGGCATTTGGTCAGAGCAGCACAGACGGGGCTCAGCAGATAGAGTGGTGGGCGCGGTGCAACCTGCAATCAGAATAGAATCGAGGAGGCTCCTGTTCTGCTTCCACAGTCTTCTCCAGTGTATAAATGTGAGCTTTCTTTCACTTAAATGATAAATTTGAAGAAAGCTTTTAGCAGCTGTTTTTTGAGGATCTTGAAGCAGAGGTGTAGCAGGGTTCTGGAGAAGCTTGCCTGAGATTTGGGGTAATTTGCGGGGGTCTCGAAGCGCTTTGCTTTTCTTCGTGGTGCTCAGTAGGAACCTCCAGGCCCTTGAGCATCTGGGAAACAGTTGCTGTTTAGGGCGTTTACCTGTGCTGCCCGGCTCAGGCAGTGGTGAGGGCCTTTACTTCATCAGGCCTTTGATAGCAATAAAACAGTTAAATAAAGGGGGCTTTTAGCTGCAGGCCCTTCTGTGCTGGGTGCTGTGCACCTGGGCCTCCTGGACGCTTCTCCCTCCAGGTGGGCCTGTGGTTGCTATGGCACTGCGGTGGCGTCAACTGCAAACGTGTACACAGCTGTTCTTTCAAAATTCTCACTTGGAAGAGTGAAGTAGAGCAAGTGCTGAGAGTTCTGCTTGGAAATTAATTTCTGCATGGCTGGACCATGAAAGTTTCGAATGAAAACTTTTGTTTTTTACATATGTTAAATTAATGTTTGCACCAAAGAATGACAGCTTTCAAAAAACAAGGAGCTACATGTTGTCCAGCTCTAGGCCCTGCTCCCATCTGAGAAAGTGCCGTCCCCTGTTGGTCGGTCTGCGATGGTCTCGGGCTCTGCGCCAGCCCTACCTGCTGCGTGGTGTGGGGCGTGCTGCTGTGTGCGCGATGGGGTAGCGAAGTGCTCCCAGCTTCTCCCACCCTGGATGTCATGTTGTGGAGCAGAGTTGTGTGTCGGGAACTGTGTGTGAGGACGGGAGAAATTGTCTGTTGGGAACCGTGTTTGGGGACTGGAGAATTTGGCCCCACACAAGCCGTGTTGTATGTAGCCTTATGTGTAGACCTGCATCCATCCTTCCTGAGGTCTTGATGGGGCCTTTCTGTCCCTCACTGGGCATCATCGGAAAGCACCAATATGAGGAAGGCACACGTGGCATCCTGGTCTCAAAGTTGTGGGAGGAGTGTGGCCAGGTCGGGTGGTGGTCTGGGCACATGGATCTCAGAGGGACCATTTCCGAATAGTCAGGAACCCCTGAAACAGTTTTTTATGTCTAGCAAATTGGACATTAGGTTTTAGAATGAGGGCCCAGCAGAAGCAGGTCTGTGACTCCCAAGGGAATTGTTTTGGGGTTGGGGTCAGGAGTCTGAGTGGACAGTGGATGGACCAGGCAGGACACTAGGAGCCTGGGAGCTGAGCCGTCCTCTGGACGGTGGGTGTGGCCAGAGCACTCCCAAGGCAGAGGCTTTGTGGGTCAGCTGGTTCACTGTGGGCTGCAGGCACTGTGGGCAAAAGTGCCGCAGGTGGCAAGGTGGGGACCTTGTTCCTCGGGGTCAGGAGACACAGCCTTTCCCCTTCTGACTTTGCAGTAAAGTGTGTGGGACAACGACCTGTGAAAGTTTTTAAAGGAACTTCTGTGTCTTCTGCAGAAAAGCGTGGCCCCACATTGTTCATAGGAGCCACGCACGGCTCTCAGAGCACGGCCAGAACACACAGGCCTGCCTTACTTTGGAGCTTTGCAGAAGGCTATGAGTGTCAGTGTCAGAAGCATCATGGCAGGAACGAGGGGTGAAACGGGAAGCAGGCTTGATTGGTTTTTTAATGTAACTGTAAGTGTAATAAAATTATTAGTTACTCGATTTCTCCAACATGATTTTTGATTATAAAATTAGTTTTTATTCATTATAGGAAGTTTGGAAAGTAAAGAAAACTGTGAAGAAGAAAATAAAGTCACTTGTATTGTCACCTGGCCCAGACTGCTAACATTCTGGGGCGTCTCCAGCCTGTGTCCGGTGCAGATCTCTTTCTGTGCTTTTCTAGAATCACAAATCTCCTGTGACCCAAGTCTGTGCCTTGTCTTGTCCTGTGTCTGGTGCACTTTCTCGTGGCCCTCGGTGGCCTCAGCCTCCAGCATTTCGTAACAGGCCCCTGCAGCAGGGTGCTGTGCTGACAGTGACAAGTGGCCCCGTAGGTGAATGCCTTTATGCCTAACTCTGTGTGTTTGGTGGGTTGAGCATTTTCAAGGCTTTGATACACATCACCTTCCACCAGATTATGCTTTTAAAAGCATTGCCAAAATACGACTTCTGGAAATGGGTACCATTCTAAAGGAAGAAAATTGTGTCTAGTTTTAAGATGTGTTTCTTTAAGTGAAATTAGACATCGTTCATGTAGATGTTGGCTATTTATTCTCACCGTGTCCATTTTTATAAGTGCTTGCCTTTTTTTTTTTTTTTTTTTTTGAGACAGCGTCTCACTCCATCACCCAGGCTGGAGTGCAGTGGTGCGGTCTTGGCTCACTGCAACTTCTGCCTCCCAGGATCAAGTGATTCTCGTGCCTCAGCCTCCTGAGCAGCTGGGACTACAGTTGTGCACCACCACACCCGTCCAATTCTTATATTTTTAATAGAGATGGGGTTTCAGCGTGTTGGCCAGGCCGGTCTTGAACTCCTGTAATCCCAAAGTGTTGGGATTATAGGCATGAGCCACTGTGCTTGGCCTACATGAGCACATTCTGAGGGCGTGTACTGAGCCACGGGGGAAGGCTGACGAGGATGCCAGGGTTCAGCTGTGGGGGGTCCCAGGCTGACAGTCCCTGCTTTCGTGGTGTGTCTGTTGTGGGGTCCAGGGAGTTAACAGGGAAACAGATCAGCAGGTGTGTCTGATTGTGATAAGTACCCTTAGGTGAGAGGGGACTGCTGGGCAGGGTAGTCAAGGAACGCTTTCTCAGGAGGCTGAGGGGTGAGAAAGGGGTGAGCCACATACAGCAGGGACCTGAGTCCATGGTGAGGAAAGAGCAGATGCAGGGGTCCTCCATGCAGCTTGTAGGGCTGCACACAGTGTGAACTGATTATATCTCAGGGCTGCACACAGTGTGAATCGATTGTGTTATAGGGCTGCCTGCAGGCATTGTGAATTGATTATATTCACGGGCTGCTCACAGTGTAATTGTATTGCAGGGCCACCTGCACACAGTGTGAACTGGTTATATCGAAGGGCTGCCTGCAGGCAGTGTGAATTGATTATATCACAGGTCTGCACAGTGTGAATTGATTATATCACAGGACTGCACAGTGTGAATTGATTATATTATAGGGCTGTCTGCAGGCAGTGTGAATTGATTATATCAAAGGGTTGCACAGAATGTGAATTAATTGTATTGCGGGTCTGCCTGCACACAGTGTGAATTGATTATATCACAGGGCTGCACACAGTGTGAATTGATTATATCACAGGGCTGCACAGTGTGAATTGATTATATGACAGGGCTGCACAGTGTGAGTTGATTATATCACAGGGCTGCACAGTGTGAATTGATTATATTATAGGGCTGTCTGCAGGCAGTGTGAGTTGATTATATCACGGGCTTGCACACAGTGTGAATCGATTACATCATGGGGCTGCCCCCAGGCAGTGTGAATTGATTGTATTGCAGGGCTGCCACAGGCTATGTGATTTGATTATATTGCAGGGTTGTTACAGGCAGTGTGAATTGATTCCAAGTGCCTCAGTGGCTGGAAGCCATTGAGGGTTTGAAGCTGGATGGGGCAGAATTCAAAGTTGTATGTAGAGGCCACTTTTGCATCTGAGCTGGTGGAATGACAGGGTGGTTGTGGCAGGGGCTTGGGGCAGGTGGTGGGACTCAGGGAGGTGTGGGTGGGCTGGAGGGGGTGAGGACAAGGGCCCTTGTGGAGTGAGATTGAGGCGGGCAGGCAGGGTGAGAGGGAGCGTCAGTGGTGGCTGGTGGGAGGCAGGTGCTCAGGGGAGCAGCTGCTGGCACAGGTCAGGGTCTGCGAGTCATGGTGTTGCCAGCTCTGATGGCCATGGGGTGTATGAGACCCCACAGAGTAGGCTAGAAGAGCTGTGGAAGGCTGCCCTGCAGTTGCTGGCACCTCCAAGGCTGGGTCAGCTTGGGAGCCAGGGAGGAGTGCTGGGTGAGGGACATTCAGAGGAGGCACCTGGCCAGTGGTGCTGGGAGTGGGATGGGTGAGGGTGGATGCCTGGGTGCAGGAGCCTGGTGAGAGGAGGTTGCAGGGGGGTGACCCAAAGCAAAGAGTTGTGAGCTCTTGGGGCGGAAAGACATGGTGCGGCTGTCGCTGAGAGCCCCGTGTGGTGGAGTGTTTGTTGCAAGGTCGCTGTCTCTCCTGGCCTCCAGCGCAGTGAGGGGGAGGTAGCGGGGCTGTGATGGAGGCCGCCTTGCTCTGGTGCGTGCAGTCCTTGCCTTCTTGCTGTGCGTTGGTGTGCAGATTCGCAGGTCTGCAGATCTCTAGAGCCAGAAAGTCCCGGAAGAGAGTCCCCCTCCGTGAAGAGGCTGAGGCTCACAGAGGTGACCGGCTTCTCAAAAACCCCCAGGCCACTTACCACGCTACAGGGTACCTGTCACTCCCTCAGGCCTCCTCCCTATGCCTGTGCTGCTGAGAGACTGGAAGTGGTTCAGTGTGGAGTGAAGGTACGGGCTTGAAACGTCTAAAGCACAGGGACCCGGCTTTCAGAGAGACGATCCACAGAATGAAATGTCTTGAGTTTGCATGGTGAGGGGCCGCTGGGCCTGTGTGGCCTGTGGCCTTACCCGATGATCCTGCTGTGTCCTGCGGGCCCTCCAGTGCCTGGGCTCCCCCCAGCTGGTGGCTGTTTGCTAGGTCTGGGCCGCCTCATCTGCCTGGGGAGGTCCATCTCTGTTAGTCCTCGCAGTCCTGCAGCTGCAAGGGCGGCAAGTGGCCAAGAGGCACCCCTGGTCTTAAAGTCCCTGCTCAGAAGTGACGCAGGCCTCTGCCTAGTTACAGCCGAGAAGACTTGGTCACTGGCTGTGTCTGTCTGCACAGGGTGCTGGGTGGTTCAACTTGTGCTTGGGGGCGGGTGGGATACCGGTGGACCGCCAGCAGGCCTCCGCGTGTGACCTTGGTGGGCCAGGGGGATAAGTTTGGTTGGTTGGTCAACAAACATTCACTTGGCAGTGGGCTCAGATCACACCTTGTGGATCCGGCAGCTTCCTGACAAAGTTGCTTGGGGAGCAGTACAGGTCAGTGTGGATGGGGCGGAGGCAGGGTGCATGGATGTGGCCTCTCAGTGCACAGCATTGCTCGCCGCTCCCTTCTCCCATGTAGCTTCTCAAGGTGGGCGTCTCCTCTGTTCAGTTGCAGACACCCCGGCATTTCCCCGCTCCTCTGCCTGACCAGGCACTTTTGGAGCCACTTAGTGATGGATCCAGAGCAGTGGAGAGCTGGGCCGGGAGCTCGTCTTGGGGCAGCGGGGCGGTCCTGGTTCTCCTGCTCTGTGGCCTCGTGGGCTCCTGGTGTCGGGATAGGGCTTGAGCTTGGCCACTGTGGCCCTCCCCCGTTCCACTTGATTGGCCACGGAGCTCGGAGAGTTTGGGAAAGCACAGATCGGGTGCCTTGGGGGCTCTGATTCGGGACAGGTGACAGGGCCACCCTCTTCCACCTTTGGGTGCTTTGCAGGCCAGACGCAGCTCTGCTTGGACTGCTGAGGCTGGGCGTGGGGATGGTGTCACCTCAGTGCCTTAGAGGCTGTGGGGCCACTAGAGTTCTTTCACGGAAAGGGCTGCCACCTGCCTTGGGCCACACGGTTCCAGCCCTTGAGACTTGGTGGTATGGGGGGTGGCCTGAGGGGCCTGGGGTATGGGGGTGGCGTGAGGGACCTGGAGTGTGTGGGGGCAGCAGGGGACCTGGTGTATAAGCCTGCGGTTCAGTGGGGGCAGTGTGGGGACATGGGGATGGTGATGTTGAAGCTGTGGGGTGGGTGCTTATCTGGTGTGGGGGAGGTGAAACCTGGGTGGGGACATTCTGTTGGTGCAGGGGAGGCGGGTGACCCACAGGGCACACACACAGGCTGGGGCTGGAGTGTGGAGCAGTTGCAGGGCAAGGCACCCTGGGCTTTGTCAATCTCAGCAGAATGGAGGTGGCTGGTGCCAGATGACAGTGCTGGGGTCAGGTTCAGGAGCAGGTGGAGAGGTAGGTCGCTGACTTTGAGGAAGGGGTCGAAGGACAGTTTCTTTGTTTTTTCCTATTCGTTTTTTAAGGAGAGATCTTAGAGCCATGCTCCATAGTGGAAACAGAATGTGCGTCGTATGGATTTGTGCTTTGGGTTGGTTCGAGTTAGGCTGGATGAGGACGGGTGGGGTGGGGGGAGGTTGAACCTGGTGATGTGCCTTACATTAGCCACTTCATGCAGGCCACTGTCACTCGACCTCCACCCGACCCCTGCACCCTACTTGGAGCTGCTTGGCCCGGGCACGTCTGCGGTGCTTGGTGTGCTGCAGGGACGGCAGGGAGCCCATGGTGCAGGATGCAGAAGGGGAAGGCTGCCTTCCTGTCGTCTCTCTTCCTTGTGGTTGTGGAGGTGACATGGCCCAGCAGGGGTGGGTGGTATGTCTGCAGGCCCTGGAGCCTCGTGGGAGGTGGCAACCTGGGTTTGTCCAGGAAGGGCGGCAGATGTCCAGAGTGGAGCATGTCCTGTGGGTGCAGCTTCCTCACTGTGTCCCTGCTGCCTGGGACGCCCCTGAGGTGTTGATGGCCTGGCCAATTACACCTGTAGGAGGCCTGGCAGGGTGGCGTTGAGCGCCACAGGCCACCTTCATGGGATTCTGAAGTGGTGCCACGGCAGGGGCCAGGCCCCTCAGAGGAGGGACTGTGGGGACCGAAGTCCTGTTCTGATGGCTGTGGGGGTCACTGAGTGAGTGGGTAGGGAGGGTGGCCTCCGTGGGTCAAGGCTGTGGTAGTGGGAGGACAGGTCTGGGATGTCCTGTGGTGTTGAGAGGGACGGGAGCAAGAGGCAGGTGGCACTTGTGTTCAGGACCAAGATGATGAAGTTTCCTCTGCAGGTACAGTCTAGGGAGGGCACCCTGGGGCCCTGTGGGGGTGGGGCTGCCGGGTGGCTCCCTGCTGATGGGAGTGTCCTATGAGAGGAGGCCAGAGAGTAGCCAGGCTGGGCCGAGGTGCCCTGTGACTGCTTTGGGCACAGTGGGCCAGCACCCCCAGTGTCCCATGTCGGAGCTGAGCACCCCGGGTGTCCGGCCAGTGGGCAGAAAGGGGCCTCTGTGACTGGCTGGGGCGCAGAGCTGGGCCTCGGAGCCCTCCCGAAGTGCATTTTCATGACTTGCTCAAGGCCACACAGCTGGCGGGTGGGGGGCTGGGGCTAGAGACCGGGGCTCTGGAACCTCTGCCCTGGCCCTGCCTCACTCTGGAGTAACTTTTTTGGCAGCTGTGGGCTGCTGGGAAGTTGGCAGTTGGGCTGGGATGCCCGGTGGGCAGGGTGTGGGGCTGGGGCAGGCAGGGATCTGGGCGTGGTGCTTCTCTGCAGGCGTGTGTCTGGCTGTGGCTCAGGCAGACGGAGAGCTCGGTGCGGAGAGCAGGGCCTTCCTCCAGGCAGTGGGATCCCCGATGTTTGTGGGGTGGAAGAGCCAGAAGGCCCGGCCTGGGTTCCAGATGTTGGTCCTGATGACACCTTGGAGATGGAATCAGAGACGCAGCAGAGGTCACTGGGCAGGGGATGCAGAAGTGGGTCTGTGTGCTGTGCTTGCCTCGTGCTAGCTGGTGCCAGGCCCTGTGTGCCTCCCACGCTCACCACTGCCCTACAGGACAGGCGTTTGGGGTCCGCTTCCTGGACAGGTCAGACACTGGCACAGGAGCTCAGCCTGGGGCCCCTACACATCTCTCTGCACGTCCTGATGGTGGGGACGGTGGGGGCAGATGTGGAAGGCAGGCATTGGCACTGCTGCGTCTGGAGAACCAGCAACCATGATGGCACTGGCGGGTGGTGCCAGTGGGGGCACAGTGCAGATGCTGCAGCTTGGAGTTGGGGGATGAAGCCTGGTGACCAAGGTGAGCGTGCAGGGAGAGGGCCGAGGGGTATGGTGCCCAGTGATCAAGGTGGGCATGGGGCCAGAGGGCCAGGAGGGATGGTGCCCAGTGAGCGAGGTAGGCATGTGGGGAGGGGGCCCGGGCGGGACGGAGCCCAGTGTCAGAGGTGGGCATGCTGGGAGAGGGCCCAGGGGCGATGGTGCTTGGTCCCAAGGTGGGCACGCAGGAAAGGGCCTGTGGGGATGGAGCCTAGTGAACGAGGTGGACACTTAGGGAAGGGCCCAGGGTGATGGAGCCCAGTGACATAGGTGGGCACACAGGGAGATGATCCTGCTTAACGGAGGTGTGGCCCCTACCTCGACCCTGGAAGTGCGGTGGCTTTGTATTGCCCCAGAGTGGGGCCCTTTGTTAGGGGAAGAGCAGGGCCCATCCCAGGGATGGGAGGGAGGGGCTAGCTAGGACCCGCTAGCCAGCTGGAGTCAGGGAGATTCCAGCTGGGCCCTGAATGTGGCCCTGTCTGTCGCGGTCCTCTCTGTGCTGCACTCAGGGTGCCCAGCTGAGCAAGTCCCCTGACAACCCCCATCCTTTCCTAGGTGTGTCCAGGGGCAGCTGGTACAGGGCTGGGCTGCCTCTTGGTTTTTCGAAAAGCGTTTGTATTACAATGGAACCCCCAGAGGAAGCCCCCTTTCTTGCCTGGGCCTGCCCCGTGCTGGAGGGTGCTGGGTGTGTGGCAGCCGCAGGGAACTGACTCAGCACCGAGCCCCAGGGCTTCAGGGCATTTTCAGAGGTGACTTTGAGACTTGCTTTATTTCACACATCCCCTCCCCATATTGTGGCTCCGGGTGGGGGGCCAGGCACCTTGGTGAGGGGGTGGTCCGGTGAAGGTGTGGGTACTGGGGAGCTAGGTCTGGGATGGCCCTGACATGGGATGGTCCCAGCACAGGGTCGCCGGTGATTCAGGCAGCACCGGTGTTTGAATATCTCGGTGAAGAATCCTGGATGCTGGTGTTTATAAAATTAGAGCTGTGGCTTTGTGGTTGTGTCCTTTTTGGTATGATGGACATTTGATAGCATGTGTTTATATTCTGCCGTGTTCCTGCGGTGGGAGCCAGGGGTAGCTCTTCTCATGGCGAAGCCTGGTTGGTGACTGAAGTGTGTGGCATCACCTGGGCTTGACTGCACGCTGCGCTCACAGCAGAGGCAGAGGCTGGCAGCGGCAGCATCTTCTGCCGTTTCCATCTCTTCTTATGCCAGTTATTTCCAGTGCGGTGGTGCCTCCATGGTGTCCTCGAGTGTGGCCTGTTGTGCTTGGGATGGGACCTTCACTTCATTTGCCTATGGACTTACCCGTCCCAGCGTCCCTTTCCTGTGTGGGGCAGGAGGTGGGTCTCGCTGTAGAGGGAAGAGGTGGAGCAGGCTCCTTGAGACTTGACTGTGTCATCTCCTCCTTCTGAAGGTGCTCACGAATATTCATCCACTTGAAGAGAAGTCCGTGCTCTGAGTGCTTACTTAACCAGTCCTTTGTGTGACGCTCGGAAGAAAAGAATGTTTCTAGAAGGCTGGTGTTTCATGGGTGTCAGTGCAGGCTGGTGGCATGGCCTCTTGGGGTAAGCAGGGAGCCTGGTTGGTTTTGGGATTGCAGTGGTGGTCACCAGAGCCCCATGTTAGTAAGAGTGTGTCCCGCTCATGGTGACACTGAAGTTGCCCTTCTGAAAAGAGAGTAATTGTCGAAGAATAGACGAGTAAAACTACAGTGATGGTCTTTATGACTGTGGCTGGGAAGAGATGTCCTAGGGTACAAATAGCACGAACTAACAGAGGAGAAAATTGAAACATTGGACTTCAAAATTAAAAGAAAACTTTTGTTAGTTGACAGATGTTGTTAAGAAAATGAAAAGGCAAGCCATTGGGAGAAAATATGTATTTCTAACAAAGAACTTGTATCCAGAATACATAAAGAACTGTTACAACTCAATCACAAGACGAGAAACAATGGTGAAAGATGGGCAGAGGGTTTGAATAGACCCAAAAGAAGGTACACAGATGGCCAGCAGGTGTATGAAAAGGTGCTCACATCGCTAAACTCCAGGAAATAAAACCGCAGAGGGATGCTGCAGCTGATAACACACCCACCTGAAAACAGCCGGAGTTTAACCGGCAGCTCTCCTGTGTCAGCGGGTGTGGAGGTCCTGGGACCCTCAGCACTGACAGGAGGAGGAGGCGCACGAACAGGTAAGTATTGATTTGCTGTGTGCGGCAGCCCCACCCGGGATATTTGGAAATAACCTAAGTGTCCATTTCGAGGTGAGTGGTGACAGGTGATGTGATAATCCGTAAGGTGAGATGCTGCTCAGCGCCACACAGGAGCCCATCATGGCACACGAAGCAGTACGTGCATCTGAAACATTCCCCACCAGGTGCAAGAAGCCAGGCAGGGAAGACGCTGATTGCACAGTTTCATTTACATGAAATTCTAGAAAAAGCTAAGCTGGAACAACGGTGGTTGCCTGGACTGAGGGTGATGGAGTGTGGTGTCGGGGTATGTTTTAAGTGGATAGAAATGTTTTAAATGTTGATTGTGGTAGAGGTTACACCACTATATACATTTGCCCAAACTTTTCAAACTGCGCACTTAAAATAGGTGAATTTTGTTTTATGTGAACCGTATTTCAGTAAAGCTGTAGCAAGTCCCTGGGGCCAATGTTTCTTCCTGTTGCGTGTAATGTGGTGTTTCAGGGAAGGAAAGGCAGTTGTGGCTGTGCTTGTCATTTGCATCTCGTTTGTTGGTGCAGAATCCCAGTGTCTGCTGTCCGCCACACCGGGGTGCCACAGGGTGAGGGCTTTCAGCAGCCTGGTGGGAAACAGCCTCGTTGACTGCCTCTTCAATCTGATGCTGGCTGTGGAACTTCACATTTCTTTAGGAGAGCATCAGTATTTGGAAGTGTTTGCATGAGGGAAGGAAAATGTACTAGTTATAGTTGTGAAGAAGAGGTTCCCGCTGTTCCTGCAGAGGACGCGGATGAGGAGCTGTGTGTCTGGGACCTGTTTGTACGCCGGCAGGCACTTCCGTCTTCCCTTGGTCTGAACAGCAGTGTCTGCTCTGGATTAGATGAGAGAGAGCTTTCATGCCCACCCGGCTCTTTCGCCACAGAATCTGGGTTCACCCTTTGCAGGAGCAGGTATGTCACAATAGCTTATGTAGCCTTATGCTCACAACAAGGCAGTGTCTGGCTTTTAGACAGCTACTTTCTTTCTGAGTAATATGTACTCATCCTAGAAAATTTGATAAAGGCCAAAAAGTATGGAAAAGAAAACGCATGCTAATCTGTATTCCTGTCACCAGGGGCGAACCGTAGAGGCGAGACCATGGGCGTGTGGCTCAGGCAGCGTGGCTCGCTCGTCCACAGTACTCTAGGAGTGCTCGCACGTGCAGGGATTCTGCGCCTGTTCTCCTGAAGCTTGAACCCAAAGGCGCGCTGTTGAAAGTGTAACTGCTGTCAGCTCCACCAAGCACCTGAAGCGGGGCGAGCAGGGCAGGCCTCTGCCAGGAAGGGCAGGGAAGAACATTCCAGACCTCGTGTGGCCGGTGGGGAGGATGCATGGGCAGGGAGGTGCGGGACGCTTGTTCCTGTGACCTCCTGAGCGGGGAGCGTCTCAGTGGGATTCTGTTTGAGCAGCATGGCTTTGCCAGTTTTCTTCCTGCAGTGTGGCTAGACTGCCTCTCCCTACCTGAGGTTATTTACCTACTCACCTGTGTTTCACCCCAGCGTTGTGAGTTTCCTTTTCCTTGTAGTCACTAATCTGTCTGGGATTAATTTTGATGTGTCGCTCAGGGTGGCCTCTTTTCTCGCCCTGGGCTGACGTACTCCTCTGTCCCCGTCTGGAGCTGCTCCCTGTGCCTCCTGGCCTTTGCTGGTCCTGTCTGGTGCATCTGGCACAAGACATCAGCCTCATCTTGTGTTTCCTGTCCCAGGCCTGTCCCTTCCCCAGGGAGCCTTGGAATGGCATGTGGAGGAAGATGACTCTCGAGCACTTGAGGCAGGGCTGGGGGTACTGGTCATGCTGGTAATACATTTTAACACAGCACATTCCCCTCCTCCCGTCAGTTCTTTGAAATTATATGTGTGTGTGCGTGCGTGCGTGTATATGTATGTATGTATGTGTGTGTATATATATATATTTCTTTCGTTTTCTTTTTTTTGAAGACAGAGTCTTACCCTTTCGCCTAGGCTGGAGTACAGTGGTGGCATCTTGGCTCCCTGCAACCTCTGCCTCCTGGGTTTAGGCAATTCTCCTGCCTCAGCCTCCTGAGTAGCTGGGACTACAGGCACGCACCATCGTGCCTGGCTATTTTTTTTTTTTTTTTTGTATTTTTAGCTGAGACGCGGTTTTACTGTGTTGGCAAGGCTGGTCTTGAACTCATGACCTTGTGATCTGCCCTCCTCGGCCTCTCAAAGTGCTGGTATTACAGGCGTGAGCCACCGTGCCTGGCTGAAATTATATTTTTATCTCTTCTCTTGCACAGAAAATCTTACATCCTAGTAACATAAACTTACTTACCTGGCTTATCCTACCATATACTTAAACATAGATTCAGAATGACAGCAATAAAATGAGAGTAAAGTTTAAGGATTCTTCTCACTCTTTGTCTTTAGAATTTATCCTTTTAGGATGTTAGGTCAGCACTGTGTTCAGAACTCCACTGAACTGATTTTTTGTGTGGTTATGTTACCAGTTTGATACACAATTTTGTTGTGTTTTGGTTTGTTTCAGTTTTTATTTTCTGTTTAATTTTGTGTGTGTAAAACATTTATATGGTTCAAAATACACATACTCGCATGAATGCGCACATTTTTTTGGTCCTATTTTAACTAATGTAGCATATACACTAATTTTTACCTTGGTATTTTTTCTTTACAATGTAACCTGGAAATCATCTCTGGTAGCATTTTATTTTAATTGAAAAACTTTGAAGTTTTATGTATAATACACTCAGAGAGGAAATTACTTTGAATAGTGATGCTTTTCTGCATAATCGAAGCACTAAAGCTTAAAAAATAATTTTGGAAGGAAATAGTTCAAAAAATACATTATATTTTTCTCTGCCAAGGTATAAAAACATATAATACGCACAAGTTAGCAATGCTTGGGAATATTGGGCTGGAGATGGCGGGGGTCAGTCTTAAGGGAAGGCCAGGCAGGGTGGTCTTTTCACCTGTGGAAGGCTGAAGCTGGGGGTAGCTAATGGGCCCTGCCTCTCCGTCTCCAGTGCAGCCTGCTGTGGGCTTGGAAATACTTTCTGGAATTGTGTATAACCCAGCTAGAGTCATGCATCACTTAATGACGGGGATACATTCTAGAAACGCATCGTTAGGCAGTTTCATCATTGTGCGAGGATTGTGGAATCTACTAACTCGAACCTGGATGGCACAGCCTGCTGCACGCCAAGGTTGTGTGGTGCGGCCCCTGGCTCTTGGGTTGTAAACCTGCGTGGCTTGTGAGTGTGCAGTTGTAACAATAGTGAGTTTGTGTATCTAAACCTATAAAAGGTACAGTAAAAATACGGGATAAAGGATTAAAAATGGTGCAGCTGTGTGGGGCACTCACTGTGAATGGAGCTTGCTGGGCTGGGCGCTGGTCTGTGGGAGGCAGTGAGTGAGGCCTGGGACTGCGCTGCCGTAGACTCGAGAACACTCTATGCTTAGGGCACACTCAATTTATACAAACAGGTTTTTCTTCAGTAATAATTTAACCTTAACTTACTGTAACTTTATAAACTTTTAAACTTTTTAAAACTTTTTGACTCTTTTGTAATAACACTTAAACACATCATACAGCTGTGCAGAAAACTACTCTCTTTATATCCTTATTCTGTAAGCTTTTTTTTTGTTTTTGTTTTTTTGAGACATATTCTTATTCTGTTGCCCAGGCTGGAGTGCAGTGACGCAGTCATGGCTCACTGCAGCCTTGACCTCCCTGGGCTCTAGATCCTCCCACCTCACCCTGGATAGCTGGGACTATAGGCGTGATTGGCCACCATGCCGGGCTAATTTTTGTATTTTTTTGTAGGCCTCACCCTGTCGCCCAGGCTGGTTGTGGACTCCTGGGCTCAAGTGATCTGTCCTCCTTAGCCCCCCAAAGTGCTGGGAATACAGACATGTGCCACCACGCCCAGCCAGCTTTTTTCTATTTTTAAAATTATTTATTATTTTTTAAACTTTCTTGTTAGAAGCAAGACACTAGCACACGTTAGCCTAGGCCTACACAAAGTCAGGACCATCCACTTCACTGTCCTCCACCTCCATATCCTGTCCCCTTGAGAGGTCTTCAGGGGCAGTAACATGGAGCTGTCATCCCTATGATAACAGTGCCTTCTTCTGGATTCTTCCTGAAGGACCTGCCTGAGGCTGCTTTACAGTTAACTTTAATTTTTATAAGCAGATGGAGTATACTTTAAAACAATAATAGGAAGTAGAGTATATAGTCAATACATAAACCAGTAGCATAGTTATTAATTATCGTTGAAACAGGAGAGTTCCCTGACCCCCTCCTGGGACTTGCAAAGGGGTGTGGCTTGTTTGTGGGAGGGAAACAGGCAGACAGGCAGATGGAGGAGCCCAGACGAGCACTTTCAGGCTCCGGCCCCACAGTAGCGTCTAGCAGTATGTTACAATTAATGCTCTTTTAGCAGTTGCCATTCACGGATGGTTAAGTGTTAACCAGCTCAGCAGTCAGGTGACAGCCTTTTATACCCTGCCCTCTCAGTACCCAAGTCCTTGTGTGGTGTCCAGGAAGAATCAGGTCACACGGACTTCAAGGATGGCATAGTGGGGGATTTTATTGCATGATGGAGGTGGCTCTCAGTCAGATGGATGGGGAGCTGGCAAGGGGATGGAGTGGGAGGGTGACCTCCCTCCGGAGTTCAGCCATCCCACAACCGATCTCCTCTTGGACGGTGCCCGGCAGAACCCCTCTCAGTGTTGAAACACTCCTTCTCCTCTTTCCTTTTCTCCTGCACCGTTTTGCTCTCGCCAGTGGAGGTTGGGATTTATATGGGCACAGGATGCGACGTGGCAGGCCAGAGTAGCCTTGGAAAAGGCAACATTTGGGCGCGCAAACAGGAATGCCTGTTCTCATTTAGGGCGTTGGGTGTCCAGGCTTGAGGGTGGGGCTTTGCCGGGGAGCTGCCCTCTTCTACCCAGGATTTCCTTGGCTCCTGTCCATATCATTTTATCCAGTATTCTGTATGCTACAGAATTTTATGTGGGAGTGTGGTGTTTTTTTGGGAGATAGGGTCTCACTCTGTCACTCAGACTGGAGGGCAGTGGTGCCTTGAACTCCTGGAGTCACGTGATCCTTCCACCTTGGCCTCCCTAACTGGGACTACAGCTCCTGTACCTGGCTGATGCTTGAATTTTTTGTAGAGAGAGGGGGTCTTGCCTTGTTGCCCAGGCTGGTCTTGAATTCCTGGCTTTAGGCAGTCTTCCCACCTCACCCTCTCAAAGTGGTGAGCCACCACACCTGGCTAATGTGCCATACTTTTATGTGACTGGCAGCAACTTTAAGATGGCTGTAATGTCACCAGGTGATAGGAACTTCTCAACTCTGTTCTAATCTTCTGGGACCAGCGTCATGTGTGCAGTCTGTTATTGCCAGGAGCGTCGTCATGTGAGCTGTGACTGTACACGCTGGCTGATGGTTTGCAGGTGGGGCTCTCCTTTAAATCAAGGTTAACATGCATAAAAATTCTTTAGGGGGACATAATTTATCTACAATTAAATGCCCCATTGTAAGTGCACAGATTGAGGATTTCGTTCAGCCCCTGGAGGTTCTGCTTGTGCCCTCTGCTGTTCCGCAGCCCTGGGCGGGAAGGCGTTCTCCGAGCCGCCTCTTTCGTTGGTGTGGATCTGCCCTTCCGAGAGCTCAGGTGGCTGAAGCCCCAGTTGTATGCTCCCTGGCGTCCAGCTTCCTACACTCAAGAGTATTTGGAGGGTCATCGTGTGCTCCACAGGTCCACAGTTTGTTATTTTTATGTGGAATGGCTGCTGTTTGGACATACACTATTTATCCATTGGCTAGCCGAGGGGATTTGGCACGTTTCCAGTTTTTGGATATTATGAATAAAGCTTCTTTGAACATTTGTGTTCAGGTCTTTGTGTGAACATTTGTGTAAATGTCCTTTTCTTTTGGGTAAATGTTAGGAGAGGAATCGCAGAGTCATATGGAAGGTGTAGGTTTGGTCTCATCAGAAACTGCCAGGCCGTGTTCCTGAGCGGCTGTGCGGATTTACCTTCGCCTGCGGGCCCAGTGCTGCTGCTGCCCCGTGACCCTGCTGGTGCGCGGTGTGGCCAGGCTTCTCTGTTTCAACCATTCTAGTGGGCAGGCAGTGGTAGCGCACCTTACTTTTTTAAAATTTTATTTGCACCTTACTTTTAAAATCTCTGTTAATTGAGGCATAGTTGACTCATAGTGGAGTGCACTTTTCTTAGTGTATAGGTCTGTGAGTGTTAACGACAGCCTCGTCACCACCACCACCGAGTACGGAACTGAAATCATTCCACAGCCTTGTGCCCCTGGGAATGAGCCCCTGCTCCAGCCTCCTCCCCAGCAGCCACTGAGCTGCTTCTGTCACTGTGATTTTGCCTTTTCTAGAATTTTGTATAAATGGTTATGTAGTGGGAACCTCACATCTGGCCCTTTCTCTTAGCGGGATACTTCTGTGTGGTGCCCAGGTTGTATGTGTTGTGTGTGTCAGTAATTGGTTTGTTTTCATTGCTGAGAAGTGTCCCAGTGTATGGCTGGACTGCAGTTGATGTGGTTACCAGTTGATGGGTATTTGGGTTGTTTCTAGCTTTTGATTATTATGAACAATGCTTCTATGAATGTTTCCTATAAATCTTTTTTTTTTTTTTTTTTTTAAAGAGTCTTTTTTTTTTTTTTTTTTTTTTTTTTTTTTTTAAAAGAGTCTTGCTCTGTAGACCAGGCTGGAGTGCAGTGGCACAATCGCGGCTCACTGCAACCTTCACCTCCTGGGTTCAAGCAATTCTCCGTTTCAGCCTCTTGAGTAGTAGCTGGGATTACAAGTGCCTGCCACCACACCTCGCTAATTTTTGTATTTTTGTTAGAGATGGGGTTTCACCATCTTGGCCAGTCTGGTCTTGAACTCCTGACCTTGTGATCCACCCGATTCGGCTTCCCAAAGTACTGGGATTATAGGCGTGAACCACTGCGCCTGGCTGTTCCTATAAATCTTTATGTGAACGCAGGTTTTTCTTTCTCTTGGGTAGATAACTCGGAGTGGGATTGCTGAATATGGCAAACAAATATTTGATTTTTGAAGGAACTGCTGAGCTGTTTTCCAAAGTGGCTGTCCTATTTTGCATTGCATTTCACCAGCAGCGCATAATGGTTGACATCTTTGCAGAAAGCTGGTATGGCCAGTCTTGAATTTTAGCCCTTTTGATGGGTGCGATACCATTACGTTGTGGCTTTGGTTTGCATTTCCCTAGGGACTGACAACGCTGAGTGTCTTTCCATCTGCTGATGTGCTGATTTGTCTGTCTTCTTTTGGGAGGCGTCTTTTCAGATCTTTTGCCTGCGTTTTTAAAATTGGGTTGTTTTGTTGTTATTGATTGGTAAGAGTTTAAAATATATTTTCTAGAAGTAAGTAATTTATCCCATAGAATTGTTCTGTAACTATTTTCTTGGTCTTTGCTTTCCTTTTCATTTACCTGCGTGTATTTGAAAGTGCAAGTTTTCAATTTTAAGTAAGCCCAATGTATCATTTTTTTTTTCTTTAAGAATTCATCTTGGCCGGGCGCGGTGGCTTAAGCCTGTAATCCCAGCACTTTGGGAGGCTGAGGCAGGTGGATCACGAGGTCAAGAGATCGAGACCATCCTGGTCAACATGGTGAAACCCCTCTCTACTAAAAATACAAAACATTAGCTGGGCATGGTGGTGCGTGCCTGTAGTCCCAGCTACTCAGGAGGCTGAGGCATGAGAATTGCCTGAACCTGGGAGGCGGAGGTTGCGGTGAGCCGAGATCGCGCCGTTGCACTCCAGCCTGGGTAACATGAGTGAAACTCCGTCTCAAAAAAAAAAAAAAAAAAAGAATTCATCTCGTGCCTTCTTAAATTTTTGCCTAACCCAAGGCACAGAAATTTTCTAGAATGTTTATGGCTTTAGCTCTTACTCAACCCAATTCAAGTTAATTTTGGGAGAGTTGTAAGGTAGGGGATTGAGACTCATTTTTTCCGTAGGTACCAATTGTGCCAGCCCCATGCGTCGAGGAGACCATCCTTTCTCTACTGAATGATGCTGCTGCCTTTATTGAAACTCAACTGGCCACCTGTGAGGGCGTCACTTCTGGGTGTGTTCTGTCCACTCATGTCCTTGTCTGCCCTTCTGCAGCTCAGCACTTTCCAGCCCTTTTAGAAGGAGCATTGATGGGTGGCAGGAGTCCTCCAGTGCTACTTTTTTGAAATATTGCGTGCGGGCTGTTCTGGTCCTTTGCATTTATGTGTTTTAGAATCAGTTCATCAGTTTCTACAAAAAAAGTCTCTTGATACATTGATATCTTTTTTTTGAGATGGACTTCACTCTTTTGCATCTTTTGCTGGAGTGAAGTGGTATAATCTCGGCTCGCTGCAACCTGTCTCCCCCAGGTTCGAGTGACTCTCCTGCCTTCGCCTCTCAAGTAGCTGGGATTACAGGCATGCGCCACCATGCCTGGCTAATTTTTGTATTTTTAGTAGAGATGGGGTTTCACCATGTTGGCCAGGCTGGTCTTGAACTCCTGACCTCAGGTGATCTGCCCGCCTCGGCCTCCCAAAGTGCTGGGATTACAGGTGTGAGCCACTGCACCTGGCCAATACTTCGATGTCTTGCTTGGGATTGTTTTGAGTCTATAGATTGGTTTTATGATCATTGGTATCTTAGAAATATGAGTTTCCTGATTCTCGAACATGGTGTGCCTCTTCATTGATTTAGGCCTTTCAGGATTTCTCTCAGCATTGTTTCATAGTTCTCAGTGTTTGTGTCCTGAACATATTTTGTTAAATTTATTAAGTGTTCATATTTTACGCCATGTACGTGGTCCTTTAAAAAATTTTGTTTCTGATTTTTCGTTGCCAGTATTTAGAAAAACAATTGCTTTAAAAAATACTGACTTTATAGTTCTTCCCCAAACGGCCTGAGGTGATCCGTTAAATAGTTTACTAGTCATATGACCCAAACTCCCCGCAAAGTCATGCAAATCAAGAATTTCAGCCTTCATGATCACCTTAAGAACACCGATGAAACTGCCTAGGCCATCAAGGGTATGCATATATGAGAAGCTTCCAAGGGTCTGAAAGACGTCCCTTTATGGAAACAGTGTATGCTATTCCAACATTACAGGGTGGGGTTGGCAGGTGTACCTAGGCCACACAGTGGGGTTGGACACAGGGTTGGTGGCCCAAAAAGAGTGCTGAATTTTTGCTGCATATACTTAAAAATGTGGAGAGTCAGGCTGAAGGTGAGGGCGAATATGTGGGTTCTCTGGTCTCTGAGCACCCAGGATGTGCTGTGGGACTTCCAGGGCGAGGGGTCAGGTTCACTCTTACAGGGGCGCCCGTCACACCGAGATGATCCCCATGGTAAAGAAACTTGTTCCCAAGCCAGGAGAGGAAGTTGCACAGAAGAAAAACATGTCCCAGAAGAAACTGAAGCAACAGAAACTTACAGCATGGGAATAAACTCAATAAACTCAGCATCAAATAAATGCAATTAAAATGAAAAATGTTGACTTTATATCCTGTGGCTGTGCTTAAGTCGTATATTAGCTCTTACAGCTTTCTTCTGTGGGTTTCTTAAGATTTTCTTCAAAGACAGTTGTAGTATCTGCAGTGAAGAGAGGTTCGTTTCTTTTTTTCTGGTCTGTGCACCTTTTATTTCTTGTTCTTGCCCCATTGCACTGGCCACAACCTCTAGTGTAACATTACACAGAAGGGATGAGAAGGGACATTTTGCCTTATTTCTTATCTCGGGGGAGGCATTCTGTTTTCTCTCATGAGGCGCATGATGTCAGCTGCGGGTTTCTCATAGAGGCCCTGGATGAGGTTGAGGAATCCCCTTCTGGTCTTAGGCCGTTCTGGCTGCTGTAACAAAATGCCATAGATGGGAGACTTATGGACCCCGGAAATTCATTTCTCACAGTCCTGGGGTGGGAAGTACAAGATTGCCATGCTGGTGAGGGCCTGCATCCGGCTCCCACGCGGCGTCCTGTGTGTCCTCAGAGCCTGGAAGGAGGGGAAGGCAGCTCTGGGGCGGGCTCTTTCACAAGGGTACTGATCCCATTAGGGCTTGGTCCCCAAAGGTCCCCCGTTTGTCATGATCACCTTGGGTGTCGGGTTTCAGCATATGAATTGTGGTGGCATTCAGTCTATGGCACCTTCTTTTCCTGATTTGGTGAGAATTTTTTGTCGTGGGTGGATGTTTATTTTTATTAAAATGCTTTTCTTCCTCTATTGGGATGCTTGTATGGTTTTTAAAATTCTCTTAACATAGTGAGTTACATTGATTTAATTTTGAGTAGTAAACCCCGGGGAGTTCCTAGCATAACCCCTGTTGGTCATGATGTATTACCTTTTTTACACACAGTTGCATGTGATTTGCTACAGGTTTGTATGTAAGTTCAGGAGGGACACTGGCCTGTCGTTTCCTTGGTTTGTCCTGCAGTACTGCATGAGTGACGGTAGTTGCAGCAGTTGACTTGCCTACCAGCAGTTTCCATTATTTTATATCCTTGATAGCACTGGGTATTGTCAGACTTTTCAGTTCCTCAAATCTGGGGGTATAAAATGTTATAGTGTCATCTTAATTCTCATTTAAAAATTAATTAATGAGCTGGGTGTGCAGCGGCTCATGCTTGTAATCCCAGCACTTTGGGAGGCCGAGGTGGGTGGATCAACTTAAGTCAGAAGTTTTGAGCCTGGCTAACATGGTGAAACCCCGTCTCTACTAAAAATAAAAAACTTAGCCATATGTAGTGGTGGGCACCTGTGATCCCAGCTACTTGGGAGGCCATGGCAGGAGAATTGCGTGAACTCGGGAGGCGGAGGTTGCAGAGAGCTGAGATGGCGCTGTTGCACTCCAGCCTGGGCAACAAGAGTGAAACTCTGTTTCAAAACAAACAAAAAATGAATTAATGAAATTTAATTAATTTTATTTAATTCATTAATGAAAATTAATTTCATTTAACTTCCTTTTTCTTTAATTTGGAGGAAATTAGTTTTATATGTTTATTGCTGTTTGTGGGTAACCTTCTGTGACATGTCTGGTTATGTCTTTTTGCTCAGTTTTCTTTAAGTTATTTCTTATTAATTACTGGAGTTCTGTGCATATTCTGGTTACTGTTCCTTTATAGGGCATATGCGTGGCCAGTATCTTCTTCTGGTTTATATTTGATCTTTTCACTTTCTTTTTTCTTTTTTGAGACAGAGTCTTGCTCCGTCAGCCAGCCTAGAGTGCAGTAGCATGATCTTGGGTCACTGCAATCTCTGTCTCTGGGCTTAAGCAATTCTCCTGCCTCAGCCTCCCGAGTAGCTGGGATTACAGGTGTGTACCACCATGCCCGGCTAATTTTTGTATTTTTAGTAGAGATGGGGTTTCACTGTGTTGGCCAGGCTGGTCTCGAACTCCTGACCTCAGGTAACCCACCTACCTCAGCCCCTCAAAGTGCTGGGATTACAGGCATGAGCCACTGTGCCTGGCCTGTCTTTTCACTTTCTTTATGATATTTTCTGATGAATAGGACTCCTTGATTTTAATGTAGTTGAATTTATCTATTGTCTCCTTTTTGGTAAACCTTTTCAAGTCTAACCTGAAGGTCATAGGAACGTTCTTCTGTATTTTCTTCTAAAATGATAGCTTTGGCTTCTACTTTAAAGTGTGTAATCCTCCTGGCCTGAGGCTTGTGTATGATGTGAGTTAGAGCTCCATTTTCATTTTCCTGCTATTTGATTAAACAGTTGTCCTGGTGTTACTTATTTGAATGGTCTTTCCTCACCCCTGTCGTCTCCATGGCCCGTCTGTAACATTTCAGGTTTTATATTATGTGGGATCTGTTTCTAGTCTGTCAGTTGTTTTCTCTTGGTTTATTCGACTGTCCTTTCATCAGCAGCATCTTGTTCTTAAATAATGTAGCTTCATATTAACTCTTGATGTCTACTGGGGCAATATTCCATTCTGTTGTTCTTGAGAATTGTCTGTGCAACTCTTGGGATTTTGATCTTGCTTACAAATTTGAGAGTCAGTTTTTCAGGGCCCATAAAAGTCCCTGTAGGTTATTTTAATTGAAGTTATATCGACCTGTGGGTCAATTTTGGGAGAATTAAAATCTATGATATAGTGTGTTTATATCCATGAATATGGTATATTACTCTCTCTAGATATTTTGTAGTATCTTTCAATCAAGTTTTGCGTGTCTTTTCCACGTAGGTCTTACACATATTTTGTTACATATATGTAGGATATTCCAGGAAATTCTGTGTTCATTGCTGCTATTGTATGTAGTATTATTTTTTTTAAAGCATTTTCTGGCTGGGAACAATGGCTCATGCCTGTCATCCCAGCACTTTGGGAGGCTGAGGTGGGAGGATTGCTCAAGGTCAGGAGCTTGAGACCAGCCTGAGCAACACGGTGAGATCCTTGTCTCTACAAAAAATAAAAAAATAAAAATTAGCTGTGTGTGGTGATGCCCACATGTAGTCCCAGCTACTCAGGAGTTTAGGGTTTGGAAGATCGCTTGAGCCCATGAGTTTGAGGCTACAGCGAGCTGTGATTGTGTCACTGCACACTAGCGTGGGTGACAGAATGAGACCCTTCTCTAAAAGTAAATTTAAAAAATTGCATTTTTGAATTCTTTGTTGATAGTGTGTTGAATTGCAGTTGAATTTTGTATACTGATCTTACTCTAGCACTGTTAATCATTCAAAATTTGCAATATTTTGAGTTTCATACCTAGAGAATTAATTATATGCAGTTAATGACAGTTTGATTTCACGTACATCCTGTGCTCCACTGCCTTGTTTTCTCTGGGCTTGGGCCTGTTGGGGTCTCAGGTGCAGTGCTGAGGGAGGTGGTGATGACCGCAGCCTTGAATTGCTTCTGATGATAAAGAAAACTCTTGTAGTGATTTACTGTTGAAGATGACATTTGCTACAGGTGTTAGATTTTCTTAAGGAAGTTCTTTCCCACTCATTTTCCTTTTTTTTCTTGAGACGGAGTCTTGTGCTCGTCACCCAGGCTGAAGTGCAGTGGTGCGATCTCTGCTTATTGCAGCCTCCACTTCCCAGGTTCAAGTGATTCTCATGCTTCAGCCTCCTGAGTAGCTGGAATTAAAAACATGTGCTACCACACATGGCTAATTTTTATATATTTTGGTAGGGAGGGGGTTTCGCCATGTTAGCCAGGCTGATCTCGAACCCCTGACTTCAAGTGACCTGCCCGCCTTGGCCTCCCAAAGTGCTGGGATTACAAGCATGAGCCACCTTGCCCGGCTGCCACTCCTTATTTTCTAAAGTTGTTTTCTGTTTGTTTTTCTTGGGGCAGGGGATATTTGTTTATTTGTCTCAGTGGAGGTTGGATTGTATCAGATGCCTTCCGTTGATGTAAAACCCAGCAGGGCCCATGCTAGCTCCTTTGTCCCGACACCTCCCTCTTCTGATTCCTGCCACACATGCGTCTTGGCAGGTGGTGCCCTTTGTTGCTTCATGAAGAGCACTGGAGCCACCCTGCCTGACCCCCTCCTGCTGAGGGATCTGCCCTGTGGCCCCCTCTCCTACGGATGGCCCTCTACCCTGCTCTTCCCAGGTCATTCCCTCATTGTGTCCTTGCCACTCTCTTTGGCCTCCTGCTTCTCACCATGTCTGGTCAGCTGCCTCCCACTCTTCTTTCCTGCATCCACCACTTCCCAGCTGCTTCCTTCGAGAAGCCAGTCTTGGTGCTCAGATGAGGTCAAGAAGGTCTGCTGGTGGCAAGTTCTTAGAGGGCTGGGCAGCTCTGCTTCCTAGCATCGTCTGATGCATGGCACTGGTTGGAAGCTCCAGGAGGGTATGCAGCATCCATGTGTGATTCTGACTTGGGGCTGGTGCCCAGTGTGTGCTGGTCGGCCGCTGGCTGCTCGGAGCTCCAGCTTTGCTGTCTCCCTGCTGGTGTCTTCTGATGAGCGAGGTTGTCTGAAAGCCAGGTTCTGGAGAACTGAGGTTTTGCTGTAAAGTCATTTAAGGTGCATGTCATCTGCCAGCTGACTTCAGTTTCCTTGAAATTGTGCCTGGGATTGGCACTATTTAAAACATTTTGAAAATAAGCAGAACACTGGAAGTTGAGGGCTGGAGATGTGGTTTCAGGTGCTGAGAACTGAGGCCTCGTGGGCCCCCGGGCCTTCTGGAAGTCCATCCTCTGCAGACAGCAGGCGCTGCCTGTGGCCCCGAGCTGTTCTTCTTGCCCTGGCATTCTCAGATTGGTCCCTCTTCCCCAGCCTCTCTGGATAGAGCCGCTTTAAAACACAGTAAACATGTGGAAGAGGAGAGATGTTTGCTGCCTTCTGGACAAACGTGTAGACTTTAGATTAGAGAAGTCCTGTGTCCTGGCCCATCAGAGGACACAAACTGCCGAGATGGTCGCTCCAGGACCAGCAGTTCCCGGGGAGGGAATCGGAGCACAGTCCTTGTCGTTTCAGAAAAGCAGAGCTGACTGCCCTCACCACTGGCTTGGAAGCACCATCCAAATGGCAGCTTCACCAACCATTTTTGTTCAAGTTAGGAGATAAAATGTATCCAAATATGTGAAGTCTTAACCTGGAGACTCCAGAGGTGCTGAGACACCGCTGGCTTCAGGAAGAGTGGGAGGTGGGAGGTGCAGGCTCACAGAAGGACAGTGCTGCAGGGGAGCTCTGAGGAAGGAGGGTTGTTTTCTTCTTGCTTGCTGATTGTCAGAAGAATCCGGAACTTTTGTCCAGAGGTGTCCTGTACTTTCCGTGTCTCGGTGTTGCTGCGCCAGCTGCCGTCTTTCCAGGCTATTCCACGGGGCCTTCCCTGCGACCCCTGCCTCCGAGTGCCAGAGGCTGCATGCTCTGTGCCCCGGGCCCTTCCCTGGGGTTTTGGCGGGAGCTTTTGCTTGTTGATGATTTTATTTGTTGACACATGTGCTTACTACTCTGGTAAGAACTTAAGGTGACTAAGAAAAATACTCATAATCCAAGAAGATATGATTAGTGAGAAAGGGGCGAGGGAGAATCGAGTGAAAAACGCCCACCTTGGGCTCGTTCAGCTGCTAGCAGAGTAGGGTGGGGGAGGCTGGGAGGTGGGCACAGAGTTGGAACTGAGCTTTCAGTCAAGGCAGAGGGAATGCTCAGAGTGTCATATGAATGAAATTCAGAATGTGCAAATGAAAGAATACATGTTAAAATTGTGCAGAAGCAAAGGCTCTATGTTATTGCGGGATTTTTGGAGTGTTGGGAGTTAAATATGTGCAGATGAATATGCTTTATCCTGAGGTTTAGCAGAGTGTCAGGGAGGCACCTTGGACCCAGCCAGCGTGCTCACTGCTGTTGGTGGAAGTGAGCACGGCCTGATTCTGTACACGCTGGTCCTCAAGGTGTGGTGCCGGGAGAATGGGGGCTTGGATGCCCAGCCTGGAGCAGCCTGGCCACGATCTGGCCTTAGATCCAGGCTCCCCCAAAAGAGGGAGTCGGTGAAGTGGCGTGAGACCTGTGGGTTTCAGAGATACTGGAACCTGAGAAGATCAGAAACCAGGAATGGCTGAGAATATAAGGGAAGGCATCACGAAGGCAGAAGTGATGCCAGGTGCTCGATGTTTTCAGCAGGAGCCTTTCACCTGAAGACGTGAAGAAAAACTGTCCTGAGACCTACTGCAAGCCGTTTCCTGTTTCTTGCACGTTGCATCTGTCAGATAGACTCAGGCACTTCAGGTGCACTTGGGCAAGCGGATTGAGCGCTGAGAAGTGTGGAGGTGGTGGGGCGCGGAGAGCGCCTGAGTCGGGCCTGCCGGGCGTGCGTCCGTGAGGTTCTGCGTCTGCGCCCCGTGTCCGTCTGTGAGGTTCCGCGTCTGCGCCGCGTGTCCCTCCGTGAGGTTCTGCATCTGCGCTGCGTGGCCTTTCGTGTTGCTTACATGGTCACCTGATGCATTTTTTGGGGCCAGTTTAAAAAATAGGTAAGACAATTAAGCACTTTTGGCAACTTAGTGAAGTTTTTCTATGAAATTTGTTTAAAAAAAATAATGACTCTAAACATGAGTATTGGAAAATTGCAGCCTGCACTGAGGTGTATAGAGCAGGGCAAGCAAGACCCCTCCCCGCAGGCTCCAGCCCGTCCTGCCAGTGTGTGCTCTGGCTTCAGGACTGGTCTAAAACGTGCCACAAGGCATGACAGGCCGTGGGGGGGCGGGGAGTTAAGAAAAAGCAGAAATGGGCCGGGCATGGTGGCTCAATGCCTGTAATCCCAGCACTTTGGGAGGCCAAGGTGGGTGGATCCACAAGGTCAGGAGATGGAGACCATCCTGGCCAACATGGTGAAACCCCATCTCTACTAAAAATACAAAAATTAGCTGAGTATGGTGGCGTGTGCCCGTAGTCTCAGCTACTTGGGAGGCTGAAGCAGGAGAATCGCTTGAACCTGGGAGGTGGAGGTTGCAGTGAGCCGAGATCAAACCACTGCACTCCAGCCTGGGTGACAGAGCGAGACTCCGTCTCAAAAAAAAATAAAAGAAAAAGTAGAAATGGGCACTGCTGTGCCAGGTAAACTTTATTAACTTATTGAATGACTAGAAAATCATTGTAATGCTTCAGAGCTGTTTTAAATTGCGTGTCTGTCTACACATGAAAGTGAATCTAAATGAGTATTAGACTTTTGCATGGAAAGGCTGTGATGTCTGACTCTGGGTGGTGACGTCTGTGACACTGCTGATTCTGCTGCATCATCCCATCCAGGACACCAGAAACTCAGATTCGTTGCCTGAATTGACTGGGCGCCATGGAGGTGCAGGTGTCTAGTTTCGTGGCAGTCTTGTTGGTGTCCCTGCCTGTGACTCGGCTCCCTGTAGGGCAGCAGAGGCCTCTGAGGCCTCCTCTCTTTGTGCACATGTTGCCACACCACTCTCGGGGCTCTGGCCCGATGCACTGCTCACCTGGCCTCGCTGCGCTGGCATTGTGTGTCTTTCCTCCACCTGGCCAACTCTTAACACGCACCTGCGCAGCTTCACTGTGACCATGCCCCTGCGGCACACCGTTCTTCCCTCCTGCCCGGCCCTAAGGCTGCCCCTGACCACTGTTGGTCAGCTGTGCCTGCACTCCCATTCTTTTTTTTAAATGTTGAGACAGAGTCTTGCTCTGTCATCAGGATGGAGTACCATGGCATGATCTTGGCTCACTACCACCTCCAACTCGCAGCTTCAAGTTCCTGCCTCAGCCTCCTGAGTAGCTGGGATTACAAGCATGCACCACCACACCCAGCTAATTTTAGTATTTTTAATAGGGATGGGGTTTCACCATGTTGGTCAGGCTGGTCTCGATCTCCTGACCTTGTGATCTCCCCGCCTCGGCCTCCCAAAGTGCTGGAATTACAGGCACGAGCCTCCGTGCCCAGCCTACATTTCCATTCTTTACCAGACTGTCAGCTCCTGGAGGCCAAGAGCTAGGCTTTCCTCACTCCGCTCCCCACAGCAGCCCAAGTACAAGGGGGTGAATGGTGCACGCGCGCGCGCGCGTGTGTGTGTGTGTGTGTGTGTGTGTGTGTGTTGGGCCCTGGAGCTGCAGAGCTAGCAGGGCTCCCGGTGAAGGGCTTCTGTGTCAGTTTACCAGGAGTCCCCCTGTCTACCTTGTCACTCCCCTTGCCCATCCCCCCAAGTGGAGAGATCATGTCACCCAAAGTTGCGTGTCTAGATAGCAAAGCAGTCCCTACCGCTGAGTTTTATCTTGCAAAATTTCAAACTTAAAAGAGTAAATGAGTACAACAAACACCTATGTACTTCCCTAGATCCTAAGTTTTAAGCAAAGCAGTTTTAACCTGTAGCTGACACAGGGTTGGTACTTAGGGGATGCAAGCCTGTGCCTTTGCTGAGTGTGCTCGGAGGCTTGGGCAGAATGCTTCATGGTACTCTTGAATGTGAGCTCGCTGTGGGGAAGGATATCTGTGTTAGATGTCAGGTGGATGCCCGCCTCACTGAAGGCTGCTCACAGGCTTTTCAGAGGCAGCTTTGGGTTGAAGTTTGCAGCAGGGCTCTGTTCCCCGCGCGTGGCTTGACAGACACGCACGTGCACTGTACCTGTTCATGGAGATGTGTCCATGTGTTAAGACTTTTCTGAAGTGACCGTGCCAGATGCAGTCGCCCTGCAGTGTTCTCAGGGTGGTTCCAGGGCCCTGCATGCACATGCAAGTTCCCGGTGGAGCCCAGGCGTGGAACATGTCAGCCCCGCGTACACAGGTTTCGTATTCTGTCAGTGCTGTGTCTTCAGTCCTTGCTTGGTGGAGCCCAGGCATGGAAAACGTCAGCCCTGCGTACGCAGGTTTCGTATTCTGTCAGTGCTGTGTCTTCAGTCCTTGGTTGGTGGAGCCCAGGCGTGGAAAACGTCAGCTCTGCGTACATAGGTTTCGTATTCTGTCAGTGCTGTGCCTTCAGTCCTTGCTTGGTTGAAAAAAACCTGCATAAGTGGACCCTGGAAGTTCGACCCATGTTGTTCAGAGATCAACTGTAATTTCCTAAAGTATTCTTACCAAAATATCTTAGCCATTTAAAGTTAACTTAAAGAGAATTTGAGGAGCTAACATTTTTGGGGGCTTTGTTTGGGTTTGCAGAAGTCCTGGCAGGAAAAAAAGACCAGAACCCCTGTGTGGGGTGGGTCTGTCGCTGTTGGTCACTCTGAATGGCCCCCCCTTAGCACCTCCAGCATCCCAGAGCAGGTGCGGCTCCTGGGTGTCCAGGCCTCTGCCCAGTGCTTTAGGGAGGCTCAGCTGCAGGAGCGGAGCGCGTGTGAGACCCTGCACCATGAAGGGGTGGCTGTGAGCAGTCAGATGGCTTAGAAACCCCCTCAGCTGCTTTTACAACCAGGAAAGCAATTCAGAGTGACACAATTCCTACTCCAGCCAACTGGTTGCGCCCCAGACAGGGATGTGTCTACGAGGCTAGCGGGAGCAACTCACCCAGCTGGGAGTGGAGGGAGTGAGGGCAGGCCGGAGGCGGCTTCTCAGTCATTGTTTATTTGCCCCATGTGTGTAGAGTGATGCAGTCCGTGCCCACTGTGCCCTCCGCCGTGTGCCCGGGGCTTGATGATAGTGTTTCGTGAATACCTGTTGAAGGAGTATGTGATTTACATGTTCGTAAAGTAATGATTTATTTAGGAATCCAGTATAGAAAATTAATTATTTGCCAAGTTTATTTTATCCCGCTCTGAATATAGAGGGATAAATTTGACATAGTTCCAGTAGTAAGGTTTTGCGGTCGGCAGGAGAAACAGAGACACATAAGGAATTGGAGTACATGGTGGGAGGAGGATGGGCCTGGGTGGGCGCGGCACACCTGTAGGTTCACTAAACTTTTCTCCAGTCTGTTCATTTGTGTGAATGTAGGATTTAGCCCCTGAGCCCAGGAGCTTGCACTGAGAGGAGAGACAGACTTCTGAGAGTGACTGAATCACTCAACAGTCACAAAATTGCAACTGCGATAATGCCAAGCGGGAGATGTGAAGAGGTGTGCTCGCCAGGGAGGTCTTGGGAGGCCCAGCTCTGGAGGGTGATGCGTGGGAGGGAGGAAGGAAGGTTCCAGGCTGGTGGTGGGCAGGGGCGTCTGGCTGTGTCCAGTGTCACCGTGAGGTGAGACTGCAGAGAGAGAGAGGTGAGGGCCGCCCCAGGGCGCTTGCACTTTTCCTCTCCTGAGGCCTGTGGGAAGGCACCAGAGGTTCTGGAAGGATTGCTGCCTTCCCACAAGGAGGCTTGGGCATACTGTCTTCTCTTAGGTGAGAGGTGTGACAGCTTAGACTAGGGTGGCAGTGTTGAAGATGGAGGATCAGGCCTAAAGGCCAGTTGGGAGCTGGGATGGTTAGGCCCTGGTGGCAGTGGGGTGTGGGTTAGAAGATGCCATGGAAGTCTTGGGCTTTGGCATGTGTAGCCCAGGGGGTGGTGGCGCTTGCTGTGACAGGGAAGTGGCGCCCTCCAACTGGCTGTGGTGAGGAAGCAAGTGGGTGATGAGGTCTGGGGTTTAGGTGGGAGGTGATGGCTGCAGAGAAGCTTCCCACGGAGAAAGCAGAGGGAGAAGTGCCCAGGTCTGGGCCAGGGCGTGGGGTGGGCCACAGAGGAAAGTGGCCAGAGAGGCTGGCAGAGCCCAGGACAGTGCGAGTGACAGCAGGGCCCGTGGCTGTGAAAAGCGTCTCTCCCAAGCCTGGCTGTGCTTTGGGAGGTGAGTGCAAGGAGGAGGGGTCGTGGAGGCTGCAGGCGGGCGAGGCTTTTCCCGCAGGCCCTGTCAGTCATGGCGCCTGTTTGGGGTTTGCACCTCGCTCCTTTGACGATGCTGCTGGGCCCTCAGGGTTGCAGACTTCTTTCCCTTCCAGGTTTCTGCACTGGACCTGGAGAACCGCATCTGGCCATCCGTACCATGTGCTGTGTGGTGCCCCTGCCTTTTGAGGTGAAAGACAGTCTTTTAAACTTCAGGGCAAACCTTTATACTTGGAGTTTGGTGTGTTGTTGCCATTTCTTTCGTGTTGATTTGCACATAGTTCTTTTGTACACAGGCAGAGGGTAAGCATTCCTGTTGAGTCACAGAGAATTTCACGAGTGAAACAAATCATGAGTCGAAGTGGCCACGGGTTGGTGTTTTCACTTTGCTCCAAGGTGAGCCACTGCATGTGTGTGAAATTTGGCCAAATGATGAGGGAATGGGCTGACTGCTGTGCAGACCACCTAAGGAATAAGGAGAAACCCTGGAATCAGAGCCCAGGGCGGCAACAAGCTGTGGGTGGGTTGGTGGAAGCCCCATCCAGGCCCTTCCACCTGCAGAGCAGAGCCGCTGATCCTTCAGGAGAGGCTGTTCTTTCCCGTGCCGAGTGTGGCCTTTTGGGTTCGTCTTTCTGTGGAGCCTGGCTTTCCAGAGGGCGTAGAGGGTGCATGCGGCGCGTCCAACCGGGGCTTTATGGAAATGGGGGCCGGGGCCAGCTCCCACAGGGCCGATGCTTTGTGGTTTGCTCCTTAGGCCTGACCACTGTTCCTTCTGCAGCATTTTGGGATACCCTTTTCCACGAAAGGTGCTAGCTTGGGGTTACTTTTCGCAGACCTGAACACGCAATTTCATTCAGAGGTGGGGAGCTGAGGACCCCTGCGGCTGTTTGATCCTCTGAGCTCCTCAGTAAGATACTCTGTTAAAAAGGCAGTGTGGAGGTTGTGATTGCTTGGTGGTGCCATTGACAGCTCAGTCAGGTCCCTGTGCTGTGCATGGGGTCAGATGGAGGAAAACTCATGGAACGGGGCCGGTTTTTGTGTGTGGTGGTGAATGGAGTCGTTAGTGCGACTCTTGGGCAGCTCCTAGTGTTACTCAGAGGCAGGGCTGCCGGAAGAAGGCCGTGCGCTAGCTGTGAACCTGGCAGTGATTTTTACTCGGGAAGGGTGGTGGGAAGAAGAGAATTAAAACTATGCTTTTCATTGTTTGTGGATGGGGGGTTTGTATCTTTATCTTGCTCTCTAAGGGATATGTGCGTGTGTTTTAAGAGCTTTGTTGGGGTGTGGTTGACAGCAATAAACTGAGCACATTTAAAGTGACTGTTCTGTGAGTTTTGACAAGCTGTGCGTGCACATGAAGCCGTCACCGCAGGGTCAGAATGGTGAACCCTGCCAACCCAGCACGGCCTCTGCCTTTCCCTAGCCCTTCCTTCCATTCCCTCCCACACCCCTTGCCCCGTCTGCTTTCTGTCACTGCAGGAGAGTCTGCATGTTCTAGAATTTTATATGAATGCAATCAGACAGTGTATGAATCTGTTCTCACATTGCTATGAAGTGCCCGAGGCTGGGTAACTTAGAAAGAGGTTTAATTGACTCACAGTTCCACATGGCTGGGGAGGCCTCAGGAAACTTACAGTCATGGCGGAAGGCGAAGGGGAAGCAAGGACGTTCTTCACGAGGTGGCAGGAGAGACAGGAGGGCAGAGGAAACTGCCGTTGATGAAGCTGTCAGACGTTGTGAGAACTCACTTGCTGTCACGAGAACAGCATAGGGGAAGCCGCCCCATGATCCAGTGGCTTCCCTCCCTCCACACGTGGGGATTACGGTTGGAGATGAGGTTTGATGGCGTGCAGAGCCAAGCTAGCTAGATTACACGGTGTGTACTTTTTCTCTTTTCTGGCGTCAACTCAGTGTGATGATTTGAGAGTCATCCGTGTTGCATGTGTCAGTAGTTCTTCCCTTTTTATTTGAGTGCTTTTCCATTACAGACATGCCAGAAACTGTGTATACTTTCATTCTTTGGTATACTTTGGAGTTGTTTCCAATTTATGGCTATCGAAATAAACTGCTTGGAATGACCCGTGCACAAGCCTTTGAAAGGCCACGTACTTGCTTTTCTCTTGTGTAAACTCCTCAGGTGGGATGGCAGGTTCTACATGAGGAGTATGTTTAACTTTCTAAACAGCTGCACAGCTGTTCTCACAGCAGCTCCCACCAGCGGCATGCCGGCGCTCCGGCCGCTCCACATCTTGGATGGCACCTGGTCTTTTTATTTTTAGCCATTCTTGTGAGTGTGTAGTGGTATCGCATTAGGGATTTAATTTGCATCTCCCTAATGACTAATGATGTTGGCCTCTCTCTGTGTGCCCCTTTGCATCCATCTGCCTTCTTTGGTGAAGGGTCTACTCAGTTGCCCACTTAAGATTGGATCATTTTGTTCCCCTCCCATCCCCTCCCCACCCCCCCCTCCCCGCCCCTGCCCTCCCCTGCCCTCCCATCCCCTGGGACTACAGGTGGGCAGCACTATGCCCAGCTAATTTTTTTGTATTTTTAGTAGAGTTGGGGTTTCACCATGTTGGCCGGGCTGATCTCAAACTCCTGACCTCAGGTGATCCACCCACGTCAGCCTCAAAGTGCTGGGATTACAGACATGAGCCACTGCACCCAGCCTGGGCTGTTTTCTTAATGAATTTTGAGGATTCTGCATATATTTTGGATCCGAGCTCTTTATTAGATGGACACTTTCTAAAGATTCTCTCCGTTCTGTGGCGTGTCTTCTCATTTTCTGTCACTGTCTACTGAAAAGCCGAAGACTGCCATTTTGATGAAGTCCAGTTTATCCATTTGTTCTTTTATGCATTGTGCTTCTGATGTTGTATCTAAAATTTCTTTGCCTAATCCCAGGTCAAAGAGATGTTCTTCTGTTTTCTTCCGGAAATTTTAGTGTTTTAGGTTTTACATTGAGGCCTTGATCCATTTTGAGTTGATGTTGGTACACACTCCGGGGTGTGGGCCCAGGGTTTTGCCTGTGTCTGCCCAGTTGTTCCAGTGTGTGAGAAGCCTGTCCTCGCCGCTGAATTGCCTTTGTCCATCTGTGTGTGGGCTGTTGTGGACTCTGCACGGCTGTGTTGATCTGTTTAACCTTGCACCAACACCGTGCTATCCTGGTTACTGGAGCTTTTTTTGGACAGGGATCTTACTGTGTCACCCAGGTTGGAGTGCAGTGGAGCTATCTCAGCTCATTGCAGCCTCTGTGTCCCGGGCTCAAGCAGTCCTCCACGTCAGCCTCTGAAGTAGCTGGGATCACAGGCGCGGCCACACCTGTCCGATTTTTGTATTTTTACTAGAGATGGGACTTCACCATGTTTCCCAGGCTGGTCTCGAACTCCTGACCTCAGGCAATCTGCCTGCCTTGGCTTCCCAGGGTGCTGGGATTACAGGTGTGAGCCTGGCCCCGAGATTAATGGAGCTTTCTTCTTTTGTTTTTAAGATGGAGTCTTGCTCTGTTGTCCAGGATGGAGTGCAGTGGTGTGATTTCAGCTCACTGCAACCTTTGCCTCCTGCGTTCAAGCGATTTTTCTGCCTCAGCCTCCTGAGTAGCTGGGATTACACCATTAGATGTGTGCCACCACGCCCAGCTAATTTTTGTATTTTTAGTAGAGACAAGGTTTTACCAGGCTGGTCCGGAACTCCTGGGCTCAAGTGATCTGCCCCCCTCGGCCTCCCAAAGTGCTGGGATTACAGGTGTGAGCCACGGCGGCCAGAGTGACTGTTCTTTTTTATAGTTATGTGGGTTACTCTAAGACCTTTGCATTTCTGTATGAATTTTAGAATCGCCTTGTCAGTTTCTACACAGGAGGCTGCTGGGACTTTGGGATGCATTGCTTCTGCGGTTTGGGAAGAGTTGACATCTTAACCGTCTTGAATTTCCTGACCCATGAACACAGAGCACATCCCTTCATTTGTTCATGTTTTTGTTTTAATCAGTGTTTTGTAGTTTTGGGGGAGGACGAATCAAAGTTCATGACTTTACAGTAGTATCTGTGGTGTGCAGGAGGCTGCCAGTGCTGGACCAGGAGCTGCGTCAGAAGCTTCATCTTTAGCGGAGTATTCAGGGAGCGGTGGTGTTGGTGCCTGCACCGGCCAGCACACGTAACTCTGTGCTGTCCTTGCTCTGGGCCTTACGCCTGCCGACCCCCTTGAGGTGGGAGAGAGAGCGCTTGCTTTATCCAGAACAGGTTAGAAGGAAGATGCGGCCATGCATTTGTCACAGCACGAGCACCCACTTAGAGAGAAAGCCAGCCTCCGTACGGAGAGTGCACTGGATTCTAGAGGGCCCTTTCCACATCTGGGCTGTCACCACGTGTGTCTTGCCTGCCACTGGTCCCAGCTGGCAACATGCAGTGGGTTCGAGTGTCCTCGTTATGGAGGGAAATGGAGCTGTAAACCCTCAGGCGTCAGGCCACCCCTTTTCACTGCAGGGAACCATCACTTTTGCTCATCTCTTTGGTAGTTTATTCCTTGAGGACCATGCTCCTCTCTGCAGGGATGAGACTGCCTGCTGGTGGCTCTGTTTGTGTTTTCTGGGCCTTCCAGTGGGGCTGCTTCTATCCTGCGGTCAGCCCTGACTCTTCCTGCCGCTCCATGCTTGGGTGAGAAGTGAGGGCGAGGGCAGCCGACTGACGGCCCAGCCGTTCTCTGCGTTCTCCCGGATAGAAGCTGTAGCAGGCCCACCCACCTCCTGATTGCATACGTCTCCATGGTGCAGACGCTTTTGTGATACCGTCATAAATACAGCTGGGTAGAGGACGGAGGGATTTTCTTACATTTGTGTCCCCAGGGGCCCATCTTCGGGTGTTCTTGCCCCGCCAAGACTGTGGGGGCTGGGACGGCCCCCTCTGCCTCCTCCGCCATCCTCCCCTGGCCTGGCAGCTGTGTGCTTGAGTTTCCTTGCATCCTCCCGGGCTTTGGGCCCGCCCAGCTACCCAAGGGTGCGCTCACTCACGGAGCAGCTGCTGCTCACAGTGCCTCCCCATCGCCGTCTGAGGCACCGGCTGTCTTTTTTTTCTTTTTCCTTTAAAAAAAAAAAAAATATTTAAAAGAGTAAAATTTTAAGCGAGACTCCGTTTAAAAAAAAAAAAGTGTAAAGCTTGAATCATATGCCTGTTTTGAAGAGCAGAGCTTTCAGTGAGAAACAAACTCTGCCGGCCCACCCCACCCCCTTTTTAACTGCCTCTCAGAGGGAACCACTTTGAAAACGTGTGTTCACGTGGCCCTGCCTGTACAGCCGCCTCCTGAGGTTGCCCAGGGAAGCGTCAGCTAGGGAGTCCGGCTGCCCAGCCGCAGTCCGCAGAGCCCCCGTCCAGCCCAGGAAGCCCTGGCGAACTCGCGTTCGGCGCGCACGGCTCTTGGCTGTGAACATCTGTTTGACTCGAGCCAGGCGCTGTGCTGCTTCTGCTTCCTGTCCAGGCAGCTGTGTCTCCATGACTGAAAGTGCTGCGGGTTCCCTGGTGCTGACTGCCCCACAGCCAGCCCCAGCACCCCGGCCCTCCGGACCCTGCTCCTGGCCACGGCTGTTCCTCCGTTCCGCTTCATCTTTGAGAGTCTCCTTGTTTCTCTTGGGTTCAGCCCCATGTTCCCTGGATCCCATCTTTTGCTTTCTTCACTTATTCCCTTGTTTAAGCGACTTCTCCCTTCTTACAGAATATACGCTTTTTGAGACCTAATGTGTCTGACATGGCTTTATTTACTTCTGAGCCTTGGTGGGTGGTTTGGCTTGGCATTGAGTTCCAGGTGGAAGGTAATTTCCCACGGGGTTTCAAAGGCACCCGCCATCTGTTCCCGTTTCTGTGCCGTGCTCAGGGTGGCCGAGCTCTACTTTCCTGTGCTGTGGGTGGGATCTCTGATTTTCCCCTGGAAACTGAGGGAGCACCTCTTTCCCAGTGGTCTGGCTTCTGCGGTGAGGCCGGTGTGCGCCTCCCTCTGCACGTTCACGCTGGCTCTAGCAACTACTCTCCTTTCTCTTCTCCTTCCTAGAATTTCTGTTGATCACCTATTGGGTTTTCTGGAATGCTCCTTTGCGTTTTCTCATCTGTTCTTCTAAGTTTTTTCTTTCTTTTTCCGTGCTGTATTCAGGGGGAATGCCTCAGCGCTATCATCTGGTCATCCCAGGAGTTTTTAATTTGACTGTCGTATTGGATAATCTTTGTGATTTTGAAGAGGGTTTCTCACTTACTTTGATCAGTTGACTGCTTCGGTGTCTGGGTTGATGCTGGGCCTTCCTCGGGCGGCCGGTTGTCCCTGGCTTTTTGCCCATCCAGTGGAGGGGCTGGTACTGAGTTGTGACACTGATGGTGAGAACAGACCTTCCCGTTACCAGATACCCAGAAGGGCTGGGGAAGTTGGATAAATGTTCTTTAAATTGAAGAGTTTAGCATTCTAGAAAATAAGGAAAACTAGCAGGGCTCAGATGTGGAGCTGGACAGCAGCTGAGGCGGGACTCGGCAGCTGCTCGTTGCCTGGCTCTGTACCTTGATGCTTGTGCCGGAGAGAGCCCCGTAGCCTCAGGAGAGTTGATGCTAAGAGCCCCTCAGGACCAGGGGCTTTCCCACCAGCAGAGGGGAAAGAGGTCCAGGCAGCCTGTCCTATGAGTTGGGAGAGAGGAAACGCCCCTCTGAGAATCCACAGGGGGCCTGCCCTCCTAGGCGGGGTTGGAACCATGCTCCCAAGTGACTTGGGTACCCAGGATAGTGACAGCCCTGGGTTTTGGCAGAGGTGAATGTGGACCCCTGTGGAGGGATGTGTCCTGACCTGGGCAGCACAGGAGAGCGACAGACAGAGCCAAGCCGGTGTGGGCGGTGCAGGTCCAAGAGGCAGCCAGGGCCGGGCCTCAAGAGGCCAGGGCGGAGCTCACAGCTGCAGGCCCAGGTCTGGGGTTTATGCTGAGAGTGTGGGGCGGCCTGTGGCACCTGTCAGACGTGTTTCCCCACAAATGGGGGTTCCCAGGTTGCAGGTGCCTGTGTGGCCATGGTGCAGCTTCGCGTGCTGTACATTTTGGCTTCAAGTACAGTGAAAGTGTTACTGATGAAAGGAATCAGGAAAGCTGTCATGGGTAAGAACCCTGGTGTTTCTCCTTAGAGAGGGTGGGATTCACTCATGCTGTGGGAATTGGTGGTGGCATGCTGAGGGGGCAGTGTGGGTCCCTGGAAGACTTGGGGGAGGCCCTGGTCACCGCTGGCCAGGCTCCAGAGGGGTGCAGGCTGCTCCTTCCCCAGGGAGGCAGCTGGCAGCACTGCTGACTCAGCACTGCACACCTCAAGCAGTGTGGCCTTGACGTGCTGGGATAGTGGAGAGAGCTTCACACTGTTTTAGTTTCAAAATCTATATTTTTACCATATGAAAAATAGAACATAGCTTAAATTTTCACCAAAAGGAAATTATAAACACATTTTGCATGAAATAGTATGTAGCTGCAGACGATTATGTTTCTGAAGAATGTTTAAAAATGCCATGGGAAGTGTGCCCGGGGAGCCAGGAGGGGACAGAGCAGCAGGTAGCCCCGAGGTCCTTACGGCTTCCAAGTGCATGAGCTCGCAGGTGTGCATGCAGGGAGGGGCTTCAGGAGGTTTCCATTGTTCTTGTGCTTTTCCACGTCTCTTCAGTTTTCTGTGAAGAACACTTCCTCCTATGCTAAGGAAGATGTTAGGAGAGTTGGAAAAGGAAGCCCCAGTGTCCTTCTGTCAGCTGGACACGGATGCATTGTGGTGGTCAGCTGGACACGGATGCATTGTGGTGGTCAGCTGGACACAGATGCATTGTGGTGGTCAGCTGGACACGGATGCATTGTGGTGGTCAGCTGGACACGGATGCATTGTGGTGGTGGTGTGTGCACGTCGGCTGCCATGGGCTTTTGGCCAGGCCACAAAGGAGTCTCCAGGAAGGTGGAGTGGGGCAGAGAGAGGGGCTGTGAGCCGGGGAGGTGTGGGGTGGGAGAGCTGGCGACCACGGTGGCTCGGTCTGGAGGCAGGGTCCTAGGCCCCCGCTTCTTGACCGTAACTGTTAATGACCTCTGGGGCTGTGCCCCATCCCGTCACCACCTGGAATTGCCCGTTTTAGCAGGACGAGGACTCTGAGGTCTTTGGGACGGGTGTCGTGTTTCTTGTTGCAGGCTTGATGTCTTCCTCCCTTACTGGAGGGCCGGGTGTGTGGAGCCGGTTGTGCTTCTGTCTCTGAGAGCCCTCCTCCCCATCAGCCTTGGCTCCTCTCTCGAAGGATGGCTGGGAATGAGGCCAGTGTCCCTGCAGCTCTCTCTGGGGAGCTCTTGGGCAGAACCCTCCGCAGCCTTGAGGTCCCATCGATGAGGCAGGGCGGGGCCACACCTGCCACTTGCACGCTGCTGCAGCTACGGAGAGGGAAGCAGAGGCACGAGGGGCGACTGCTTTTTGTAGGGCAGGTGCTGCCATAGCCACTGTCGATTACTCTTCAGTTAATTATGTCTGGACGGAGTTGCGCTTCTTTACTGTGGTGTGAATAGATGCCCCTGGGTTATTTGTCTGCTTGAAGGAGTGGCCATAAGCAGCGCTCACAGGACCCAGAACTGTGAGACTATCTTGGAAACACAGCAGCCGTTGGTGTTCTGACTGTCCTCAGATCATCACACAGTGTCTGACTTTGCTTTTTGGCACAGTCATTAACCAGGGAGGCGGACAAGAAAGAGTCCCCGGAGACAGCGCCTCCTACATGCCGCTTGTTGGAAGCGAACTTCAGTTCTGCTTAGGAGGTGTGACCACCCATGCCTGGTTCACAGGTATTTTCAATGCCTTGAGAGGCTACGTTACACCTGCCTGAAGTCACATGGTCACTTCCTGTGGGAGGTTTTTTTTTTTTTTTTTAGGAGATGGGGTCTCACCCCGTGGCCTAGGCTGGAGTGCAGTGATGCAGTCATAGCTCACTGCAGCTTCCAACTCCTGGGCTCAGATGATCCTCCCACCCTAGCTTCCCGAATAGAAAATATTTTTTGGCCCAGGCGCAGTGGCTCACTCCTGTAATCCTAGCACTTTGGGAGGCCAAGGTGGGTGGATTGCCGGAGCTCAGGAGTTCAGGACCAGCCTGGGGAACACGGTGAAACCCCATCTCTACTAAGAAAAATACAAAAATTTAGCCAGGTATGGTGGCGTGTGCCTGTAATGCAGCTACTCGGGAGGCTGAGGCAGGAGGGTCACTTGAACCCAGGAGGTGGAGGTTGCAGTGAGCCAAGACTGCATCATTGCACTCCAGCCTGGGCGACAGAGCGAGATGCTATCTCAAAAAAAAAATATTTTTTGTAGAGATGGGGGCTCACTACATTGCCCAGTCTGCTCTTGAACTCCTGGCCTCAAGTGATCCCTCTACCTTGGCCGTCTAAAGTGCTGGATTTTGGGCGTGAGCTACCACGCCCACCCTGGCTTCTCAGAATTCTTGAGGAGGAGGAGCAGGTGTCTGAATGCAGTGAATGAAGTGTTGGATTTGAGGACATTGTATGAGTCAGGGTTCTCTGAAGGAACAGAACTAAAGGAGAGATGAATATACGAAGGGGAGTTTGGAGTTTATTAGAATTGACTTCCGTGATCACAAGGTGAAGTCCCACAATAGGCGGTGTGCAAGCTGAGGGGCCAGGAAGCCAGTCCAAGTCCCCAAATCTCAGCAGTAGGGAAGCAGACAGCGCAGCCTTCAGTCTGTGGCCAAAGGCCCGAGAGCCCCTGACAAACCCCTGGTGTAAGGCCAAGAGTTCTCAAAGCCAAAGAATTTGGAATTTGATGTTCCAGGGCAGGCAGCATCCAGCTCGGGAGAGAGATGGAGGCCGGAAGACTCAGCCGGTCCGGTCCTTACACGTTCCCGTGCCTGCCTTTATCCTGGCCATGCTGGCAGCTGATGAGATGGTGCCCACCCAGATTGACGGCGGGTCCGCCTCTCCCAGCCCACTGACTCAGATGTGACTCTCCTTTGGCAACACGCTCACAGACACACCCAGGAACAGCACTTTGCTTCCTCCGGTCCTGTCAGGTTGACACTCCATAATACCCATGACAGACATGGGGGTGTTTACCAAGCATCTTGTTTTGGGGTCTCAGGCCTGTGAGTGCTTGGGTGAGAGTGGAACTCTTGCTCTGGTGGCCACGTGGCTGATGAGTGTCCTCCTGACTCGAAGGCTGTTCTGGGTGCTGCGGGCACAGAGTTGGAGAGGGAGCCTTGGAGGCCTTTGCTGTTACTTTGTTTGTGAGCTCCATGCTTGGAGAGTCCAGCAGGTTATTTGCTGCAGCTGGATGTTTGGTTTTGTTTGTTTGATTTAAGCATGGTTTATTTTGAAAGGGATATTTTGGGGGGAAAGCTTTCTTAATGGACACAAATGTGGTTTTTGGATCAAGAATTTTAGATGTTATCCCAGGGAGAGGCGTCACCATTGTTCTTGATACCATGCTGAGTTTCAAAAGAGCCAGGGCCCAACAGCTTCACAGACTCCTAAACCTTCTGAGAGTGCCCCAGGTTCTGAGCCCAGGAGGAAGAAGCCCACGCTCATTTGTTGTGATGACCAACCGGAGGTTTTCAGGCCTTACTTCAGTTTCTTTGAGGGTATCATTTTCCATTCTCCGTAAAGGGAGGAAGGAGAGGCTGTGAAACACAGTGGCCGCTCCCCAAGTCCTGTGGCTTGGCCAGTGTGCGATGGGTGGATGGGAAAGCCGCTGGCGGTGCCTTGCTGTGCGGGTTTCATTTCTCAGCCGGGCTGTGTGGTGCTGGGCCATCTGTGGAGGCTTCACTTGGGAAAGAGCGTGATGTTTATAGCCCTCCTGTGGCGGCTGCATCCCCACCTCTGTCATGGGAAGTTAAATTTAAAAGTTGGACAGTTGTGTTACTGTTCTAGTGGAATTTATGATATAACTGGTTGCTGTTTTTTGAAGCTAAAATGAGTGCCAAACCTAACTGGTAGGATTTGCTGTCCTGTGATTTCACTCGAGGACCATGAAGGGCGAATCGTTCCCCGGGTGCGTCGCATCCCTGTGCCTACGTTGTGGGTGTCACAGCAGTGTGGGGACGGCACTGCCCCGCCTCCTGAGAGGAGTGTTCCAGTGAGGAGCCTCGTGGCCCACCCTCTCTCTGTTGGGTTTGGGTGTCACAGCACAGCAGGCTAGGAGACTCCTGGAGTGTGGGCCATAGACAGGATTGTGCCCTCTAGGCCCAGCCCAGCAGACGTGGCCATGGCACGGGCAGGAAGTGGGGGCAAGGAGACTGGCATGTCTGTGGGCTGTGTGGCCAGTTGGGGGTGTAAGGGCCCATGGTGTGGCCGGTGGAAGCCATCACTACATTGTCTTGCTCACCGGCTCATTTATAAAACGAAGGCTCGGGTGCCATTGGTTTAATTGCCTTCTAACAACCTTGTCAGTTTCTTTGTCTTGTATAACTTGTTGATTCACAAGCATGTTTTGAATTTGGGGGATTTGTATGTTTAAGACTTGACTTCCTGTGTTACTTTCTTACAGCCGCCGGCTTCTCCTGGGTAGGGCCAGGCACGTCTCGTGGCTCTGGGTGGGTGCGTCCCTGACACCGGTTCTCCTTTGTCTGCAGGAATGGTTCTCGTCCGAAGTGAGAATGGGCAGTTGTTAATGATCCCTCAGCAGGCCCTGGCCCAGATGCAGGCACAGGCCCATGCCCAGCCTCAGACCACCATGGCGCCCCGCCCTGCCACCCCCACAAGTGCCCCTCCTGTCCAGATCTCCACCGTACAGGTGAGTGCGCGTGTGCTCTGGAGCGCAAACCCCTTCCCTGCCCAACCCCTCTCCCCACGCATGCTGGGGAAGCCTGCAAGGCCCAGGCACAGCCGTGGGTGGGAGTGAGGACTGGGAAGTGTGGGGGGCGTCCGTTCCTGTCTGGGATGGGCCTGTGACGGCGCTGTCCTCGTGTCCTCCTCTTGGTGGCAGGGCTGTGTCCAGCTCGGAGACACCGGCTCCTGTAGTCCACTGCAGGGCCGGCCGAGTGTGGCCAAAGTGAACAGTCCAGGGTTGGCCGCCCCGGTCCCTTCCCTTCTCTCCCTGTGGCTTCACCTTCCGGTACCTGTCCCCTCATCTGCAAAAGACTGTGCTAGGACTCCACTGGCAGGACTGCCGCCAGCGCCACGTGGAGGCAGTTAATGGCACCAAGAGTCCTGGAGTGGCTGCGTGCGCGTGGGGGTGGTTGCTGTTGTCAGGGGCGCATGAAGGCCGCACACACAACTGCAAGCCTTCAGGGCCGAAGCTCCCAACTCCTGAGCTGTGGGAGGGAGCACGGATTCTGACGTGGAGAGCAGAGTGCCCAGGACTCGCCTCTCCCGGCGTGTGTCTGTGTCTAGCCCCATGGCTGTCACCTGCACGTGCTTGCACGCTGTGTGTTCCTGCTCCATCTCCTGCCATGTTCCCTGGCGCTGTGACCCTGCTGCTCTGAACGGCCTGGCAGGTTTGTGAAGACTAGAATGACTTGACCAACATTCTCCTCCTGCCACCCACGTGACCTGCGTACCCTCTGGAGTCGTGCCTCTGTCCCATAGATAGGGACGCAGACGGACATGATGGAGGCTGCCGGAGACCACCCCCATCTGAAGTAGCACAGAACGGTGTCCTCAAGTCTGCAGCGCCTGTCTGCTGAGTGGGACACAGCAGAAGACACTCGTGGCTTCACTTGCACTGTGGGCATCGCGTTGCAGTCTGCCATCTGCTCTTTCCGTGTCAGTCTCTCTCCCACCAACTTCATGGGCTCAGGATTGTGGTGTTCCGCTGTCCCCGGTGGCCACCTCTCTTCTCCTCTGCGGCACTGACGGGCCATCTGCCTTTGCCTCCTTTTTAGTGATTGTTAATAAGATCATAAGACAGCAGTGCGAGGACTGATTTCCAGATACCTGCATTCTTCAGAGATGACCTTTTGTAGACTTCGTTAAGAAGCCTAATGGTGTGTTTATTGTAGTGTGGGAAAATGCTGCATTGTTTCTTTAGTGAGAAGACTTTAGAATGGTAGTGGCTTCATTTCATGTCATGGACGAGCCTGTGGACCCACTGGGATGTACCAGTTCTGTATGGAAGGAGTCATTATGTGTATTGTGGTGGGTGAATTCCTTTCACTCGTGCTTGTTTTGGGTGACTCTTACTTATTTTTCAGGCACCTGGGACACCTATCATTGCCCGGCAGGTGACCCCAACTACCATAATTAAGCAAGTGTCTCAGGCCCAGACCACGGTGCAGCCCAGTGCAACCCTACAGCGCTCGCCCGGCGTCCAGGTGAGGGGAGCGGGCGGCAGATCCACTGAGGCTGAGCGGCCACCAAGTGCGGATTCTTTGATGCAAAGATCAGGCCTTAGGAGTTTTTTTTTTTTTTTTTTTTTTTTTTTCTGGATACTAAGTCAAATTTGGGGAGTAAGGTGCTCCATGAAGAAAGTGCTTTTTTTCTGACCGCCAACATGGGATAAGTCAGGATTCCTTTTCTTTAGTCACACAGAATTTAACACCAGCAGCACTGTTGAAGCTTTCCACCATGTTGGAAGTATTAAAACTATCTCCTTATTAATACTTGATCGTAAGGCATGTCTGAAGCAGGAGCAGCCTGCGGTGAGGACAGTGTGTGTGTCTGCACGTGTGGTCTTGCGTGTAACCGTGAGGACGGCAGCTGTCGCTGAGGCGGATGTGGCCGAGATGTCATTCTCACTGTTGCAGGCACCGTGACTGTAATTTTCACAACACCCTGGGAAGTAGATGCCATTGCTTTTCTAAGCTGCAGTGCGGCATGTACGCTGAGGTGAGGGAGTTTCTGGGACTCACTTCCGGCCATGCTGCCTGCACAGTGCCTGCCCTGCCATGCCATGCTGCCACCCAGCCACTGACATCCCTTGTTTGTGGTGAGAGCATAGTTCTAGAAGGGTTCTGCATCCACTCTGGTGGCGGCTGGTTTCTGGAATAGCGTTTTCATCTGCGAAGGGGAGCGTGCTCCAGAGTGGGTGCTGGCCCCTCTCCTGGTGGTGCTGATGCTCCCTTTGGCCCGCAGAGCCCAGAGGGTTTGTGTGTGGGTCAGGCTGTTCTGGGGAGGGCGGCAGAAGTGTGTGGAGGGGAATGGGCTGGCTGGTCAGATGCCCCGGCTGAGGGCAGCAGCCTTCTCTGGGCAGTCAGGGGAAGCAGCTGGGAGAACAGTGGCTCTCGGGGTTTTCTTTGCTCCTGGTGTCTGTGAGCGTCCATGGATGCATAGGTCTTTGTGGCGTAGGTCACTGCCAGTGAAGCACCTGCCGTGAGCCAGGCGCTGGGGCAGGACGTGCTGCCCACAGATCCGGAGTCCTTGCCTCAGTGCTGCAGGCCCTGCTCCCATTTCTCAGTGGTGAAACGGAGGCTGAGGCCCAGGGGGTGTGGACTCTGGGGGCAGACCCAGGCCCCTGGCTCTTCCCCCCTCACTGAGTCATGTCCTGGCTGGCTGTGGGTGCAGTGGCTGAAAGTGGGTGGAAGAGCGGTTCCGTGCCAGGGAGACACGTGCTGGCCTTTGGTGCAGGCCCCACCCTTGGAGTTTTCCCTGAAGGAGCTTGCTCAGCCCTGTGCTCTGATTGGCGCCTGGATTTTTGGTTACAGTGACTTTTCTGAGATGGTAGTGCAGCTTATGGTTAAGTTTTTGCATTAAACTTAGTGGCAGACACAATCTGATATCATCTGAGTGAGATGTGTGTTCCTAGGAGCAGAAGTCAGTGTGAGTAGTCAGTTTTGATGGGGAAGAAAACTCTCGAAAGTGAGATGGGTCCTGGGTACACCTGGCGTCTGGAAGCAGCAGCTCGATTGTCCTTTTATGTTTTCTTCACTGGAGGTTTTTATTTTATGGTTTTCAGTTAAAAAAAAATCAATGCTTATTGTTAGAAGGGAAAGGATACACAGACTGACAAACAGCCCCTCCGCCCGCTGCCTCCTCACAGCCCCTCCGCACCGTTCTGGAAGCGGGGCTGGTTCAGAGCGGCTTCTCTGCTGCTGGGAGGGAGCCGTTCTCAGGGCTTACACTGCCCCCTGCTTTCAGAAGTTGCAAAGGAGTGTTTAAAAAAATTGGAGAGAGAAAATGTTGGTGGTTAGATTTATAAATTAGAAAAGTACTAGTTTAAAATGTCAGTAAACATTTGCATTTTGATTATTCACGTAGAATGGAAATGTTAGGAATTTGACTACGGGCCAGTGAGTTGTCTGAGCCCCCTTTTGGAGTCTTGTCTGGCTGTTCATTTGTTTAGCAAAGCAGCCCCTCCCTTCTGACAGTTTGACACTGAGGACCCATCCTCCATTGCTCAAATCTGCTCTGAAAACTCCCTTTCATGGGAGGCTTCTTGTTGTGGTGGGTTTGGGCGATTGTAGGGAGCTGGGGACCCTCCCCTGTGGGAGGCTGCGGCTGTGGCGCCCTGAGTGCCCTCTCGCCAGCCTCTGCCCTGGGCTGATGGAGTTTTCTCTGTTTGTTGTTTTGATTTCTGAGAGATGGGGATCTGAGTTGCCTATTAGGATTGTTTACCCTGGTCAGCATGTGATTTTTTCCATGGCATTCTGAGGACCAGGGTCTCTGCAGTGCCCAGCTTCATGAACGTCCACTTTTGATGCAGGTGCAAATCAGGCCTTCCTCAGGAGCTCAGGGCTGCAGTCGTCAGGGCACAGGGCACTCCCGCGTCCAGCTGGCTGGCAGGTGGTCGGGGCCCTTCGCTGCCTGGGCGTCCTGGCGGCCGCAGGGAGGCTTATTTTCTTTTACTGGGCGTGAGGCTGGTCTCCCCTTGCTGGGTGGTGGCACAAGATGCACTTACCTTGTGTTTTGGATTCTTGCAGCCTCAGCTCGTTCTGGGTGGTGCTGCCCAGACGGCTTCACTCGGGACGGCGACGGCTGTTCAGACAGGGACTCCTCAGCGCACAGTTCCAGGGGCGACTACCACTTCCTCAGCTGCCACGGTAAGAGCTGCTCCTTTCTGTGCCTTCGGAGATGGTCAGACCCGTCGCGCAGGTGGCAAAATGCAGCCTTGAGGCCTCACGCCAGCTTCTGTCCCAGAACACTGGCTGCCTGATTCACGAAGGGTCTTAACAGTCTGGGGCCCACATGAGCGCGTGGGGCTTGGCTGCTCTGCTGCATGAGGTGGGCCCTGGGGGCCTCAGAACGCAGAAGTCTACAAATAGCAAAAGCCCAAACAGCCACCTTCGAAGAAGTCGCTGGTGGACTGTCGCGTTCAGTCTGTGAAACAGCTGTTGCCCGTTTGAGCTGACACTGCGTGTTTACCTGTACTGACGAACAGCTGTAAACAATGGGCCCCACGTCAGGACAGACTTCGCAGTGTTTCTTTGCGGCGGACTTTACATCTCTTTAATGGCCACCTCCTCTGTGGCTCCCTATGTGTCTATTTACGTCAGCATCAGCCTGTCCTTGTGGCGGGCATCTTCGCAGCATCTCTCTTCCCGGCTCTGATGATTTGCATAGCTGCGTTCCTAGGTTTGGCCTTGTGGGACTGAGGGAGATGCAGACTTCGGTGGCCTGTGGCTGATGTGGCTGGGCCATCCCTCAGAGCATGGCCCTGGGTTCCATGCCCGTCTGCAGGCCGAGAGGTGGTGCCTTTTCTTGAAAGAAGTTTAGAGAATAAATACGTGTATCTTTTACACACATGCATATTTTACTAACCAAAGCCTGTGATAAAAATCTGCCTTTTAAGATTTTTCACTTATATCTTTTTAATTTAATCCAGGAAACCATGGAGAACGTGAAGAAATGTAAAAATTTTCTATCTACGTTAATAAAACTGGCTTCGTCTGGCAAGCAGTCTACAGAGACAGCAGCTAATGTGAAAGAGCTCGTGCAGAATTTACTGGTGAGAAACCCTGACTTTATGTTCCCTTTGCCCTAAAGCCCGTTGCGTAGGACAGACACCTGTCGCTGCTGTGATCTGTGCTGGGAGGCCAGTGCCAGCAGGGAGCGTACCTGGGAAGGCTGCAGGCAGAGGGGAGGGTGCGCACCTGTCAAGGTGTATATGGCCTAGCTGAGACTCCTTTCTGGGTCTGGGTGTTCTGGGGCCGGTGCCTGGAGGGCTCTTGGGCTTTACCGTTTTCCCGTGCCTGTGTCCCTGTATGTGGCTCTCTTCTCCTCTGGCTGCCCCTACTGTGCTGCACTCTGTCAGGGTCCCCGGCAGCTCCCTTCTGGCCCTCTCCCTGCTCCTGTGTGACCTCTTGTAAAATTCCTCGGTGTCTGCGGTCCCAGGTAGAACAGGTGTTCTGCACCCTGAGACCAGCTGCAGCACATTCGTGCTCCAGTGGCAGAGCTGCCCCCTCCCGCCCCTACCCCTGAAACCTCTGTTGCAGTGAACAGCACTCTGTCCCCTGGCCAAAAGGTGGGAGGATTCCTGGCAACCTCCCTTCTCCTTAACCCACAGTCCCAAGCTCCAAATCTCTACCCGTGACCGAGTTCTCGGCCGTCCACCTTCCTCAACCCCATGGCCATCTCATGGCCTGGGGGTATGTCAGCCTCAGCAGGATGGCCTGGGGTTCTGGAGTGACCCATCTTTCTGTGTCTTCTCCTTGCCCACCTGACCACATCTCCCGAGTCTCTCAGGATTCAGTCCAGGCACTGCCTTCCCACCCTTGTCACCTGTCCACCCTTGTCACCTGTCCACCCTGGTCACCTGTCTTCCCGACCTTTATGCTACACTGCCCTCTGTTTCTGGAACAGGTTCTGCCCCTCTTGCTCTGGGCTCCCTTGTGTCTGACTGTGGGCTCTGGGCACCCTGGCCGCTTGCAGGGGTGAGCGCAGATGTTGTCTCCTCCTGACGGCGCTGATGCCCTGACTGGCTGGATCTCGTCTGCGTGGCCCCTGACACACTGTGACCTGCAGCACTGCGCTTGCAGTGCTGACTTTGATCATGGAGTTACTCTTAGGCTGAGCTGCCACCTAGCAACGTGCCTGACACTGAGTAGGTGCCTGGTAAACGTTGAGTAAAAACCGGCATTAGGGGACTTGGGAAAAGACGAGAAGTAGACAGGTGACCCTCCCAGGAGGAGACGTGGTTCGCAGCTGGCTGTGCCATGGTGTCCGGGGTGAGCGCCTGTCACGCGTGTACCTGTGGAAGGTGTAGCACGCAGACTTTCATGTCTGCTCTGTCCAGTGAAGCTCGGGGCGGAATCAGCCATAAAATACGAGACCAGAGCGATGCGGGATTCAGAAGTGTGTGTGGAATCTCATTCAGCAGAATTTCCACATGGATTTTATTTTTAAGGATGGAAAAATCGAAGCAGAAGATTTCACAAGCAGGTTATACCGAGAACTTAATTCTTCACCTCAACCTTACCTTGTGCCTTTCCTGAAGGTAATTTCAAAGGCTTGGGTGCCCGCGAGCAGCAGGGCCAGGGAGGGGTGGGGCGCAGATGCACCAGGCAAGCATTGCCTGTGCTGCCTGCAGGGCAGGGGCTGGGTAGGGGGCCAGGCACACTGCCTGGGGACAGAATGTCAGGTTTTTTCTGTAAAGCAGGAGCTCCCCACACTGTGGCCTTGCTGTTCTGTCCTGTCGTGTGCGAGGGGGTGTGAGGGGTGTGTGTTTCCGGAAAATGAGGTGGGCGGGGAATGGGGTAGTGTTTGCAAAACTGGATAGGACCAAGGTTTTCAAGAGCATCAGGCTGTCTCTGTTGGGTAATCTCTGGTATCAGGACATTTAAAAAATCAGTACACATATTGGTACATATTTATGAGGTGCATGTTATGTCTTACTACACTCATAGAGTCAGGGCACTCGGGGTCTGCCATCTTGAGCACTTATTTCCATGTGTTGAGAACTTTCAAAATCTCTTCCAGCGATGTTAAAATATTTTAAGAAGTGTTTTAACGATATGGCTCTTTTTGTTTGTTTTCTTAAACACATTTTGGACAGTTGCTATCAGGAATAATCCCGCTTAGTGGGAGGGCAGGATGGGGTCCTGGCCCCTGACATCCAGATGCGCTGCTGTGAAGGCCAAGATCCATCTTATTCAGCTCAAAAACTTTCTGTAAAAGTTGATATTTCTGAATATTTAAGCACGGAAAACCGACGCATGAACAGACCCCTGACCCGTTGTGTCTGTCTTTCCACCCAGAGGAGCTTACCTGCCTTGAGACAGCTGACCCCCGACTCCGCGGCCTTCATCCAGCAGAGCCAGCAGCAGCCGCCGCCCGCCTCGCAGGCCACCACTGCGCTCACGGCTGTGGTGCTGAGTGGCTCGGTCCAGCGCACGGCCGGGAAGACGGCGGCCACTGTGACCAGTGCCCTCCAGCCCCCTGTGCTCAGCCTCACGCAGCCCACGCAGGTCGGCGTCGGCAAGCAGGGGCAGCCCACGCCGCTGGTATGGAAGGCGCGCCTCCTCGTCTGCACAGCCCGCCATGCCTCTGCTCCCTCCAGCCTCTTAGATAAATCGGCCACGGCTCAGAAACCTTTTTCAAGCATGCAGGAAGGCTCCTGCTAGAGGAAGCTTGGGTATTACCTTAAATAGTTAAAATAGAAATCAGAGGTTGAGGCCCTGGGATTTTGTATTTTATTTCTCAGTAAAATGAAATACTTGAGTGGCTTTGAGCCACTGGCACGTCCCTGCCTTGCCTAGTGACTGGTGTAAATGAATGCAACGTGTTTTTCGAGGATTTTGTGGGTAGATGTTCTCTTGGATTAGGAGCAGCGGTCCCAGCGTAAGACAGGCACCTGCCCAGGACAGGTGGGCGGAGACTGGAGACAGGCAGCAGCCCCAGCACAGGGTGCTTTAGATGAGTCCTGGGAGGCGAAGCTGCAGCTGGTCACAGCGGGTCTTTTACGTGCAGTTTGGATCTGGCTTTCTTGGTTTTGTAGTCATGACGCTTGCCCTGCAGATAGAGGAAGGATGTCTTCGCCAGAGGAGTTACGTTTCAAGCACGTTCACGGGCAGAGGGATTCACCACACGTAGAAGCACAGTTTCAAAAAGGTGTCAGACGGGCTTTCTTCCTGTAAAGATAGCTTAAGAAAATAAAACAGTGCAGGCTCCCCTGTCATGAACAGGTGTGTTTCATGATGGTGCGCACGTCAGGACCAGCCGGGTGAGGAGTGTCCAGTAGGGAGTTGGTTCCTGTGCTCCGTTGAAGTTGCGTTTGTTTTTATCTTGATTGTTATCGAGGAGAACAGGGTTGAAATGGCATGGAGGGAGAGTTTCCCTTACAAAGGCCAGAGAAGCATGGACACCAGGAAGGTCTGAGGTCCTGAGCAAAGAGAAGGCTTCCTTGCCTTCCTTTTGACTGCAGAGGGGAAGAGATTTCCATGCCCTTGCTTTAGTATAGTGTGAGGACAGAACTTCCCTATTCATGCATCAGTAGGGCTACTTTACCCAACAGGTGGGTTCTGTTGAAGCAGGGAAGTCTGTGGACATTTTCTTGCCAGGTTTTGACCTCTGGAGCATAGTCACACATGAGCAGCACGGGTGTTTCTAGAAGAAGATGCTGTGTTCAGCAGCAGGATCACCTCTGCATTCTGCATCCCTGGGCTCTGCCTGATTGTGTGGGCAGAGTCTGCAGAGCGCAGCAAGTGGGGTCTGGGACATCCCATCCATCGCCTGCGCCCTGAAGCCTGTGGAGGTGAAACCTGGGCTTCTCCCTGATTTGACGGCAGGCTCCCTGCGCCGCAGAGCCTGTCCTGAGCATTTGACGGCAGGCTCCCTGCGCTGCAGAGCCTGTCCTGAGCATTTGACGGCAGGCTCCCTATGCTGCAGAGCCTGTCCTGAGGCTCTTCCTGTCCAGTGTGGGTGTTCGGGTTTTGTTGAAGACATGGTTGTATTGTAGGCCGCTTCCCCAGGCCCCCACACATGTTCTGCAGCATAGAGTTTACCTGCCAAGGCACCTTTGCAAAAGGTGCAACTAAATCCTGAAACATCTGGGCCCAGAGGTTTGGGGCCAGGCCTTGTGGGCTTGAGCATTGGCTTTTGACAGGGGCACAAGTGTCTCTGGGCCCCAGCGTCCTGGAGATGGGCCAGAGCACAGGCCGTGGTCAGTGCTGCCGGGTTTTGGGCCTCTGCCTTGTGCTGGAGGTAGGAATGAGAGGCAGGTTGGCAGCAGACCTGGGCAGGCCCTGCCATGAGGGGCCCAGCAGCTGGGCGGACAGAGCTGGCCATGCTGGAGGCAGTGGGTGGAGACCCTTGAGGACCAAATTCAGGGAGGACTTAGGAACTCTAACCCCACTCCAGTAGAAAAGCCATCAGCTTTCTTATAGAAAATTCAGAAAGGGAGCTGGGTTTGGTGGCTTATGCCTGTAATTCAGCACTTCGGGAGGTCAAGGTGGGAGGATCACTTGAGCCCAGGAGTTCAAGCCTGGCCAACATAGCAAAACCCCATCTCTACAAAGAATACAAAAATTAGCTGGACAATGGTGATGGGCACCTATAGTCCCAGCTGCTCAGGAAGCTGAGGTGAATTGCTTGAGCCCAAGGGGCGGAGGTTGCAGTGAGCCGAGATCGTGCCACCGCACTCCAGCCTGGGAGACAGGTAGGTCCTGACTCAAAAAAAAAAAGAGAAGAAACAAAATTCAGACGGGTAAAACCACTTGACCTGTAGCCACCAGGCACCGATGTCACTTCTGCTAATATTTGTGAGGCAGTGGTCCACCCCATCTTGGGTTGCTGAGCTCAGCAGGCATCACTTTGTCACCTGGCGCCTCCAGGCCCTGACCAGTGCCCAGGGGCAGCTTCTAGGCAGCAGATCTGCTCCTCCTGCTTTGCTCTGCTGTGCCCACACGGGCACGCCGAGACCATGCTGGGTGTGTGGGGTGGAGAGGAAGGGAAGGGAGGAACATCCTGCTAGGGACCGGGTGGTCCCCGCCTCTTGGGGCATGCTCACTGTTCTCTGCTGGCTCTGCCTCAGGTGATCCAGCAGCCTCCGAAGCCAGGAACCCTGATCCGGCCCCCACAGGTGACGTTGACGCAGACACCCATGGTCGCGCTGCGGCAGCCTCACAGCCGGATCATGCTCACTACGCCTCAGCAGATCCAGCTGAACCCGCTGCAGCCAGGTGAGGGCCTCTCAAGGCCAGGGCGGCCCCCAGAGCCAGCTGCCACTTGTATTTATTTTATTTTAATTGTGATAAAATGTACATATCATAAAATTGGCTATTTTAAGTGTCTGGATCAGTGGCATTAATTTCATTTGCCGTGTTTTGTAACCATCCCCACTGTCAGTGTGATTTTAAATGTTATTTACACATTTACCAACAGTGAGCTGCTTCATCTGTAATCATTCCTGCACTTAAAAAACTTTGATGAAATACAGGAAAATAAATGCCGGAGAGAGACTAGCTTATACTTTGTACTGTAATTTAGAGTTACTAACCGAAGTTTTTGGAAACTATTGTAGCTAATTAGGAGAGTGGTAGCTGTGCCCTTAGGCCTGTAAGGCACATGGTTTGTCTAATGAAAGCCTCGTGTGGTTTCCACTGTGTGTTTGTTTTGTAGTCCCTGTGGTGAAACCCGCCGTGTTACCTGGAGCCAAAGCCCTTTCTGCTGTCTCGGCACAAGCAGCTGCTGCACAGAAAAATAAACTCAAGGAGCCTGGGGGAGGTTCGTTTCGGTAAGGAATGGGCCTGTGTACACTGGAGGAGCGTGGCCAGGAGGGAGAATCCAGAGTCCGTGCTGCTCCATTCCCATGCGTGGGTCTTTCCCATACGGCTCTGGCAGCCGGGAGCTCCAAGGTGGCTGCTCCACGCGCACTGTGACCTCACCGTCACACAAGTGCGTTTTCCTGTGGAGTTGGCCCAAAGAGGTTTTGCTTCATACACAGCCAGAAAGCAAATCAACAGATTTTTTTTATATGAACTAAAATTCATTTTTAAATATAACGTAGTATTTTGAGTTCCTTGTTTTCATCGCAGAGAATGCTTCACTTTCCACACATTCAGCTTCAGAACCCTCAGAATCCTGCACTGCCAGGCGCAGTGGCTCACGCCTGTGGTCCCAGCACTACAGGAGGCTGAGGTGGGAGGATCACTTGAGCCCGGGAGTTTGAGACCAGCTTGGGCAACAGAGTGAAGCGCTATTAAACAAACAAAATAAAAAATTAGGCTTGTTGGTGTGCCCTGGTGGGCCCAGCTACTTGGGAGGCTGAGGTGGGAGGATCATTTCTGCCCAGGAGTTCAGTGTTACAGTGAGCTGTGGTTTTACCACTGCATGCCAGCCTCGGTGACAGGGTGAGACCCTATTTCTAAGAAAATAAAAAGAAATGCTGTGCTTTGCCTGGGCCTCCTGGAAAGCAGCCGGTCTGAGCATCACCGTCAGTCAGGGAGGTATTTATGGGTCTGAGCAATGGGAGAGGCTTGGGATGGTCTCTGTTGTGATCAGGCAGCGGGGGAGTGTGTGTGTTTCAGGAAGTCTTCTTGTAAATTTTCCCTTTCCCAGACACTTCATCCCTAAAAGCATCAGGCAGGCAGAGCAGCCTTGGGGAGTGACTGTGGCCTGAGCCAGAGTCCAAGCCCAAACAGGGAGAGGCGGCCAGCATGCCTGGGCTGGCGTGAGGCTGGTACCGCAGTGAGAAGGGAGGGCACTTAGGGACATACACAGGTCAAAGAATTAATCAAGGCTGCGGGAAGTCTTGGTGTTCTGCTGTCAAGGAGTCAGTGGCCTGGCAGAAAGGATAAAGGAGAGCAACTCCTGTGGGGTGGCTCAGGATTGGAAGGCTGATGAAAACGCCCGGATTTCAGTGTGTGTCGGCAGGCGTGGTTAATGATGGATCTTGCCATAAGTTTCTAGCTTTGTCCCCTGCAGGACCCTGGAGCAGTAACACCCCGATAGCACCACACCTAGTGTTCAGAAGTCAGCTTCTAAAAACCTTTTTCCTCTAAAATGACAAGGGCTCCTGAGAGAAAAGGCTGATTTCAGGGCGGGAATAAGGAAATACAAGATGAGTGGAGACTGTCTTGTGTCAGAGAGCAGTGGACATAGGCGTGACGTGGACGTGGATGTCAGCAGAGCGTCCTCCCTCCCATGGCCGCGTCCCTCAGCCAGAGCCCTAAGCTGTGCAGCTGTCACAGCCCATGACCGCCAGGGATGCCAGGCCGTGGCCAGACCCCGAGTGAGCCCGTGGAGCCCATAGGAGGACTGGGCATGAGGAGTGGGCATGAGGACTAATGCAGAGCTCCTCTCCGAGACACAGCGACACCAGGAGATGCCAGGCAGGCCCCTGGCCTCGTGTTCAAAGTCCACTGCTGGAGGCAGCAGGTGGAGGCTGCGTGTGTGTGGAATTCCCAGCAGAGCTCTTAGCCCACATCTCCTCACAAGGGGGCCGAAGTCAGCCTGGAGGAGGACGTCCTGCACACAGCTGGCCTGTGCCTTCCAGCTGTCAGGGACAGCCCAGGAGTCAGGAAAGGCTGAGGAGTCTTCCAGCCCGAGGAGCCGGACAAGACGTGGCAGCTGCAGGCAGCCGGGGTTGGGACGTAGACTCTCCTGCGGGGAGAGGCGTTGCTGGGACCAGGGCCCCTGTGGGAGGACCTGGGGAGGGGCCATTCATCATGGCCCCATCTCAGTGGCACCGTGCTTCTGGAGGGAATGCCCTTGTCTGTAGGAAACACCTGCAGAATGTTCCAGTTGGGGGAAAGTCAGGTTAGCAACATTCAGGTAAATGAGGAAAAAGATCTGTGTACTTTTCTTTCAACTTTTCTGAGTCTTTAAAAAAAGAATTTAATGTTAGCTCTGGCTTTGACTGTGCGTAGATGTTATCCGGCATCAACTCACTGCTCTCCTTGCATGGAACAGCCGAGCTTTCCAGGGAAGCAGTGAGGCACCCTCTTTGCCGTGGCAGACGCAGCAAGTGCAGGCGCTGGGAGGACAGAGGCCTGGCCTCGGCTCTGCCCGGCCATCCACACGGGGTTTCCTGCCCTTACAGTGTCGCCTCCAAGTCAGGACCATCTCAGCCCTTCTCCCGATGAGTTCCTTGTACAGTTATAATGATCTTTCCTTCTTTTCTCAAGGGACGATGATGACATTAATGATGTTGCATCGATGGCGGGAGTAAACCTGTCAGAAGAAAGTGCGAGAATATTAGCCACTAACTCTGAACTGGTGGGCACGCTGACACGGTCCTGTAAAGACGAAACCTTCCTCCTCTCAGCGCCTTTGCAGAGAAGAATATTAGAAATAGGTACGTCGGTGCTTAACAGCAGTCCTTATGAAACAGCTGCACTGCTGGGGGCACGGGGGCTTCCGTTGAGCACACCTGCTACCTCGTCATGTGTTTTGTCTGCATTTGTGATTTCCACATGGTTGCTGGTGGTGGTTCTTGGGTAAAGTGTGGGCACCACTGCCTTCCACCTGCCCCCCTGTCTGGGCTGCCCTTGGGCTGTATAAAAGCAGTAACCTCGGAATGAACGAATGGGCATAAAGAAAGAACTGTGCTTAATGATTTTAAAATACTGTTTTATTGCTTGATCTTTAGGTAAAAAACATGGTATAACGGAATTACATCCAGATGTAGTAAGTTATGTATCACATGCCACGCAACAAAGGCTACAGAATCTTGTAGAGAAAATATCAGAAACGGCTCAGCAGAAGAACTTCTCTTACAAGGTAATGGGCTGTTTGCTGAGGAGAGCATCGTTCTGTTGTTGGCTCCCACTCTGCTGGCCGGAAGCCTCCCTCCTCAGGGCAGTGGGTCCCGAGTGTCCCCGTTCCTTTTAAGCATGTTTTGGATTTCTTGTAGGACTAGATTTTGGGAAGACTTCATTTCTTGTAGCCACGTGGTGCTAGTGCTCCGTGAACCCGGGCGAGGGAAGGAGGGAGGGAACCTGCAAGAGAAGAGGGTGCTCTGGAGGGGCTTACCTTTTTTTTTTTGAGACAAGGTCACTCTTTGCCCAGGCTGGAGTGGTGCAGTGGTAGAATCAAAGCTCACTGCAGCCTCAACTTCCCGGTCTCAAGCAGTCCTCCTGCCGCAGCCTCTGGAGTAGCTGGGACCACAGGCATGAGCCACACCTGCCTAATTTTTTCTTTTCTTTTTTCTTTCTTTCTTTCTTTTTTTTGGAGACAGGGTCTCACTCTGCCCCCCAGACTGGAGTGCAGTGGTGCGATCTCGTCTCACCACAACCACCGCCTCCTGGGTTCAGGTGATTCTTGTGCCTTAACCTCCCAAGTATCTGGGATTACAGGCGCATAACACCACACCCAACTAAGTTTTGTATTTTTAATAGACGAGTCAGGGACTCACTGTGTAGCCCAGGCTGGTCCTGAACTGCTTGCCCCAAGTGATCCCCCTACCTTGGCCTCCTAAAGTGCTGGGATTACAGCCATGAGCCACCATGCCTGGTGGGTTTTACCTTTTGGAAGGTGCACCTGTTCGCTCTGTGGGTGCCTGCCTCTCTCCCTGGGCTATGGGCTGAACTGGCAGTCCCTGAGGTGCCGCAGCCCTCTCCTCATGAAGCAGCTTTTCCATGTAAAACATGCCTTCCTCGCCAGTAGTCACAAGAACGCTCTTCCAAGGGCAAGCTGGGCGAGGTGGTGCCTGCTCCTGCAGCCAGGAGGCAGCGCCTTCAGGGCAGCACTGAAAGTAAACACACTTAGCCCTTACTGTAAAAGTGGTTCTGTGTTGCTGCAAAAAAGGTAAATGTTACTTTAAAAAATCAGCCAATGTCAAAGTGTATGAAAGGGACACTCTCCCACAAGCCCCCTGAGGTAGCTAACGTGCGACTTCTTCCTGTGGCTGTGAGCACTGCCCAGAGCCCTCGGGTGCAGGCAGCATCTGCGAGGCGGGAGCGGTCGGGTCCTTGCCACAGTCGGCTGGATGGAGGGAGGGCGTTGTGCGAGGGTGGTCCAGTGGTGCTAGACAGCCCCCTTCGTTGCTGGCTTCTCAGATTGATGACAAGCAGTATTTTAACTTTCTTCATAGGATGACGACAGATACGAGCAGGCGAGTGACGTCCGTGCACAGCTCAAGTTTTTTGAACAGCTCGATCAAATCGAAAAGCAGAGGAAGGATGAGCAGGAGCGGGAGATCCTGATGAGGGCAGCAAAGGCGAGTGCTGGGTGTCTGCCGCCGCCTGGGCCCCTCCATCTCGGGCACAAGCTAAGGAGCTCACCGAGACACTGGGGTTTCGGGGGCCAGAGCATGTTTCGGGTGCTGTCAGTGGAGATGCCGAGAGAAGCCTCGTTCATTCGGGATGAGCATAGATGCTTGGGAATTGGGGCTTTTTCAGATTCCCAGCACCCCACGCGCCACACGGTCACACCCAGGTGTGAGGCGCTTGTTTCCAGAGTCCCCTGCGTGTGCTGGATTGGACTCTTCACACTCACATTGCCCTTGTTCTAGAATGTTCACAGCCAGGTGAGACGCCTCCGTGTAATAGAGTCAGACAGGAGACCGCAGTTCCCTGGGGACAGGGTGGGTGCTGTGGAGTGGGAGGGGCACATGCTTCGATCACAGCCACAGGCTGTCCCGTTGCTGGTGTGTGGGGCGGGACCACTCCGGAGTTGGGGCCTGAGGCCCGTCCTGCCTGCTGTCGTCTGGTCACATCAGGTGAAGTCAGAGCCTGAGACTGGTAGATGACTGTGCCTCTTATATCCAAGTGTTACTGATTTTTCTCAAGAGTACTGGCTTTTTTCATGGTGTGTGATGTAAATTTTCATCTTTGGCTGTAAGCATTTAACAAATTTATTATGCCTTCTTTCGCATTGCCTAGATGTTACTGTATAGTCAGTAAGTTAACACATTTGTTAAATGATAAACATTTAGTTCATAACTTACTTTTCTACCTTTTTCAAAAATAGTCTCGGTCAAGACAAGAAGATCCAGAACAGTTAAGGCTGAAACAGAAGGCAAAGGAGGTGAGTCCTGCCAGCCGTGGAGCCTCACTGCACACTCAACGCCCCACGGGAGAGGAGCTAAGGAATCCGTGGCACTTCTCTGCGACGGGCATTTGTGTGTCTATTTAAAATGTTTGCAAAGTTTAAGTAAACACCATGTCAAAGGTATTTTCCTGTGCAAACAGTTGGCGTCCTACTTTTAAATTTAATGGTGACTTCCCTTTGGGGGGCATTAGTTTCTGTGCTTTTAACTTGCTTATATTTTCTGAGAGTTTTAAGATGAATATATGTTGCTTTTTAAAACGTTTCATTTTTCTGATGTTAGAATATGCTTACGATTCAAAAAGTCAAAACACAAAAGAAGTTAAGATTTAGAAAATGATGGAAAACCATTTGGCATCTACGCATTACTTCATAGTAGGTAAAAACCATGAAAGAAACAACGCTGTTTGTTTCCTTTTCAAAATACAAGATGCAGCAACAGGAACTGGCACAGATGAGACAGCGGGACGCCAACCTCACGGCACTAGCAGCGATCGGGCCCAGGAAGAAGAGGAAAGTGGACTGTCCGGGACCGGGCTCGGGAGCAGAGGTACCGCAGCGGTGCGGGATCCAGGTCTGGGGAGCCTTGAAGCGTCTTAGGGCCTCCCTCTTCTGGGGGACAGACACACATAGGGGCATTTGCTTTCTCACCTTTTACATGCTGTCTTGCCTTTTCTGGAATATTTGTTTTACGTTGGACATTTTAAATCCAAATCAACTTATTTGTGAATATCACATGAGCTGAAAGTCTTCTTCATGAGGACGTTTGATTACCATGATGAGGTTTAGGCTGGATTTGAAAAGGATGTGGGGACATTATAACGGTCAGAAGAATGATCTGAATGGTAGTAACTGTTCTTGCTGCAGAGTGTCTGTGGGATAAGCCCCTGTGGGAGAATGGACAGTTGATGGAATGAAGCGATGGAATTGCTGCTGGCTCGCTGCTGTTTGTCCAAATTCTGTTACTTTCTTGTTTGTGGTAACCTTTTACTCTAATGGTTTTAAACCCAGCCCTATCATGTTATTTTTGTTTTCAGCGGTGGGTTGTTTTTTAAGTAACAGGAAGAAAGAAGAGTCTTTTATGTTTCCCTCCTTATTTGCCATCTCCAGTACTGTTCATTCCTCCCTGTGGGTCCCTCTTTCCATCTGCCACCATTTCCTTTCTGCTTGAAGGCGAGCTGTGGCGTTTCTTGTGGTGTGGGTCTATTGGTGATGGATTCTCTGGTTTTGTTTACTTGAAAATCGTTGTATTTTACCCTCATTTTCAAAGGATATTTTTAATGGTTACAAAATTCTGGGCTGATTGTTTTCTTCTTGCGAAACTTTCAAGACCTTGTTCCACTGTCTTCTGACATTCTGCTATAATTTTTAATTTTAAGTTTTCTTAGACACAGGGTTCACTGTGTCACCCAGGCTGGAGTGCAGTGGTGTGATCATGGCTCCCTGTAGCCTCCACCTCCCCAGGCTCAGGTGATCCTCCTACCTCAGCTTCCAAAGTAGCTGGGACTACAGGTGCATGCCACCATGCCTGGCTAACTTTTGTATTTTTTTTTTTTTTTTTTTTTAGAGACAGGGTCTCACCATGTGGCATGGGCTGGCTCTGCTATAATTTTTAACTTTTTTCCCTGTACATAAGAAGCTTCATGTCTCTGGCATGACTTTTAATCTTTGTTTTTTAGAGGTTTGTCTGTGATGTGTTTTGGTGTGGTTCTCTGGATATTCAGCCTGCTTCAGGTTTTCTGAGCTTCGTAGATCTGTAGGTCTGTGTCTTTCATCAGATTGGGAGCATTTTGGCTAGTATTTCTTCAATTTTTTTTTTTTTTCATTTCAGTCTTACTTTCTTCTGTGGGGGCTGTTAGGCCTTTCTATGTTAGGCCTGTTGATGCTGCCCTGCAGCTCTTCGAGCCTGTGTTCCTGGACTTGACTCTTTTTTCTCTCTGTTTTGCAGACTGGGTGATTTCTGCTCATCTGTCTACAGGGTCCTTGGTAGATGGATTTCTGCCATCTCCATTTGCTAATGTATTTTGCAATTCTAAGATTTCCATTTAGTTCTTTTTTATAGTTTATAAGTATTTGCTGGAATTCCCTCTCTGCTCTCTTACTGTGACCATATTTCCTCTACTTTGAGTTTATTTATTAAAGTTGTTTTATAAGGTTTTTGTCAAGTTCAGCACCTGGGCCGTCTCACGTTCAGTTTCTCTCGGGTGCGGCTCTCCTTGGCCTTGGGTCACACTTGCCTCCCTGCACGGCTCATGATTGCCTGTGAGAGACTGGATTCTGTGATTTCCTTTTAAGAGTGTTGATTGTTGCGGGCAGTTGAGTGACTGGCTGACCATCTCGAGTTTGTGTGGCTTTTTCATTTTGTCAGTGAGGATCTTGGGAAAGCCCAAGGTGTTTCTCAAGTGCCTTTAACTTAGTGGGACTCAATTTGCAAACCCTGTCTTTCCTGTCTGGGTTTGGCTTTGGGCTTTGCTAAGGTAGGTCTTACTCCAGGGCGTGATCCTGACTTACAAGGAAAGGTCTTGCTGCTCGGGCAGGCTGGACTCTCATGCTTCTGGTCTTCCCCTGTACTTTGCCCGACCCCTGGCCCCTCTGTTTTGCTCCCAGCCCCTTGGAAGCTGCTGTCTGCTGCACGTTGGACAGTCCCTTTCAGTATGCAGGTGCACCCTGGGACAGGATCAGGGTAGTGGCCTGGTTAGGGCACAGCTCTGCCTCCCTACCAGGGCTGTTGGAAGCATGTGGGTGGGATGTCCCAGGCCTCAGTGCTGGGCTCGCCTGCCCAGATGCTAGCAGTGACCTCTGAGAAATGGCCACCTGGTGTGGAGAGGAGGTACTCCAGGTTTGATAGACACTGGAGTTTTGGCAATATGGCGTCCCAGAGGTTCAGAGAAATCCCTCCTGGGACAGTACAGGTTAAAATGTCAGATACAATGTAGGAAGAAAATATAAACATCTTGTCCTTATAAATGCATGTGTGAGATGTGGATAAATTAGGGGGATTCTTCTTTGGGTCAGAAATAAGAGAAAGGACGGATTCCCAAGGCTAACACGGGCTCTGGCCGCTGTGTGGCTGGGAGTGTTGGCCCGGGACAGGAGGCTGCGGCAGGAACCTGCACTCACCTGGGTCTCGGCCTGAGTGCCCGCTGGCTGTGAGGCCTGCAGCCCGCACTGCAGATACAGTTGTAAGCCAAGAAAGAGCTGAAATTCTGAACAATAGCAACATACATTGAGAAGAGCACTTAGAGTTAAGGACTCTTAGTATTTTGTGGGGGAGGTTAATGATATTTACTACCCTTTTTTTTCCTGGATTTCTTTTATGGCTAACTGAGCTGTCACGAGGCGTAGACCTCGTAGCCCATCACCAGTTCAAGAACTAGCACGTTCACCTGAGGATCCCCCCACCCTCCGCGTGCTCCACCACATCACAGCTGCTTTTACCTCCCTCCAAAAGTAACTGCTGCCCTGACTTTATGGTGAAGCCAGAAAGAAATGCCAGGGCATGACAATCCTTAGTTGTATAACCAAGACACACTGGTTAGCCTTGCCATGTTTTTCCCACTAAACTTGATTGAAAGGGAAACCTTAAAATTAAAAAAAAGGCTGTAGTTCCCTCCCACCCCTCCATCACTTTCTTTTCCTTACAACGTGTTTGTTGAGGGACCAGGTCATTTGGCCTAGGGTGTGTCCTGAGTCAGGATTGCTGGTGGCGCCCTGGGGTGCAGTTCTGCCTGTCCCTCCCTCTTCTGAACTTCCTGCACGTGGGTGACTGGACCCAGAGGCGACTCTGACTCTGGCTGCACCCTGCGGCAGGATCCTGGGTGCTGGTGTGCCCCTCACTGGGAGGACACAGGTCTGGGCCATGCACCCTGGGGATGGCGACTGGTCATGCTTCATGCCTAGGGTCCCTAGTCCCTTGAGGTTGGAGACGGCAGTGCTCTTGGTCTGTGAGTTCTTTTCCTCTTCCTAGTTGGGGTGTTCTTTTGGAGACTTCCCCCCCTGCTGTTTGGCCTCTTGGTGGGTACAGCTCATAGAGGGGACGTGCGGGGTAAGTGCTTGTGTGTTTCCTTTCATGTACCCAGTTGAAGATAATGCATCAGCTGCACGTCATCCTTAGAAGGTGGCAAGCAGTTTTATTTTTTGTTGTGTTTTTATTTTTTCTCATTGTAAACTCCAGGGCTTGCACTTCTCATCTTGGTTGCAGTTCAGACTGCACCATCCTTGGCCAGTGGAAGCATCTCCAGCTTGATTCCTGAGTCACGCTGGGACGCGGTGCTGGCATCTTTGCCATCTGGACGTTAACATGTGTCAGGCGCACCTTAAGGTTTCCTGTTTCAGACCTGGAAATAGTCATTTCTCCAAGAACTGGTTTCTTCTAGTGGGAAACGGTGTTTGAAGACCACTCTCTGGGACTAGGGCTGTCATTGCCACTGGGGTGGGGAGGCCTTTTCATTGGACAGAGCTAGGGAATGTGTGTAAAAACAGGGTCTCATGGGTTTATATGGAGATTTCCAGCTCAGGTGGTTCAAATTCAGAGGTATAGGAGTTGCCTGCTTCAAAATGACGTCTTTGTCTTCTACAGTAAGAATTCTGGCCCTTGGCTGTCCCCGTGGCTTAGGGGCTGGGTAGTTGGAGGGGAGGGCAGAAGAACGGGAGAGAAACAAAAGAATCCTGGTTCTCATGGACATGGGAGATGATAGAGTTAAAATACCTCCTAACTTTGCACGTGGCCCGAGAACAAGAATACGGACACTCCATTGTTCCACACGGCGGTGGTGGAAACGGTTGGAAGCCGCTCGTGTGCTTTCTGCCTTGGCCCTGTTTTTCATTTTGTGTTGTTTTATGTTGTTGGAACATGCAGCTGTTTTACACCATAAGCTGTCCCGTTGGCCCTCTTTGAGTTTTAGTGCCATAAATAATGACATGTTTAATGCCGTGACTTGTCTCTGTGTTGTGTCTCTGTAGTCGTTTTGGTTTTTCCAAATCTCCTTCTCCGCTAGATTCTTTTGGAACACTTTACAGGAACAGCCTCTCGCAAGTTCCCACCTGCTGGTGACTTTGTGCCCTTTGTACATGAAGGTCCGTTTTGTTAGGGGTAAATCCTTGACTCCCCAAGTTCCCACCTGCTGGTGACTTTGTGCCCTTTGTACGTGAAGGTACGTTTTGATAGGGGTAAATCCTTGACTCACGTTGTATTTCCTGAAGTGTCTTAAAGACGTTACTCTGGATTATTTCCTCTGTAAAGTGTTGCTGTCCAAATCTGATGAGAGTCTCATTTGACTTCCTTTTTAGGCCATGTTTCTCTTCCCCGGGCGCCCTTCTCTTACAGGCCCAGTCATCCCACTGGCGCGTGTCCGGGCTGCTGTTCTCGGGACCGGGCCGGTCCTGCGGGCTGCTGTTCTCGGGAC
>NW_016107626.1:3086046-3098975 GCF_001604975.1 Cebus imitator | reverse complement strand
TCTCCTTACTTCTTCCCAGTGTCCCCGACGTCCTTTCCTGCCCCAGGACCCCCGCGGCTCCGTGGGCTCCTCTGCTTGGTGGTAGCTGCTCAGTCTTTCCTGCTCTTTGATGAACCTGACACTCTGGAGAGCACTGGTCCTTGCCTCATGGACAGCTCCTTAGTTTGTGTTTGCCTGGCGTCTCCTCGTCATGCCATCCAGGCTATAGAATCTCAGCTAGAATGCCACAGGCCGGCTGGCGTGTCCTCAGAGCACTGGATTGGGAGGCAGGTGGCGTCCACCTGGCTGCTGCTGCTGCTGACTTTAGAGCTTGGTTCACCTGGGTTGGCAGGTGTCGCCACTGTCAAGTTACTGTTTTTCTCTTTGTAGTTGTGAGCATCTCGAGGAGACACCTGGAGGCTGCTGATGCCATTTCTCATGCTCGCCCAGCTCTGTTTGCTGTTTTCTCCCCACCTTCCCCGCTCTGCGCGTCTCGTTCCGCGCTCCCGGCCTCCCGCCTCTCGTGGGTTCCTTTACTGCGTTTCTCCTGCCCCCTCCCTTGGACTGTTTGCAGTGGATTCATTTCTGAGATAATTGTGTCTCTTCCTTACGTTTCTTTCTTAAGTCCAGTCAACGCTTACTTCCTTTTGGTTTTGGTTTTGTATTTATATTTTTATTGTTGTTATAAAAATTTGTCTTCTAGTTTTTGAGGTTCTGATTTGAGGTGATTTTGATATCCTTAAGTGCACATTTAAGCAGATTTTATTGGATTGAGAGTGTTGTCTTAGTTTACTTGTTCCAGGGTGCGTTTGTTGCTGATGTGTGTGGAACCCCAGTCTCTGACTCTTTTCTGTTTCTTTGGTGGCTCTGGGAGACTTTGCTGCCACTGTCCCTTTGCCCCGGTGGCCTCGGGGGGTTTGCTGGATCTGCGGTTCCCCGGCGCCCTCTGCTGGCCACGTGGGGAAGTCTGGGTCTTGAGCAGGTCCTTGCGGGGGTGCAGGACCCACATTGTCCTCAGGTTCTCCTGAGGACACAGCCTGCAGGACCCGGCACTTCCCCTTTTCCTTCTTTTCTGCCTCACTACCCACTCGCCAAACGGCTCCCCTCAGGACACACCGTGTTGCCTTGACGACCCTTTCCTGTCTCATGCCCGGCAGTCCTTGCCCTGTGCTCTGTGCTGACCTTCTTGGACACCTCTCAGGCCCTCGGACTTGAGGTGGCTTAGCCTTTCGGCAGTGGCTTCCCACGGACGTGCCCCGCCGTGGCCTTGCAGGGAAGGGACTGGGGGGATCAGGCTCCAGCGTGTGTTGACTTTGCACCGACCTGTGGTGATTTTGAAGCCTAGGTGCCCTCGTCCTCACCCTGTGCAGACGGCGATACTGGTGTAGACCTGTGTTCCTTGTTGTGCTGTGATGGGAAGAAAGGCTGGGAGACGTCAGTGTGGCAGCCAGGCCATCCTCAGCCTCCTGGAAGTCGCGTTCACTTTCTGGGCTGTGTGTCCGAGTGTTTTGTTACTACTGCTCTTCCGGAGAACGTGCTGTGATGACCTGGCCTCGTGTGTGATGCCCTGTGAGTGGTTAGGCATGGAGGGGGCACGCATACGTTCAGGGCAGAGCAGCTGCAGTGTGTGCCGCACGGGCCATTGTACCTGCTGCTGGGGCGGCTGTGGCTCTGTGGTGGTGGAGGAAAGGATGGGCCGGTGGGCTCCCACCCTGGGAGCAGATGTGCTCCTCCCGGACAGCCCAGGCGCTGCTGGCGCGGGGCCTGACGTTTGGGCGGCACAGACCCGGCACCAGGCGGATCTGTGGATGGTGACTCTTTGCACTGGGCTTCAACCTCAAGTGCCCATGGCACATGTGCAGTGGAGAGATCGTCTCCTTTCATCTGGCACTTTAAAGAGCCCTGTGACAGGGCAGGGGTGTCTGTGCGCCATTTTTAGAGGCAGAGACTCGACTCAGGGAGGGTTCACGTGGCATGTCCAAGGTCGTGGGGATTTGTTTGCTCGCTTGCTTGCTTGTTTTCTAATCCCAGTGCCTGCACCTAGAAAACCCCAAGTCCCCGTGTTTTCAGTTGTTTAGGCCGAGGCCCCGCAGGGCTTTGTGTCTGTGCTGGCATTGTGGATCTGTGTTGTCCCAGGCCCTGCTTTGCGCCATCGTGCCTGCACGTGCCACAGTCCCTCTAGAGTGTCCATGGGTGCCCTGGCCCTGGTCCCCACAGGCGCTTTGGCCTCCCATCGGGGTTGGAAGCCCTCAGTCTCCTCCCAGCAGGCTCCATGACCGGTCCCCCAGGCTTCTGTGCCCACTATGGGCATAGCCCATGAGGGTTTTCGATGAACCTAGATAGGAAAGCCGCTGCCAGTGCTGTGTGGGCTGGGCACAGAAGGCCCTGGTCTGCTGGCAGCTCCAGTCCTGAGAACGGAGGGAGAGGTTCCCATGAGATCTCCACTCTGTCTCAGAGCAGTTTAGCAGAGGACCCTCTGTGGTAGCCAAACTCCACATAGAATTCTGTGAGCAAAGACCCTGTGGAAAAGACAAGGGCGTGTGGACCCTCCTGCCTGGGGTGAGGTGGGTGGGGAAGCGGAGGGCACTGTGTAGAGAGAGGCAGTTGGAGGGTCAGGTAGGTTAGATTTGTGGGTAAGCTCGTTTTTCTTTTCTTTCTTTTTTTTTAAAGATTTAAGAAAAATTTAGTTGTATTTATAAAAGTCATAGAACCTGGAGAATTTATGATTTTCATTCATAGTTGCACCTTCAGAGCCTGGCACAGAAGCAGGGCCCTCCTGAACATCAGGTTCTCAGTGTGCTGGGCCTGGGGGTGGCCTCAGCCCCCAGCAGGCACTGCCTCGCCCGCTGCCCTTGGGTGGTGCTGACACTTGCATTAGAATATCTTGATTTCTGACAGAGCATCCCTTAAATTGTGCTCCCAAGACGAGCGTCTCCCTTTCACCCCAGCCCTCTTTTTTGGCTGCTGAGCTATTTTGAGGTAGACACATCAAACCGCAGTCTGGAATCTATAGCAGGTGTCACTGGGTCACAGCCTGTTTGGGTGGTGCCTGTGAGAGCCCCGCCCTCACTCTGCAAGCTGTCACCCGCCCAAGCTTGATCAGGTGCAGATCAGTTTGTAATGAGCGAGTGTGGAGCGTGCAGAGGCGTCAGTAGCAGAGGGACCCAGGGCGGATCTGAAGAAGGGCCCTCACGGCTCAGGGCATCTGAAGGGAGACGGGTGCCCTCTACTGTTTCAGTCTCAACAGGAATAAAGAAAATGCCGTCGGTTAGAGACCATCACACAGGGCAACCCTGCTCCCAGCCCGAATTGACAGTGGCAGAGGAGGGATGGGAGGAAGGACAGGATGAGGGACAGGATGAGGGTGCCAGGTTGGGGCAGCTGGGCCCTGCCTGCAGCTGCCCACAGCATGGCTCCCATGGCGCACAGAGCAGAATCTGTTACTTCCAGCATCTTAACTTTGGTTGAGAACATGCTGTGAAGATGCCATCATAGTCTTTGTACTTAAATATAAATGAGCAACTTTAACCCCCAGAGCAGGCCTTGGTTTTTAGCCAAATGGGGAAACGGCAGCTGTTGGGAGTTTGGCATGTGCCCTGCTGGGTGGTGGTGTGCAGGTGTTGTCTGCTGAAACCATGGGAGGGCTCCACAAGAACTGGCACCTAGCAGCTACGCTTCTCCAAGTAGGGAAGGCATCTGAGGCGGCTCGGGACACAGCTGATCACCTGGAGGGGCTGGCGGAGGTAGGGTCTCTGCAGCCAGAGCCCAGCCAGAGGCCTGGGGATCACTGTGGGAACCACTGAGCAATCCAGCCTTCTCAGCTGACCCAGCACACCCAGTCCCAGCCGAGCCAAGCCCACCCAGTGCAGGAATTCAGCAGCCAAGCAGGGATGACACCAGAGACCCAGTGTGGCTTCTGTGCCCTCTGCTGTGGTCGCATGGAGGGTGGCCCTGGGGCTGCTCAGCCATCTGCCTTGGGCGGGTACCACCCCCTGGTCCGTCCTCAGTCCTGGGCCTGGTCTGAGCACTGTGGGGCGTTGGGCAGTGTGAGTCTGCCCTATCCTGAAGGCACAGTGTGGGGCCTCCTGCTCTCACCCCAGCCGGGCCTGGCCTCTTCTGGCATCAGGGTACTTGGAACAGGCAACAGGCACCCCTTGCCAGCCCCGCTTCGAGCCCCACTAACACAACTGTCTTCTCCTTTTTCATCACCAGGGGTCGGGCCCCGGCTCAATGGTCCCAGGCAGCTCGGGTGTTGGAACCCCCAGGCAGTTCACACGACAAAGAATCACACGGGTCAACCTCAGGGACCTCATATTTTGTTTAGAAAATGAACGCGAGACAAGCCATTCCCTGCTGCTCTACAAAGCATTCCTTAAGTGACACAGGAGGACGCCTGGGGACTTTTTATATATTTGCAGATTACGCCTTTTTGTAACAAGCAAATGGGATATTGTTTAAAAAACAGCCACCTCTTTACAATGGAACAGTTTTATATTCCTGTTTCTAAATCAGCTCTTCAGTGTGAAAGAAAATACGTTTCTGTAACAGAGAGAACACAAAGGCCTGTGGATACTCTTAAAGGACAATTAAATCTTAACTCATCTTGATTGAGTGGCCTTCTTGCCAAACAAGCCATATATAAAGACTGATGGAATCGTTAGCAAATAATTAGCTGCCCTCTGTCCACTCATAGCAGTTTCTGCATTATTTGTGCATTTTGGTTTAGTTCTACCTAACTTACTACGTAGGTGTTTGTCTACAGCCGATGACCTCATTTCCTTTATTTTATTTTTGTAATAGTCAGTTGGCAAAGCAAACTGATTTTTTAGACTATTTATCTTCCTCCCCTCTCCCCCCGCCCTCCCCTCCCCTCCCCTCCCCTCCCCTCCGATGAGTCCTGCAGGAGGACACAGCTCATCGAGGTGCCCCCCCGCCTCAGTGTCCTCACACTTCTGCTTAGTAGAGGCAGAGCCCAGCAAAGGTGGGCTCCTTCTGAATGTGTGGTCAGCATCTGTACAAATGCATTTTATTTGCTATAGTTTGTAAAGCTGTAAAGTTAAAAGAGATGAAAACCTTTTCAGCATAAATATATTTTACTTGCACTGTGTTTTTTAGCTAAAAGTGAAAACCTAGATTAAATAAAATCAAAGTTGAGAAGAATCATCAAGACTGTTTCTCGGTGTGAATCAAGTGTTGAAAAATGGTTGGTGTATTTTGTCAGTAACTGTACATACTTTGGCACATGACAGAATGGCTGTGTAAACTAGAACTATTTTGCTAAGACACTGTATGCAAGCCTTGGGCCGACCCGACAGACGTCCGGAGCAGAGCCCCTTCTTTGTACCTATTTTTTTATTACAAATATACTAATTGGTTCTTTATATTTTCAGAGGTTATTGTATGAAATTGTCTATTGATAGTACTTTTATGACTGTAAATACTCCGGCTTTCTCCGTGTGAATTCTCACGTTAGACTTTCATTGGAGCGCGTGTGAACTGAACGCCGATCAGTATTTTTTATCAGCACCCGAGAACTGTTACACCTTTTATTTTGTCTTTTAGGAAATCCCTGTCTTTCCATTTTTTCATGTAAATTTTGCACAGTTACTTGTTCATATGTAAATATTTTACTTTCAAAAATGAAGTTTTTAATTGCTATTGTTTTATATAGGATTGAAAGAAAATTAACTCCTTTATTAAAAACAAATTTATCTGTATTTGTTTTGCCTGTTTTTCCCAGTTTTTCAGTTTTAGATTCTGCTTGCCACACTCCACTCTGGCTCTGCTGAGGTGCTGGTTTCTGAACCACCTGTTGGAATCTGTAGCTGAGCCCCAGTAGAGCCGGGAGAAAGAACTTTCTCTGTGAGGACAGGGGCCAGGCTGCCCTGTGCATGGAGTCTGAGGGCTGGAGGCCGTGCTTACCTTCCGTTCTCACAGGTGGAGATGAACTGGGCACAGCTGGGAGGGGCGGGGGGAGGCCTGAGGCAGGGGGAGGTAGATACAGAAACACACCTGGTGAGCCCGGCTGAGGTGCCCAGAGGGCCCCAGCCCTCCGCCTGTAGTAAAAGAAGGGGTCTCCAGGGTGGTTCATGGTACAGGTTGGCCCTGACAGGTCGCAGCTCCTGGTGGGGCCTCAGAGGCTGAGCACAGATGTGCACTGTTCCCTGCCTTGACCACCGTGGGAAACGGTCGCTGCCGCGATTGGACTTGGCCCCCCAGCGTAACATTCACTCCACCTGCAATGACAGGCAGGTTTACTCACCAGTTCCTCTGGAGACGCAGCTCCTGTGCGCACGCTGTCGCAGTGCCCCCCTGCGGGGCTGCTGGGGGCAGGGGAGCACGGACTGTCCCACAGCTTGGGAAGCAGAGTTGGGGATGAAGGTGCCGGCAGCGGGGGTTTCTGCCCCGGCTGTGGGGAAGGGTCTGCCCTCCCTGTTTCTGGCAGCTGCTGGCATCTTTGGTTCCTTGGCTTAGACACAGTGCCTGCTCTCTGCCTCCACCTTTCCACAGCTTCCCCCTGTGTGTGTTGGTCTCTGGCTCCAGCCTCCCCTCTCTGTAAGGACCCCACTCTTGTTGGATCCGGGCCTGCCTGTACAACCTCATTCTGAGTAGATTACCTCTGTAAAGTCCCTAACTCCAGACAGTCACATTCTGAAGACTGGGGGTAAGGAGTCCCCCATATCTTTTTTTTTTTTTTTTTTTTTTGAGACGGAGTCTCACTCTGTTACCCAGGCTGGAGTGCAGTAGCGTGATCTCGGCTCACTGCAACCTCTGCCTCCCAGGCTCAAGCAGTTCTTCTGTTTCAGCCTCCCCTCTCCTCCTGCACCCTCCTCCTCCTCTGCCACTACTCCCCAGTAGCTGGAACTACAGGCACACGCCACCACGCCCAGCTAATTTTTTGTATTTTTAGTTTCACCATGTTGGTCAGGCTGGTCTCAGGTAATCCACCTGCCTTGGCGTTCCCAACGTGCTGAGATTACAGGCGTGAGCCTCCTCGCCTGGCCTGCCCTGTGTCTTTTTTAAGGAGGATACAATTCACCCTGGACATCTGTGGCCGCACTGAGAGTTTCAGCAGGAAGCACCGGTGGGCGCCCTCTCCACCTTCACGCTGAGGCTGTGCCAGGGTCATTCACGGTTGGGTCACACCTGTGCTTTCCAACCGTGACCCATACCCGCGTTTCACCAAGTTCTTGGACTGAAATGATCAGGTACAAAGGGCAGCTGCACGTGGATTTCTGTAAGTGTGATTGATTTCACTCCAGCCCTTCTGCTCTTCCTGCTGGGTCCTGTCAGTCTGCCTGGTGACTTGAGGCTTAGGCCACCATGAGAGGGACCCCCCTCAGTGAGGCCCTGAAGCAGGACCTGGTCTGCAGGCCTGTTCATTGTACTCTGTTCCTGAGGCCCGTGGCTGCTGCCTTGTGTCTCATCACAGGCTTGCTGGCTGCCCTCAGTCTGACCTGGGCGTTTGCACAGGCCTGGGGCACAGGCAGCATGAGGACATGGCAGGGACGGCTATTCTCGCTGCCTCCGCTCCCCACATACAGGCAGCTCCACTTGGGCAAAAAGGTATGAAAAAGAGGCATCAAGTGTGGAGAGGAAGAAGGTGACACAACCCTGTGCCTTGGAAGTCCAGACCCACCTGCAGACACAGCACTGAGTGTGGCGTGTGAACTCGGAGAGAGGGCCAGTGGCAAGGCTGTAGCTAGAGGGCCTGCAGTTCCGTGCACTAGCAGCCAACAACCAGAGGTTACAAACATGCCGTTGACAAGAGCACGGAGAGAGCACACCTAGGAATGCATGGGATGAAAGACGGATAAGATCCTTACCCTGAAACTGGAGAAATCAAAGCCCTTAGTGGAGGTGGACACCACGGTGCTAGGTGGGGAGACTCTCTGTTGCTGAAGACAGCAAGTCTGGCCAGACTGATAAACAGGGGCAATGCCAGCCCAAGCTAAACCCAGCAGGATTTTCCTAGAAACTGACAATTCGATTCCACAAATTTATACAGAAATGCAGAGGACTTAAATAGCCAAGACAGCCTAGAACAGAATGGAGCACTTTATACTCTCACATTTCAAGACTTCCTCTGAAGTGACAGCTATCAGGATGGCGTGGTGTCAAAGCAAACACAGGCATGGCCAGAGGGATGGAAGAGTCCAGAAATAGGTCTACACGTTACACCACAAGGCTTTAGACGAAGGCCCTGGTGCAGTTCTGTGCCCTGTGGGGGAAACATGAGCCTGACGTCCATTGTCACACTGTACAGAATCACAAGCTTGAAGTGGGTCAGAGACCTGGAAAGCATCAGAGGTTTTCATGACTGGGAGTGGGCAAGGATTTCTAAGGACATAGAAGGCACAACTCCTGAAGAAAAATGGATAAATTAGGCCTCAAAGCTACAGCCTTTTGTTCACCAAGATGTGCTGGAAGGTTGGTACTTCAGGGTCAGAGTGGAACCTTGGCTTTTCGGCAATCTCGTGTGGTCCATGGTACGGGAGGTTCCTCCACGGGAGGTTTTCTTTAGACCGGCTTATTTGCCACACTTACAAATTCCACAATCTGTCGTTTAGATTTTGTGAACACAGTGGGAAAAGAGTGTCTATTCAATTTATACTCTGTGAAATACATTGTTTCTGAAAAAGTTTAGATACTACATTTTTTTCTTTATTGTTTTGCTATGTGACTGAGAGAAAAAATAAAATGCTGTGTCAATTTATCTTTAGATTGTTTAAAAAAAAAAGGTTTCTTTATTAAGTAAAAAGACAAGCCACAGACTTGGAGGAATATTTGCAATATTCATGACAAAGGAATAAAGAATTCTACAACTCAGTAATAAAAAGACACATTAAAAAATGTGTGAGACACATGAACAGGTGCTTTAGAGATACACGAGTGGCCGGTAAGCAACTGGACAGGTGCTCACCATTACTGCTCCTTAGATAATGCAGGTAAGTCCACAGCCAGAATCCTGTGTGCCCACCCTCGGGGCTTGAATCTGAAGGACTGTCATCCAGTGGTGGTGTGGCGTGTGACATAGTGACGAAGCTGAATGCACATCTATCGGGTGTGACACAGAGGAAGCTGCATGCAGGTCTGTCCTGTGTGATACAGTGATGAAGCTGAGGCTTCTAGGCCAACACTGAGAAGAGTGTGGTCCAGGGCCCTTGTCTCCTTTACATTTCCAGAGGAAGATCCGTGCCTCAGTCGACTTTCTGATCTTCTGCATGTAAGTCCCGTGCCTGGCTGACTGGGCCTTCCTAAGGCAAGCCCCTGTGTTCTCTCCTGACACTGGTACTCTGGGCACAGAGGGGCTCAGCAGAAGCCTCCCTTAGGCCAGCCCCCAGTCTCCCTTCTGAATTGAGTGCTGGACGGTGGGTGTGGCTCCGTGGGAAGCAGCACTCCTGTGCCTTGGGGGGTTTTTGTGTATTTTGTCAGCTGCCCCCTGAGCCATGGGGGGCTTTCCTCCTAGTTGTGCTCATGTTGTCAAGGTGGGCTTCTGTTTGTTTGTTTTTTTTTTTTTTTCTTGGAGACAAGGTCTCTATTGTCCAGGCTGGAGTTAAGTGGTGCCATCATAGCTCACTGCAGCCTTGAACTCCTGGGCTCAAGTGATCCTCGAACCTCAGCCTGTAGCTGGGACTACAGGTATGCACCACCACACCTGGCTTGTTTTTAAAATTTTTTGTAGAATTGGGGTTTCCCTATGTTGCTACGGTTGGTGTCGAACTCCTGGGCTCAAGGGATCCTCTTGCCTTGGCCTTCCAAAGTGCTAGGATTATGGGCGGGGAGCTGCTGTGCTGGGCGTAGGCGGGCTCATTTTCACTGGGAGTGTCTGCTTTCTGGTCGTTACCTACCAGTGCCTGCTGTTCTTGAATTACTGCTGCCTGGAGACATCTTCCTGTTCTATCTGGAAAACTTCCTGGTCCTACAGCCTTGTGAACAACTGATCAGGGCCCGTGAGCCAAGTAGAACTCTGGGATCAAATCCAATTAAACAATGGTGGAGTTCACGGTGCACAGCATGTCCCGTAAACTCTCAGGTCCACGCCCTGTGACAGCTTCTCCTCTGGCCTCAGCCCACTCTGCACCAAACTCCCCCAGCCCACCCGCCTTCCTTTTGTTGGGACGTACCCATCCTACAGGGCCCTTGCCATGCCCCAGGGTGGGCGGGGTGCCCTTCTTCTGGCCTTCACAGAAAAGGAGAGTGCAGGAGGAGGGTGAGAAGGGAGCTCTTGTCTTATCAGACACAGGAACACTCTAAAAAGCTAACGTAAGCAAATCAGCGTGGTGTTGACATGGGATCAGACAGAGAGGTTGGTGGGACAGAGCAGGAACTCCAGAAAAGATCCCTGCGTATCTGAGGACTTAATACATGGCTGAGGTAATATTTGAATTCAGAATAAAAGGATGATTTAGTAAAGGGCACCAGTGTAACTCTGTCATCTGAAAAACAAAGAAGCAGACTTCCCCCATGTAGAGAAGTCCCCAGTGAATTCAACTGAAGGGGAAAAGAATTCCTAAAACCCAGAAGAAAATCAGGGGAACTGTAGGTATAACCACCCAAGGGGTTCACCTTGCCCACTGCCAAGACAGAGCCATTCGTCAAGACGGGGGAATTGCAATAGAGAAAGAGTAATTCACACAGAGCCAGCAGTGTGGGAGACCGGAGTTTTATTATTACTGAAACGAGTCTTCCCAGCATTCAGGGAGCAGAATTTTTAAGGATAATTTGATGGGTGGGGGGAAGCCAGTGAGCCAGGAGTGCCGATTGGTCAGAGATGAAATCCCAGGGAGTCGGAGCTGTCTTCTTGCACTGAGTCAGTTCCTGGATGGGGCCACAGATCAGATGAACCAGTTTATTGATCTGGGTGAGGCCAGCTAATCCATTGAGTGCAGGGTTTGCAAAACATCTCAAGCACTGATTTTAGGAGCAGTTTAGGGAGGGCCGGAATCTTGTAGCTTCCAGCTGCATGACTCCTAAACCCTAATTTCTCATCTTGTGGCTATTGTTAGTCCTACAAAGGCCATCTGGTCCCCAGGCAAGAAGGAGGTCTGCTTTGGGAAAGGGCTGTTACCATTTTTGTTTATAAGTTTCTCCCGAAGTTAGTTCCGTCTATGCCCAGGCGTCCAGGAATGGACAAGGACAGCTTGGAGGTTAGAAGCAAGATGGAGTCAGTTAAGTTCGATCTCTTTCATTGTCTCAGTCATAATTTTCCAAAGGCAGTTTCACAGGTGAAATCTAGAAGCCCACCTTATCCAGGACAGTAATCCAAAAGTCTGCAAAAGAAAATACAGAATTTTTAACTCATGACCAAGTCCGTTTATGGAAAATGCTCAGATTTCTGGTTCTGGCTCAGATGGAATAACAGGGACTGCATTTGTTCTCCTGCCTCAGACAACTCAAAAGCTGAAAGAATACACGAAACGCCCTTGAGACGTTGGACATCATGCAGCAAAGCCCAGTGGCCCCGGAGAGGTGGGAAGCCAATGCTGTGAGCCCATGGCTGCCCCCTGGCTGCCTGGAGAGGGTCCAGTTCATGGTGCAGGGGGGTGAGCCCTGGAGAAGCTGTGAGACCCCTGAATAAGAAGCCAGAGTCAAGAGACCAGGGAGTCTAAGGTGGCTGGAGTTAGTGGGGCAGAGAAGCAGGAAGGAAAGATCTCCACAGCAGAAAACTGCAGGGATTTGCTGAGGACCGATTCTTAGGTGAGTGGGAAGAGCCCGCCTGAGGCCGCTGGTGTGTGCTGAACCACATCCCCTGACATGGCTTGGCTGTGTCCCCTTTCAAATCTCAAATTGTATCTCCCTGAATTCCCATGTGTTGTGGGAGGGGCCTGGGGAGTAACTGAATCACTGGGCAGGTCTTGCTTGTGCTGTTCTTGTGATAACGAATGTCTCACGAGATCTGATGGGTTTATCGGGGTTTCTGCGTTTGCTTCTTCATTTTCTCCTGATGCTGCCGTGTGAGAAGTGTCTTTCATCTCGTGCCATGATTCGGAGGCCTCCCTAGCCACGTGGAAGTGTAAGTCCAACTAAACCTCTTTTTCTTCCTGGTCTTGGGTTTGTCTTTATCAGCAGCATAAAAACGAACTAATACTCCACAGGACCTGTTCAGGATGCCCCATTTACCCTGATGTGACTGTTAACACATTGCATGCCTGTATCAAAATATCTCATGTACTTCATAAATGTGTCTACCTCCTTTGTACCCAAAAACATTTTTTTTTAGTTAAAAAAGGAAAGGCATGTTTTGGCCAGGTGTGGCGGCTCATGCCTCTAATCCCAGAACTTTGGGATGCCAAGTCAGGAGGATTGCTTCAGCCCAGGAGTTCAAGACCAGCCTGGGCAACATAGCAAGACCCCATCTCTACGAAATACACAAAAATTAGCCAAGCGTAGTAGTACACACTCACAGCTACCCAGGAGACTGAGGTGGGAGGATTGCTTGAGCCTGGGAGGTTGAGGCTGCAGTGAGCTGTGATTATGCCACTGTACTCCAGCCTGGGCGACAGAGTAAGACCCTGTCTCAGAAAACAAAAAACACATGTTTAGATCCTCACTCCTGGTACCTGTGAATGTGACCTAGTTTGGAAATAAGGTCTTTGTGAATGTAATTGAGTTAAGGTGAGGGTGGGCCTTAACCCAGTGACTGGTGTCGTTACAGGAAGAGACACAGGGACTCATGGGAGAGGCCATGAGATGGTGGAAGCAGAGGCTGGGGTGCCTCCGCAAGCCAAGGAATGCCAAGAGCTGCCAGCAGGAGCGGTAAGGAGGGCATAGACGCAGCCAGCAGGAGCGGCGCGGAGGGCATGGACGCAGCCAGCAGGGGCGGTGAGGAGGGCATGGACGCAGCCAGCAGGAGCGGCGAGGAGGGCATGGACGCAGCCAGCAGGGGCGGCGAGGAGGGCATGGACGCAGCCAGCAGGGGCGGCGAGGAGGGCATGGACGCAGCCAGC
>NW_016107626.1:3084654-3086021 GCF_001604975.1 Cebus imitator | reverse complement strand
GGGGCGGCGAGGAGGGCATGGACGCAGCCAGCAGGGGCGGCGAGGAGGGCATGGACGCAGCCAGCAGGGGCGGCGAGGAGGGCATGGACGCAGCCTCCCCTAGAGCATCTGGAGGAAGCATGGCCCTGGCCACACCTTGATCTGGGGCTTCCTGCCCCCAGAACTGAGGGAGTACACTCTGTTATTTATACCCCCTCGTTCGTGTCCTGTGTCAGTGCAGCCCCGGAACACGAGCCCAGCTGGAGAAAGGGCCGCTCTCTGAGGTTAGAGGGAACAGTCTGCAGAGCTCACACAAGGCCGGGAATAGCGCCTCTTCCCAGCAGTCAGAGTTAAACACCTCCTCATTCATGGGGTGTTTCGTAGAAGGAATTTTCCTCATCAGCGAGGAAAACATGCTCTCTACACTAAATGCGTCCCTTTCCTACCTGACAAAGCTTAAAAACAAGGTCCCCAAGGATGAAACTGTTATGTGACATGACAGTGTCCCACAGCAAAGCTCAGGAATGTTTGGGTTACAGAAACATCCAGCACCCAGAAAGGCAGCTGTCATGATGTGTGGCATTCAGTTAAAAAAAATGACCAGGCCAGCAAAGAAGCCGGGAAGGAGAACCCATAATGAGCAGAAAAACCAACCCTTTGAAATTGACATAGGAACACCACATGCGAGAGAACTGTCATGCAAAGAAACTGGCGCAGTCACTGTAACTATATCGAGTGCTCAGGAAGCCAGCTGAAAGTCGGAGCAGAGACAAGGGACGTGTGGAATGCTCTGATGAGGCTGGATGCAGGGCTCACAACTGTGATCCCAGCACTTAGGGAGGCCAAGGCAGGAGGATCGCCAGAGCCCAGGAGTTCCAGACCAGCCTGAGCAACACGGTGGGACCCTGTCAAAAAAAAAGTATCTGACAAAACTGCTGGAGATAAAAACCACAGTGTCTGATGTGAAACTCACACTGGATACAATGTAAATGGTAGAATAGACATGGTGGAGGAAAACAGTAGAGGACTTCACAAGGTCAGGAGTTCAAGACCAGCCTGATCAACATGGTGAAACCCCATCTCTACTAAAAATACAAAAATTAGCTGAGTGTGGTGGTGCACGCCTATAATCCCAGCTTCTTGGGAGGCTGAGGCAGGAGAATCTCTTGAACCCAGGAGGCAGAGGTTGCAGTGAGCTGACATTGTACCACTGCACTCCAGCCTGGGTGACAGAACAAGAGTCCAAGACTCCATCTCAAAAAAAAAAAAGGTAGAGGACTTGAAGACGTAGCAGTAGAAACCATCTAAAATATAACACATGGGGGGAGCGAGGGACCATGGGGGAGCAGGGGAACACGGTGGGGAGCGAGGGAACATGGGGGGAGTGA
>NW_016107626.1:3077054-3084319 GCF_001604975.1 Cebus imitator | reverse complement strand
CATGGGGGAATGAGGGAACACGGGGAGCGGGGGACCATGGGGGGAGCGGGGGAACATGGAGGGAGCGAGGGAAAAAGACTCCACAGCACTGGTGGACGGCATGAGGACAACACCAAGCAGGTTAATATGTCGGTAAGGGAAGCTCCCCAAGAGGAGAAGCAAAAGAATTTTGAAGAAATAGTGATTAAAGCTTTTCCAAATTTGATGAAATCTGAGAAGCTCAATGAACCTCAAGCATAAGAAACACACAAAAAACCCTGACATCTACCAGGCGCAGTGGCTCGTGCCTGTAATTCCAGCGCTTTGGGAGGCCGAGGCAGGAGGATCACTTTGCCCAGGAGTTTGAGAACAGCCTGGACAACATGGCGAAAACCCAGCTCTACAAAAAATACAGAAATCCTCCGGGCGTCGTGATGCATGCCGGCAGCCTCAGCTGCTCGGGAGGCCGGGGCCGGAGGGTTGTTTGAGCCTCGGAGGCAGAGGTTGCCCTCCAGCCTGGGTGATGGAGTAGGACCCTGTCTAAAGTCTAAAAACAAAAACTGACACCAAGGCACATAAAAAATCAAATGGCCTTAAAAAGAAAATTTTTAAGGAACAAAAATAAGGCTGACAGAGTATTTCTTGTCAGAATATTTGCATTGCTGGAAACAACACAAGCTAGAAGCGGTGGAGGAGCATTCTGAAAGCACTGAAAGAAAACAACAATGTAAAATTCTGTTTGTTTATTTAGGGACAGAGTCTCGCTCTGTCTCCCGGGCTGGAGTGTAGTGGCGTGGTCTCGGCTCACCGCAACCTCTGCTTCCTGGGTTCAAGCAATTCTCCTGCCTCAATCTCCCGAGTAGCTGGGACTACAGGTGCCTGCCAGCATGCCCAGCTAATTTTTTATATTTTTAGTAGAGACGGGGTTTCACCATGTTAGCCAGGCTGGTCTCAAACTCCTGACCTCATGTGACCTGCCCACCTTAGCCTCCCAAGGTGCTGGGATTACAGGTGTGAGCCACCATGCCCGGCCCCTTTTTATTTTTTATTTTTTTTAGTGGAGTCTTGCTCTGTTGCCCAGGCTGGAGCACAGTGGTTTGATCTCCGTTCACTGCAACCTCTGCCTCCTGGATTCAAGTGATTCTCATGCCTCAGCCTCCTGAGTGGCTGGGATTACAGGTGCATACCACCATGCCCAGCTAATTTTTGTATTTTTAGTAAAGAAGGGGTTTCACCATGTTGGCCAGGCTGGTCTTGAACTCCTGACCTCAGGTGATCCTCCTACCTCAGCCTCCTTTGGGAGGCGCTGCACCCAGCCAATTTAAAATTCTTTACCCAATGAAAAACATCTTTTTCTTTTGAAGAGGTGAAATCACTTTTTCAGAAACACAAACATTGAAAGAGTTCACCACCATCAGATCTGTACCCCAGGAGATGTTAAAGTGATGTCACATTGTCACTGGATGGAATGTCTTGGCTGTGAGTTGTCCAGGTTCTTGGTGCCTTAAGCAACAGAAGAACAAAGCAACGAAATACAAGCAACAAAAGAACGGAGTAACAAAAGCACAGATTTTTATTTATGTAGTTTTTAATTTTCTACTGGAGGGCCATGCATTGCCTTCATTTACTGTATTTCAAATCGTACATTTACTTTTGTGAAAACACTACTTGCATTTTCTAGTATAATAAAACCCTAAAAATTGTTTCAGGAATGTGGGAACTAGCTAACTTAATGAGTGAACAAGTGCACCACAGCCACTGCTGTTCTGCAGTCCCCATGTTTCTCTCACTCCATCACCAGGTGCCAGGCTGGAGTGCAGCGGCACGACCTCGGCTCACTGCAACCTCCGTGTCCCGGGTTCAAGCAATTCTCCTGCCTCAGGCGTGCACCACCACGCCCAGCTAATTTTTTTTTGTATTTTTAGTAGAGACAGGGTTTCACCGTATTGGCCAGGATGGTCTCAATCTCTTGACCTTGTGATCCGCCTGCCTCGGCCTCCCAAAGTGCTGGGATTACAGGCGTGAGCCACCGCACCTGGCCCTCATGTTTCTTAGATAAATGTCTTGTCTGATAACACACTCTATATAGAGCAATTATGAAAGACAGACACTTACATATACTTCTCAAGTCTGAGAGTGTCCTGTTGGCATCGGTGCCCAGGCACAGGTGCAGGCACGCATGTGCCTGTGGCTTCATGCCGTTGTACACATGTGGAACATCTGTTTTGCTGAGTCAAAAGCACAGATACATTGAGGCGAACGTACATGCTGCAGAGTGGGCTCCAGCAAGTGGCTTAAGCCACCATCCTCCCCACTCATGGCAGTGCTCCCTGGGGTTTTTATAAAGCTGAAAGAATTTGGTGACACCCTTAGGTGCCCTTTAGAGGCCTCCAGTTGGTTACACCCTATGAAGGACTGACCCGCGGCCAATCAGAGATTGAAGTGGAGGCTCCTGTCTCATCACCACAGGAGTGGGGGTGCGGCCTGTGTGCTGCCCAGTCTTGCCTGGAACTGAAGGTGCCTGCTGCCCCTTGGCTTCTGCCTTAATGCTGGTCACCCCGATTCCCCATTCTCCTGCCTCAACATTTTAAATAAGGTTAAAGTAAGCGCTGTAAGCAGGAGAGTTGTATCAAATGGACACAACAGTGATGAAATAGCACCAGAAATGGCAACTGTGTAGCCAAATATAGAGGTGAACATTCCTGTGAGACGAGATTGGAACAGACTCTTCCCCAAAGAAGACGTACAGATGGCAAATGAGCACACACAAAGATGCTCCGCGTCATTCGTCATCAAGGAAACACAAATCCAAACCACAGCAAGACACGGCTGTGCACCTCCTGGAGTGTACAGGACTGGCCGTGCCAGTGCAGGGGAGGGTGTGGATTGCCAGGACCCTCGCTCCCTGCCTGGGGGAATGGGACACGTCACAGGCGACCCTCGGTCCTTGCCTGGGGGAACGGGACACGTTACAGGCGACCCTCACTCTCTGCCTGGGGGAACGGGACACGCACGGACATTTTGGAAATCAGTCTGGCAGTTCACACCCACAGTCACCACGTGAGCCAGTAGTTCCACTCCTGGTGGCCATCCAAGAGAAGGCCTTTGTCCATGTCAAGAACTTGACTTCGACATTCATAGCGAGCGGCTTTATTCATAATAGCTGTGACTGGGAGACAAGCCAAATACCCTCCAACAGGTGAATGGATAAAATAAACTGTAGTACCTCACACAGGGAAAGTTAATCAGCCGGAAAAACAGAACGGGCCACCCCAGGGTGCAGCAACGATAAATCTCAAAAGCGTTATGTTTCACGACAGAGGCCAGACTCAAAATGCTGCCTCCTGCGTGGTTTCGTTTATATGAATGTCAAAACTACAGGGGCGGCAAATAGAATACAGGAGTCCAGGGCTGGGGTTGAGGAGGCGATTGAGTGTCAAGAGGCACAGAGAGGGAGAGTTTTGGTGAGATGGAAATGTTCCGCGTCATCATTGTGCTGGGGGTTACACAACTGTATACGTTTGTCAGAACTCATCACATTATCTTTATGTTGGATATAGATGCTCGGTGCCACAAAGAAAAATTAGCCCCGAGACAAAGGATCTTTCAGCAACGCAATTTTTACTTCCTGGACTGCAGGAAGGGTACTCCTGGTAGCCATCGTGCCACGAGAGTACAATGAACAAAGGAGAACATGCAAATTTATCCCTTACGCATTTGGGGTCGTCCTTACTGCTGTGTCTGATCTCTGCTGGCTGGAGCCAGACCTCACAATCTAAAACCGAATTCGCTAACAACTTAAAACCTTTCTAAACAGGTAAAAGCAATGGAGAGCTGGGACATGCCTGTGAGCACGTCCAGCACAGGTATCTTGGTTAAAGTACAAAGGCATAGAAAGCACAATGTGCCTGTAAGCACTGTGTGTCTAACGGCTACAGAGGATGGGGCTTAACAAAGTTATTAGCACTGATGATTTATTCTTTAACAAGAAAGGAACTTTCTACTTCCCACAATTTAAAATTGGTGAATTTTGTTGTATGTAAATTATACCTCAAATAGTTTTTGTTGTTGTTGTTTGAGATGGGCTCTTGCTCTGTCACCCAGGCTGGAGTGCAGATGTGTGATCACAGCTCACTGCAGCCTCGACCTCCTGGACGCAAGTGAGCTGCATGCTTCAACCTCCCGAGTAGCTGGGACTGCAGACACACATCACTACACCGGGATGTTTAAAAAAATTTTTAAAGTAGAGATGGGTCGTGCTGTGTTTCCCAGGCTGGTCTTGAACTCCTAGGCTCAAGCAGTCCCCCTGTCTTGACCTCCCAAAGTGCTGGGGTTTCGGGTGTGAGCCACTGGGCCCACTTCCAGTTTTTATTTTTTGTCAATACTTTTAGGGGCACAAGTGATTTTCGCTTACATGGATGAATTGTATAGTGGTGAAGTCTGAGATTTTAGTGCACCCATCGCCCAAGTAGTACACATTGTACCGAATAGGTGGCCGTGTATCCCTCATCCCCTCCCACCGCCCTCCTTTCTGATTGTCCAGTGTCCATTGTACTACTCCATATGCTTCTGTGTGCCCACAGCCCAGCTCCCGCCTGTAATTGAGAACATACAGTATTTGGTTTTCCATTCCCGAGTTACATCACTTAAAATAATGGTCTGCAGTTTCATCCACTTCACTGCAAAAGACATTATTTCATTCTTTTTTATATGACTGAGTTGTATTTCATAACATACGTATGTGTGTATTTCATTTGCCTATCTACCTACCTATCGTCTATCATCTATCTGCATATCTATCTGTCACCATCTGCCTACCTACCTATCATCTGTCTGTCCATCTATCTACCCACCCCCTACCTACCATCTATCTAAATCTATCTCACACTTTGTCCGCTCATTGCTTGATGGGCACTCAGGTTGGTTCCGTGTCTTTGCAATTGTGAATTATGCTGTGAGAAACATCATGTGCAGGTGTCTTTTTGATGTCATGACTTTCTTTTCTTTGGTAGATACCCCGTAGAGGGATTGCTGGATTGAACGGTAAATCTACTTTTAGTTCTTTGAGAAATCTCCATGCTGTTTTCCATAGAGGTGGTATTAGTTTACATTCCCACCAGCAGTGTGTAAGCATTTCTCTTTCACCACATCCACACCAACATCTGTTGTCTTTTGACTTTTTAGTAATGGCCATTCTGGCTGGGATAAGGTGGTATCTCATTGCAGTTTTAATTTGCATTTCGCTAATGATTAGTGATGTTGAGCATTTTCCATATGTTTCTTGGCCATTTGTATATCTTCTTTTGAAAAATGTCTTTCATGTCATTCACCCACTTTTTAATGAGAATATTTGTTTTTTTCTTGCTGATTTGTTTGAGTTCCTTATATATTCTGATTATTAGTTCTTTATCGAATGCATAGTTTGCAAATATTTTCTCCCATTCTGTGGGTTGTCTGTTTATTCTGATGATTCTTTCTGCTGCTGTGCAGAAGTTTTTAGTTTAATTAGGCCCCACTTATTTGTATTTGATTTTGTTGCATTTGCTTTTGGGGTCTTGGCCATAAATTCCTTGCCAAGGCCGATGTCTAGAAGAGTTTTGCCTAGGTTTTCTTCTAGAATTTTTGTGTTCTCAGATCTTAGATTTAAGTCTTTAATTCATCTTGAGTTAATTTTTGTATATGCTGGGAAATAGGTATCCAGTTTCATTCTTCCACATGTGGCTAACCAGTTTTCCCAGTATCTATTGAATAGAGTGTCGTTTCCCCAAGTTACAGTTTTGTTTGCTTTATCAAAGATCAGTTGGTTGTAAGTATTTGGCTTTATTTCTTGTTTCTGTATTCTTTCCTATTGGTCTGTGTGTCTACTTTTATACCAGTACTGTGCTGTTTTGGTAAGTATAGCTCTGTAGTGTAGCTGGAAGTCAGGTAATGTGATTTCTCCATTTGTTATTTTTGCTTGAAATTACTTTGCCCATTGAGGTTCTTTTTGGTTCCAGATGAATGCTAGCATTGTTTCTAATTCTGTGAAAAGGATGTTTGTATTTTTGTAGGAATTGCACTGAATCTGCTGATTGCTTTGGGCCGTATGGTCATTTTTGCAATATTGATTCTTCCAATACATGAGCTTGGGATGTATTTCCATTTGTTTGTGTTATCCGTGATTTCTGTCAGCAGTGTTTTGTAGCTCTTCTTGTAGAGATCTTTCGCCCCCTTGGATAAATATATTCCTAGGTTTTTTTTTTTTTTTTTTTTTTTTTTTTTTTTGCTACCGTAAAGGGGACTGAGTTCTTTTTTTGATTCTCAGCTTGGTCATTGCTGGCGCATAGCAGTACTACATTGATTTTGTAACCTGAGGCTTTACCGAATTCCTTTATTAAATCTAGCAGTCTTTTGGAGGAGTCTTTAGGGTTTTCTAGGTGTAAGATGATACCATTGGCAAATAGAGGGAGTTTCAATTCCTCTTTTCTAATCCGAATGTCCTTTATTTCTTTCTCTTGCCTGATTGCTCTGGGGAAGAAATTCAGCTAGTTTGCAAAAGCAAGCAAAGAGAGTAGCAGCCTGGGAAAAAGCATACAGGCAGAGAGTTCAAAGTGAGCAAGTCAGATTCAGGGCAAACAGGTGTGGAGTAAGGTGTGAGGGCTACTGAGCTGAACTCTCAGATCGTAGAGAGAGCTCTCCCCCGTTCTCCCCCGCCATCGAGGTGGCTGGGCCGGTCATTGTGGGGAGCTGGCTCATGGTCCACATGGATGCCTTCCCCTCTGTGCGTTGGCACTCTGCCCTGTGCCACCAGGCAGGTGCTGGAGACACGGGGCAGTGGAGGTGTGTTCGGGACCGGCAGGGTGGAAAATACGTCTTAGTTGGTGGTGAGGGGTGGTTTCAGTGGGTGGAAGTTACAAAGAGGCTTGTTTTGGCTTACCATGGGGTACAGGTGTACCCTGGGGGACCGAGCCATTCAAATACAGAACTGGCTCTCCTTGCAGGCTGGCTGGGCGAGTGTGCATTGGGGGCATTGCTGAGAGGATCTTGTCCTGCTGAAGCATAGATTGGCCTTTGAAGCCCAGTCGGGCTTCCCATGAGAGGTCCCAGGGCCCCACGGCATCCGAGACTCAACCTGACAGGCCCCAGTGGGGCTGGCGGCTAACGGCCAACACCCCAACTGCGGTGGGGACCCCTTGGCCTCCCTGGGCTCCAGCTCCAGGCCTGGAGGGGCTGAACAGGCGGACGTAGTCACAGCTGACAGAAGTCTGAGAAGCAGCTTGTAATGAGCGCCACTGGCTGACAGTTTT
>NW_016107626.1:3071727-3077009 GCF_001604975.1 Cebus imitator | reverse complement strand
TTTTTAATTAAAAGAAATTGTTTTTGAGACAGAGTCTCACTCTGTCCCCCAGGCTGGAGTGCAGTGGCATGATCTCGGCTCATTGCAACCTCTGCCTCCTGGGTTCAGGTGATTCTCCTGCCTCAGCCTCCTGAGTAGCTGGGATTACAGGCATGCACCACTACCTGGCTAGTTTTTGTATTTTTAGTAGAGAGGTTTTGCCACACTGGCCAGGCCGGTCTCGAACTCCTGACCTCAGGTGATCACCTGCCTCGGCCTCCCAAAGTGCTGAGATTATAGGCATGAGCCACCACGCCTGACTCTCTGACAGTTTTATGTTACCATGAGGGCAGCTCCTTGTCAAGGCAGGTCTATGGTTGGATTACAGCTTATTAATGAGATTGCAAATCACGTCTCTCCTGCATGTGCCCACTCCCCCGCAGGCCTGCATGGCGCTCGATAAGCAGCGGGCCCAGGGAGAGAGACCTGGAAGGTCACTGTGCAGGTGAGACGAGGAGGACACTAGGAACCAGGCGATGGATGTCAGCCCTGCCCCATGGGAGGGGGACAGAGAGGGGACGCTGGGCACCCACTGTGGGCCAGCTGGTGCTTGGGAGTGAATGATGGGTTTTGAGCCCCATGCACCCCTGCCAGCCCCTGACATCGCTGGCCCCATCCTTCACCCCTGCCATCCATATTTGCCCTGTGTCTCCGAAGCTCCCCCCAGAGTGGAATCTAATTCCCTGACCTGTGACTGTGGATTCAGCCATGTGACTCACTTTGGCGGAGGGGATGTTCACGGGGCATGTGGTGCCCTGAGCTGAGAGAGCTGTGGTGACTGGGCTGCTGTCCTGTGTTGCTGTCAACAGTGAGAGTGGCTCCTGCCCAGGCTAGCCTGTTGGTCAGGAGGACGATGAGGGAGTGGGGGGCAGAGCCCAGCAGCCTGGCTTGGACCAGCCAACCAAATGGTGACTCTACTGCTGAGATCATGTTTGTTTGTTACACAGCAGTATCTAGCTGATACATGGTCCCAGCAACAGAAAAGGAAGCCCAGAGGTAGCTAAATGACACTTCCAAGGCTACACAGCCCCTCCTACTGGGAGCTGTGTAAGAAATGGCCCCCCAGACCCTCCATCCTGGTAGCTAAGGGCTGAAAGGGTGACCCAGTCCTCCTGTTGTCCACCTCCTCGATGTCTAGGTGGGACCCTACAATATCTTGATTTAATGTTGATAGTTGTGGTCAGCTGAAAAATCCACCCCCCTCCCCACAAAAACATATCAGGTCCAATTTCCTGGAACCCATGAAGGTGACCTTATTTGGAAGTAGAGTCTCTGCAGATGTAATGGAATTAAAGGTCTCAAGGTGAGATCTTTCTGGACTAGCATAGGCCCTAAATCCAATGGGAAGTGTCCATATATAAAAGGGAGACAGAGGGAGGTTACACTGAGAAAATGAAGATGGAGGCAGAGATGGGAGTGATGTGGCCATGAGCCAAGGAACACCTGGGGCCACCGGAAGCTGGAAGAGGCAGTGAGGGCTCAGGCCCTAGGTCCCCCAGAGGGAGCTCAGCCTGCCGACCCCTTGATTTCAGCCCAGGGATATAGATCTCTGACTTTGGGCCTCCAGGACTGGGAGAGCATAAACTTGTGTGTTTTAAGCCACCCAGTTTGTGGAACTTTGTTACCTCAGGGAACAAATACAGCAGTGTATTCAACACTGCGAAGTGCACTGTGCCAGTCAGATGGTGTCTGAGGCCGGGCCGGCCTGTGGTCTGCAGCATGGACCCCTTCTGAGCCCCCTGAGGGAGCCCCTGCCTGCCCCATGCCAGGGTCTCTATGCATCCAGCCCAATCTCTGCCAAGGCCACAGCCCCTCCCTCTTGCACCTCGGCCGTGCTCGAGGTGAAGAGCCGAAGCTGTGTCCTCAGGCCGCTGAGGGGTATCCCTGGGGTGGCTGGCCGTGGTTTCAGGGGCAGAGACAGCTCAGGGGCCAGGCAGGGATTACCGGGTGCTGTCCCTGTCCCTGCCTTGCCCTCCCAGCTGGCCCAGCTGGCTCCCCGTGCCTGGCTCAGGGTTGAGGGGCCAGCAGCAGGGAGGTCAGTACCTTGGACAGCACCCGGCAGCCCACTGTGAGCCGAGGAGGGCGGTGTGTGTGTGCTTGTGTATTTATTTGCAGGAGGGCATGTGCGTGCGTGTGCACATGTGTGAGTGACTGGGGGGTGCAGGGTCCCCAGCCGGCTGGACCACTCCCCTTTCGTCTGCCCTGCGGGTGGGTTTGTCAACACCTGGCTGGGCAGCCAACGCCATGGACAAGTGGCTCTGCCCAGCACAGGCCTGTGAACTGACCTCTGAATCCTCCTGGGACAGAGGAGTGACAGCGACCCCTGTCCTGTGAAAGGACCCAAGAGAAGGCCTCTGGGCCTCCCTGGGAAGGGCCCCAAGCTGGCTTTCTCAGGTCGTTTGACAGGCCCTGGCCTCTAGGCCTGTAAGCCCCTTGCCTTGAAGCTGGGAGAGGGGTGCTTTGCAGATCACCTGACCCCCCACCCGGACCTCACCCCGGGAGTCTGATTACAAGGAGTGTCACCCCCAGGACTCTTGTCCCAGGCCCACCGCAGTTGCCTAATTGTGAATGTAATTAGCTGCTTGCACCCTCAAAATTGGCAAGTGGCTAATTGTGCCTGTGATTATCAACTGCACCCGTAATTAACCATGTGAGTGATCTTTTGTTATGCAAGTCATTGTGCATGTGAAATGTGCCCCTGAAAAGGAGTGGGGGGCCAGGGCTGGGGGAGGGGAGAGGGTGCGGGGATGTGAGCGGGCGGGGGTGGGGAAAAGGGGGAAGGGAGTGGGTGGGGGCTGGAGAGAGGGTGGGAGGGAGGGCTTGAAGAGGGGAGAGGGTGGGAAGGGGGGCCTGGGATGGGGGAGGGGAGAGGTAGGAGGGAGGCCCAGGGCTTGGGGAGGGGACAGAATGGTGGGGTGAAGGGCTGGGGGAGGGGAGAGGGTAGGAGGGAGGCCCAGGGCTGAGGGGGAAGGGAGGGGTGAGGGTGGGAGGGAGGGCCCAGGTCTGGGGGTGGGAAGGGGGTACCACCGTGTGCCCAGCCCTTTAGCCTGCCCTGGGGGGAGGCGAGACAGGGCCCCCAGCGCCACCCTTGTTTTTACAGGGGAGGCAGTGGAGGGCCTCGAAGAGCCTCTGCCCTCTGAGGAGTGCAGGCTGAGCTGGGCCTGCCTTCAGGCGTCCTGGAGCTGGGGCAGCCGAGGCTGTGTCCCTGAGAAGCCCCCAGTGACTCTGAGGCCAGAGCTCTGTGGGGTGAGGGAGATGCCTGGGCTGTTCTGCTGGTTCTGTGTCCTGGGAGGCCCCCAGGGCTACAGGGAGGCCTGAGTTCAAACCCTGCTCATGCTGGGGGACCGCCCCTCTCTGAACCTCAGTTTCCTCATTTGTAAAGTAGGGGTGACCATAGCCTTTCCATGGCTGATTCTGTGGGACCCAGAGTAAGTCCCTGGGACAGGTGGCACTGTTTGTGCCTGTCTTCTCCATCTGAGGGGGCTTCCTGGGCACCCCAGATGGGCATGGAGTGCCCGTGAGCCTCTGTGTGGGAGCCTCGGCCACAGGGCATTGTGCAGGGAAACCTCCGGAGCTCATGTCCCCTCCCCTAGAGAGGACTAGGCCTGAACATGGCCCCCAGAGCTGCTCTTTGGGGACCAGTGGTGACGGCCTCAGCTGGGAGGGCCTGGGGAATGCTGGACCGTGTGCCCACCCCACCCCACAGAGAGCCCAGCTCACTGCCAAGGTAAGCACCACTGAGGGGTGCAGCACTGCTGCGTGGCCTGTGCTGACTCTGAGGGGCCACTGAGATGGCGTGCCACCATCCCTGGTGCCTAGGCCTCCCACAGGGTGCCTCCCGCTGCAGTGGTGACCAGCCTTCTGCCTGGCCATCCCAGAAGGCCCGGCCCAGGGACTTGAGCCTCCTCATGCACCCTGCCTGGAATAAGGCAGTGACAGGAAACGGGGAAGCGGAAGTGTGCAGAGGACAGGAGGGACAGAGGGCAGAGGGCAGGAGAGGCACCTTCAGGTGCCCAGGTGGTCTCACCGCTGCAGGAGAGCCTCCACCTGAGGCTGGGGAGTGCGGTGGGGAGGGAGATTGCAGGCAGCACCTGGCGTCCGTGGATGGGCTCCGGGGCTTGCTGGTTCTATCTGCTGACGTGGCTGTGGCTGCGGAGGGTTTGCATCCAAACATGCCAGTGGCTGGAGGCGTCTCAGTGCATGTACTGCATGGGTGCTGCATGTATGTGCATGAGTGTGTGTGTGCACATGGGCATTGCATGCATGTGAATGTACAGCAGGTGTGCAGGTGTGTCCGTGTGTGCAAGCATACACGCATGCACATGCGTTCTGTGTGCCTACCCTTCAGCCCATGTGACTGTGCCCCTGCCACAGGGGGAGGAATCTACAGGGCTGAGGGGCCATGTGCTCACCCCTCCAGACACCTCTGGGCACCGTGACCCTGGAACTCCTCACAGAGTGCTTTGATTCCCCTCTCTGTCCTGCTCAGGCCTCTTCTGCAGGAGCATTTCCATGAGGTGGACGTATGCCGAGGCCCAAGGGGTACTGTTTGTGGGGGGCTCAGATGAAGCTGGGGCATGCTGGTTGGGGCATCCTTATGCCTATACGCAGCCCCCTGGGGCATCGGACAAAGCCGGAGGTGGGAAGAGAGGGAGGGAGGTGGGAAGAGCCCTGTGCCCAGGCCAGCTCCTTCCTTGCTGCCACTTATAGCACCAAACTCCCAGGAGTCTGAGAATTCCAAATCGATCTGGGCATTCCGTGGAGTCTGGGAGGTGTAGCTGCAGAGGTAGGAGGGGAACGTGACTTTGCTTGTTGGCTTCACGTATACCTTCTAAACCCTTTAAAACACGGAGGCAGGTGGCATGTGGGCCCCACAGGTGTGAGGAGTGGCCTGGCTTCCTTCGTTCTGTTTTTCCGAAGCCTAGAACAGCGCCTCGAGCTGCGCAGGTGCTCAGGGAGTGTTGGCTGCACAGATGGATCCCACGGTGGCCACCACCTCCCCCGTGTGCACGCACCTGTGTCCCGAGCGCCGCCCGCCTCTCAAATGCGTGGAAGAAAAGCTAGGGCGAGACTGACTATGAAAAAGGGGGACTTTATTTAGTCTCTGGAGCAGCACTCCCCACCCGCCCGTGCACAACCGCTCCGCAAGGCTCTACTCAGTTCGGGACCAAGACTGTCTGGCACTAGAAACAGAAACATCAATTCTCTCCCCTTTTTTTTTTTCTTTCTTTTTTTTTTTTTTT
>NW_016107626.1:3067780-3071493 GCF_001604975.1 Cebus imitator | reverse complement strand
AAAAAAAAAAGAAAAAGCAGAATGAAGAAAGGAGAGAAAAGAAAAGTAAAACACGTTCCAATTGTACAGAGAGGCGGTCCCCCGCTGGGTCTGTGGCGCGGAGCTGTCCCTCCCACGGACCGATGGCGCCTGGAGCTGGGTCACGTGCTGCTCTGTGTCCGGGAGATTGTGTGTTGATTCTTTTGGTGTTATTCCTTTGAGCACTGGCAGAAATTGAGACTTCCCCTCACCTGGCTTTTTGCTTTGGAGAGAACAGAATCATAATCTCAGTGGACCATGTGTCGGCTGGTGCTCATGTTAGGGAAACCGAGGCATCTCTGAGCGCCGGACCGTTGTTGGCTGTTGCTCCGACTCGGCGGTGGTGGGAGGCGTCCATTTTGGATGCGCTGAAAGACTAGAAAGAGAAACCTGCTGGGCCAGAAGTGGGGGCTGCCCAGGCCCTGAAGAGCACGTGGCCCCGGGCTGGGGCTGCCCGACGACCAAGGCCAGGCGCTCCTGCCACTACACCCAGCAGCACAGGTTCTCCTGTTGGCAGAACAAAAATTGCCTAAAGGAACCAAACCACGCCCGGGTGCTCGGCCAGCATCGGCCGCCCGGCCTCCAGCGGGTCCCCTGATTACAGACGGTCGTATCTACAAGCTAAGGAAGAGAGAGGTTCAACACTGATCGTTTGCTTAGCTAACGCTAACTCAGGTTCACAGGTGGAGCCGGGAAGTGCGGGAACCCCATCTTTCTCTGGCCCGCAGGGGCTCACTGGGGTGGGGTAAAGGGGAAGCTGTCCAGCTGTCTGGAGACAGGGATGGCACGGGAAGCCCCACAGATGTCCCTCCAGCTGGTACTGCAGCTTCAGCCTGTGTGATTCGGGCAAAATGAACGGGGGCTTGGCAGTGATGCGAGGCTGCAGGGAGGGGAGGGGCTGGCACCGGCATCACCCAGCCGTCCTGGGTAGTGCGGCGGCGCTGGTGGGACTAGGGTCTCCTGGTGCTGGGTCCTGGGAACGCCAGCCCAGGGTTCAGGGAACCCAAGGAGGCCTGGAAGTTTCAGCGAAAGGGGTTCATGCTGCCCTGGCTGCCAGTTACATTCACACTTAGACCAATCCACTCACACCCTTGGGACTGGAGGATGGACTTCCCCAAGCAACAGAGATGTCCAGTCCCTCCACCAGCCCCAGTAGCTGTCCCTCCCACGCCGTGCGGCAGACACTCAGGGGCATTCTTTGCATAGCACAGCTCAGAACTGGGGGACCCCAGTGCAGTCCGGTCAGCTGGCCCTTGACCTCTGTCCATCTCCTGGATGGGCTGTCTGCAGAGGGGGCCCCTAGCACGTGGCACCGTGAACCCCGCCCTCTCTAGGCAGCCATGGGAGGGTGAGAGCGGACAGATCCCGGAGACTGGGACCCCAACTCAACTCTGGAGGCTGCACAGGGGTGGCTGTGAGTTTGGTTTGGGCAAGGACCCTGACGTCCAATGGGAACATGCTGTGAGCATGGCACAGACGTGCGCACTCAAGGCCAAAGCTGTTCAGAAAAGGCATGGCCTTAACCGTGGGGTAGGGCCAGAGGCTGAGGAAGGGCGGGGCTCCAGTGGAGCTCATGCTGCTCCCACAGGCACCCCGAGGCATTCCCTGACCCCAGCAGCAGGTGTGGGGCAGGGCTCCCAGAGGGCTGCCTGTCCTTCCCCAGCACTGGGACCACCTTACCCAACACCAGGTCCTGCCCAGGGCCCCTGGTACCTCATCTCCCTCCTCGGGAAGCCAGTTGTCAGTGGCCTGGGGAGAGACAGAAAGCTGAGCAAGCGCAAGGCTTCCCCACCTGGGCCTGGCCCTGCCCCAGCCCGAGGCGCCTGTGCACCCAGAAATAGCCATGCCGGGAGAGAGAATGCGCCTGCGAGCTTGCTCATGCTGTGATGAACACAGGTGACCTAGGGCTCTCCAGGGGTCCTGGGACACAGCCCCTTTCACTGCCCTGCAGAACCGACCTGCCCCCCTGTGTGGCTTGAGTCCACCCCACCCTGAAAACAGCAGTGCCAGCCCTGAGGACTGCTTGCCCCCGACGTGGGCCCATAGCGGAGGAGGGGCACTGTCTGCGGCAGGCAGGGGTGTCTGTGGGGCAGGTGGGCACAGCAAGACGGGGTATCCTGCCACCCACACAGGCTCACCAGCGTCTGGCGGGAATCGGGAGCACACGGGCTGGGGACGGGGAGGCTGCCTTAGTCTGCTGGGTGTGGTTCTGGTCACCATGCCCACCTGTGACTGCCCTCTCCAGGTGCCAGGGAGGGTCCTCCGTCCCTGCCGTCTACACAGCCCCCAGGGTGGCTGGAGCTGTCGAGAGCATCCTGGGGTTTGAATTGATTCGTGTCAAGGGGCCTTTGATGGCACCCCATGTGGTCTGGTCACAAGAGCCAGAGGGCTCTGGCCAGAGTTCTGCAGGATGCTGGCTGGTTTGGACAACTCCTCTTCTGGATCAAAAGCAGAGGGGACCTGGTGGCACTCGGGTGGCCCTGAGGGAGGCCTGGGTTGACTGGGGGTGGAGCCCTGGGGGCAGCCAAGGGCAGAGATGGGGAACACCCAGGATGACCCCTGGGAACCCCACCCGCTGGAGCTCCTCACAGCATTCCGGAGGGCGGGGAGCAGCCACACAGGCCCCAGGGCTTGGCCGCCCAGGGCTTTCTGCTGCTGGCCTTGACTCCCAAAGGGCCCAAGAGACCCCCAGCTATGTACAGCAAAGGCTGCTGGGATTTGAACCCCACTCTGTTTTCAAACAAGTCACCCACTTACTTTTTCTTAATAAAAGACCAAAATAAAAGAAAGACACAGTCTCCCCATTTCTGAATGATGCCTCCCGAGCTGGGACTAGCTGGGGTCGGAGGCCGCTGGGGACGGGAAGGTGGGGATGGGCTGTCTGCTTTGCTTTAGTCACTCCTGAGTTTGAGGGAATCTGATACGTGTACCAAAAGGCACTTTCATTTTTTTTTTAACAGTGCTTCTGTTCTAGGAAATTCAAGTGAAGACAGTGCCTCTTGCTCTCCTCAGTGCCAGCCGGCCGCGGTGCTGGGCAGCAGCCGCGTGCAGGGCGCCGCGGGGGTGGGTGCTCATGCTAGACAGCTCAGCGTGGGGGTGGGGGCCTTCTAACAGCACTAAGGACACGCGCAGGGAGAGTCGGAGACCGGCGCCTCTGCTCAGTCCTGCTCCTCCGGCGTCCGCGTGCGGCTCTCACTTCGGTCCGAGGATGTGAGGTCCGTTAATCCTCTTCGCCGCCTCCATACATGTCCGCCAGCTTCTTGAATCTGGGCCCCCAGTCGTTGAGGTAATCGTAGTCTTGGTCCCCGGAGCTGGACGAGTTCAGGGAGCTGACGGAGCCCGCGGTGGAGCCGCTGCCTTCATAGTCGAAGACCAGCAGGGAGTCGTAGGGGGGCGCTGTGGGGTCGTTGTCGGCGGCACGGAGTCCCTGGGGGTCACAGACATGGGGTTAGGGTGCGGGGCGAGCTGTCTCAGTCCCGGGACCTGATGGAACGGAGAGCAGGGCCCAGCTGAGGAGGAGGGAGGTGGGACAGTGTATACGGTAGGTGTCCAATAAGTGCTCTCTGCGTGTAACCGAAGGGCAAGTCTGAGTAGGAAAGGGCATTTGTGAAGACTGAGTGTTGAGTGTCGGAGGGGAACTCCAATTCAGCAGCAGCCTGGGGGCAGGGGAGGGGAGGGCTGGGGAGGGCCTGTGG
>NW_016107626.1:3057717-3067073 GCF_001604975.1 Cebus imitator | reverse complement strand
GGGGGAAGGTGGGGGTTTGGGGGAGGGTGAGGGAGGTGTGGGGGAAGATTGGGCCGGGCATGCTTTACATTTGTATTGGGGTCTTTACATTTGTATTCCGTCATAGACAGTAAGCGTCGTCAGAGCGTCTCCCTCGTGGGCAGTTGTAGGAATTTCTTCTGTGGCCAGGGACACAATCTGCTTTGGGGAAACCTTTTTGTCTCTCTGCTGAATCATTGCCTGGGTTAGCTTCTGTTTAAATCAACTCCTTTAAAGTGAGATTCTGACCAAGGCTGAGATCTAAGTGTTGCTAAACCTTCTTTATAATGCAGCCAGTATTGGAGAGCAGGTGGTGAACCCACAGGGGCTCATGTGGCTGGAGCAGGGATGGAGGACACGGTGATCCCTGCAGGGCGGCAGGCAACGCCAGCCTGGAGCCTCAGAGTCACGGCCGGAGGACGCTTCCCTGGGGGAATCTGCCCTGTTGCTCCTCTGTTCGATTCACCACAAAGGAAGATGGGGGTGAAGGCAGGGAGGTGCACATTTTGAAGTGGAAACTCAATGTCTCAAATGTGTCTTTCAAAGGAGAAGATCGAATCCTGCGGCCTGCTGTTCGTTGGCCCAGTCCCTTCTAACCCTCAAATGTCAGGTTGGGCACGTGGTCACGCAGGTGGTCAGGAGGCAGCCCCTGTGTGTGTTCCCACCTGCTGTGTCCTGATGGTACGGGGGGGGTGGGGAAAGGGGTTGAGGGGAGGGTTGTGGGGGAAGAGTGGGGAGGGAGGGCAAGTTGGCCGGGGCCCTGAGACCAGGCTTGGGCCTCTGCCTGTCTGAGCATCTGTGTGGGCCAAGCCCGGCATGGTGGGCTGTGTGTAAGGTCAGTGCCCGGGGGGCTCTGCTGCTGTCCCACCGCTGCCCCTGAGGCCTGTCCTTGCTGCTGGCGCTTCTGCTGCAAACCCGAATTCTTATGAAGTCCCTGCCGAGCACCCAGCCCTGCGTGTTGATCCTTCATCTGGCTCACAGGTGGGAATCTTCATCCTTAGAAAGAGGGGCTGCTGGGGGAGGTGATTTGCCCAGGCCCCCCAGCTGGAGTGGCGGGGCAGGCCTGGAACCCAGGTCTCAGCTGCCTTGTCCCCATGGTGGCTGCCGGCACAGTGGCGACAGCTTCTGTCTGTGTGTGCTACTAGCATTTGTTTTTGGAGGAGACACCTTACCCAGGACCCCCCACTGCCGAGGGCACACACCTCGTTGATGAATTCACCGATGTCGCCTGGGTGCGGCACCACGGGCCTGACTGGGTACTGGGGCTCAGCGCCCACCGGCCGCTCATCCACGCGACGCACGCCGGGGGCTTTGCTTGGCACGTGCCCCATGGCTTCTGGCTGCTGTAGCTGGCTAAGGTCGTAGTCCTGGGGAAGGGAGCCAGGGGAGTCAGGGCACCAGAAGAATCCGCCAAGCCCCCCTTCCAGCCTGCACCCCGCTTCCAGCCCACAGCCTGTTCTGTGACTGGGGCCATAGATGGGCCTGCTGCCCTGCGCCCTGGTCTCCAAGCACCCCACAGTCCCAAGCTGTCCCCTGCTGTGCCCTCCCACAGTGCTCCACTTCCTCACCCTTCACCCCAATCCCTCTGGCAGGGATGGGGTCTGTGCCTGGCTTCCTTCGATGGCCTGGGGCTCACTCCCAGTGACCCCACCGCCACGCTGCTCACCAGCCACGCACCCCGAGTGCTCAGGTGGCCAGGAGCTGGGCCTCCGCAAGGCACATTCCTCACGCTTGTTATGGCTGTATTGTCAGAGGGGCAGGGTGGGGTCTGAGCTTTAGAGGGGCTAAGGATTTGCCCCAATTCCCCCAAAGGCTGGGGCAGACCCAGATTCCAACCAGCAGCTCTTGTATTGTACCATCTCGGGTGCCCGGTGCACTGCCCCTGGTCACTCACAGCCCCCCGTGCACGGCAGCATCAGGAGAGTGGGCATTGGTGTCCTTGGCCAACCCAGAGCCCCCTCCCCTCCGGGGCACAGGGCAGCACTGGGCTGGGGTCAGCGGTGGGAGGGAGGGAGGTGAGGAATGGAGGGTCCCATGATCCCTCCGGGGGATGCAGGTGCAGTGTGTGCAGTTCAGCCCAGGCCAGACCTGCAAACGTGGGCAGCGGAACTGGACTGGGAAACCGGGCTCCCCTGCCTGGTGCCTTCATCGTGGAAAAGGCTGAAATGTCCTACCATTTTTGTTTGTTTGTTTTTTGAGATGGAGTCTTGCTCTGTCACCCAGGCTGGAGTGCAATGGTGCGACCTTGGCTCACTGCAACATCTGCCTCCCAGGTTCAAGCGATTCTCCTGCCTCAGCCTCCTGAGTAGCTGGGATTATAGGTGTACGCCACCCCTCTGGCTAAATTTTGTGCTTTTAGTAGAGATGGGGTTTCACCATGTGGGTCAGGCTAGTCTTGTGCTCCTGACCTTGTGATCCGCCTTTCTTGGCCTCCCAAAGTGCTGGGATTACAGGGGTGAGCCCCTGCGCCCGGCCATGTCTTACTCTTAAAACCCAAGAGCAGGCCCTGCTGAGACACTGGTGCCCGTGAGAGCTGGCCTCCTGTGGGGCGGGGCGCGGGCGTGGCCTCACCTGGTCCTCCTCACCGCCGCCTTCCTCATCATACTTGAGGATGTTGTCACGCACGTCGTCCTCGGGGTCGATGAGCAGCTGCTTGGTGTGGCGCTCCTTCTCCCGCCGCTTCATCCACACGACAAACAGCAGGACCATGGCTGCGGGGGAGGGCGGGTGTGAGCAGGGGGTGTGGGTGTGCCGCGTGTGTGCCCACGCATGCCGCTGTGTCTGTGTGGGCATGTACATGTAGGTAGCACAGAAGCATGACTCCGTGTGTCCAGGTGTGCATGCCCACCTGTATTGCACATGCACACGTGTCTATGCACGTGCAGGCCTGGGTGTGCAAGCACACACATCTGTGCATATGTGCAGCCCATGTGCATTCGTGGATGCAGATGTTCCGTACATGTCTGTGTAGGCATGTATACATGTATCCACAGGAGTGTGTGCCTGTGGGTCAGCGTGTAGATCTGTGTATATGTGCGCTCATGTGTTCGTGTGTGTACATGCACACAGAAGTCTGCACATGTCTGTGTGTGCATGTCTCTGTGTGTGTCTCTTCATGTGTGTCTGTGTGTGCTCATGCATACAGGTGTGGCTGTGTGCGAATGCACGTCTGCTCACGTGCCTATGCGTGCGTGCATGCCTGGGTGTGCCTCTGAGTGTCCATTCAGAGCCCTGCTAGCTCAGGTCCCTCCCCAGCTCACTGCCTGGGCACTGGGCTAGATTTTGAGACACTGATTTACATACTCCTCCTCCTCCTGCACTCCTTTTTGAGGAGGCCGCCAGCTCAGGGTGCCCCCCACCGCCTGGGGGCAGGAGGACGTGGGGAGCTGAGGGACCTACCCACAAGTCTTTCTGTGTCCCTCTTCTGAGCGGCAGGAGGGGAGATGGTTTTGATGGAGGTGGAAGTGAGGTTTTAGGCACACAGTGCTTGGCAGGAATCACTGAGTGGGGGAGATGGATTCTCCCATACTGAAAGAAGCTCTGTCTGCCCTGGGAGGGGTCAGGTAAGGAGCGGGGCCCAGAGCGGGGATCCAGGGATCCTGCTTCCTGAGGGCCCGTGGGGCGCAGTCAGTCCAGGGCTTTGCTGGACAGAAGGGCAGCCACACCCAGTACCCGGGGGGGTCACTCAGAGGGGCTCTTTCCATCACCCAAAGGAACTGGGGTGCAGGTTCAGAAGTTCAGGTGCAGGTGGAAACCGAAGAGAGGTAAAGCCCCTTTGCGGGGTGGATGGAGGGACCCTGTCCCTGAAGCTGAACCGCCTCCCTGCCCCCCTCCAAGGTCCGTGTCCTGGCCTGGCTCCCCTAAACGACCTTGCTCACTCTGGACCCCTGGCTGCCCCTGCTGCAGGGACAGCCTGGGCGCCCATCTGCAAGCCTCCCGCTTTGTCCATTCTCTGTGCATTCACTTCTCGGTTTCGCAGGGTGGGCGCTGCACCCAGCACGGGCTCCAGGAGCAGGCAATGTGGCCCGCGCCTCCGGTAAATGCCTGCAGAAAGCACCCGACGCATCCTCCCAAAGCCTCTCGGCACCTCCCACGTCACGTGTGACAACGGAGGCCCAGAAGTCACAGGTGTGCTCCTGTGTACCGCAGAGGGTCAACCCAGAGGCAGGAGGCGACGGCCACCCCCAGTCAGAAGGGCTGTCCCTTGCCAACCTGATTAACTTGCTGTGGCTGCCTGCGTGCAGTGAGAAGGCTTCCAAAGCTGAGTCTAGGCTTGGGAGGAGCTCTGTGGGTATTGGCAGCACCCCTGCTGCCTGCAGAAGGTGAGGTGACAGCCGGGGGACGCTTCCTGGCCTGGCCCAGATGGCAAAGAGGGAAGTGCAGGCAGAGGGAGGGGCCACCCACTGCAGGTGCAGCTCGGTGAGAACCGGGAACCTGGAGCCCGGGCCTGGTCTTGGCTTGACAGAAGCGGCAATGCCAAGAAGCACACTCACAGCCGGTACCCCAGGCTTGTCCAGGAGGACGAGTGTGGAGGAGCAGAGGCCACCCAGATGCCCGCCATGTACCCGACCAGGGCTGAGGTGCCCACGACTGGGCAGAACCAGGCAGCAGGTGGATGCGCTGTTGACCCCGGCCCCGGCCTCACTGTGGCTGCCCTTGAGAGTGGCCCGGGTCTCCTGCCCGCGACAGGCACCCAGCTGAGTCACGTCTCACAGCCTGGCCCACAGGGGGTGCTCTGGCCAGGGCCCGGCCCCTGTGTCTTCAGAGCAGGAGACATGGGTAAGAATGCCCCATCTTTGTTATGGAGACGCATCCCAACCTCTGTGGGGCCCTTTCTACTCCAGATCATACAAAGGACCCCATTACGCTGAATGGCTTTCAAAACAAGCCTCAGAAATAAAAAACAGCTTTTTGAGGGGGGATGGGTCCGGAAATGAGAAAAAAAACAGAGGCCTCATAACTGAGATGTCCTTTGGATGGGGCTGACGGTCCCTGGGGTCTGAAGTCAGCCAGAGGCCAGGTCTGCAGGAGGGCCTGCTGCCTGCTCCAGCTTGTTCTGGACGTGGTGGGGGACCCGCTGGTTTGGATGTGAACTGGGGAGGTGGTGGCTGAACCCTTCCCCGCCCTGCCTCCCACTGGGGTCCCCGGGCTATCACAGACCAGGGCAACTGTCCATGAGGGATGATGGGAAGAAGGACCTCTGGGGTCACTTTCAAGCACCTTCCGTGGTGCCCCCCACAACCCTCACTCCTATTGGGGAACCCACATGGTTCTGGGAAACTCCAAAAACTACTCGAGCATGTGATCTGGGCAGAGCTAATGAGAACACCCCATTCCTTGGCCGGTGATTGGCTCCAAGGTATGCATCCCAAGCCAGTCCAATCAGACTGTCCCAGGACTTTGGACGGGGATGCTAATAGGCAGGCTGACCTTCCCCCTGCTAGGTCCACCTGGGAGCTGCCTGCAGGCACTGCAGGCCCTGGAGGAGAGCAGCTTCAGGACACGGCTCTGGGAGGCAGAGTGGAGCCGTGGAAAGGGGCCAGGCCATGGGAGATGCCTGGACCTCCGGATTTGAAAGCAACAGGGGGCTCCAATTTCCTACGTCATATGGGCCAGCTCAGCTGCATTTCTGAAAAGCCCCTGGCCGATGGGACTGCGCGATGCAGGCTGAGGGGCGAACGCGGGCCCCCCTTTGCCCACCATCCCTGGGACAGGCGCTCATACCCGTAGTGCCCACCCGCCTTGGTGCTCAGCCACACTCACTCAGCAGGATGAGGATGCAGATGAGGATGGCCACGATGGCACCAGTGCCCAGACCAGCCGCTGCCACCGCGCCAATGGTAGTGCAGTCCCCGTTGTCGTCACATGGGCACACCTTGACTTTGATGATAGACATGTTGGACAGGGGAGGGTTTCCAGAGTCCGTGACGATGATGGGGACGTCATACACCCCGGCCTCCAGGTACAGGATGCGCAAGCTGAGTTGGGCATAGTCACCTGGCGCAAAGCAAGAGTAAACGTTCAGCCCGAGCCTGGCCCTCCCTTCCAAGCAAGACGTCCAAAGGAAAAGACTAAGTCCAATGGCTTGGAAACCGGACATGTCTGCCTGGTTACGGCATGCACGCACACACTATGCTACACCATTAAGTCAAAAGACATTGGAAGTCGGGCGCAGTGGCCCATGCCTGTAATCCCAGTACTTTGGGAGGCTGAGGTGCGCAGATCACTTGAGGTCAGGAGTTGACGACCAGACTGGTCAACATTGTGAAACGCTCTCTCTACTAAAACATACAAAAATTAGCTAGGTGTGTGGTGAGAGCCTGTGATCCCAGCTACTTGGAAGGCTGAGGTGGGAGAATTGCTTGAACCTGGGAGGCAGAGGTTGCAGAGCTGAGATTGTGCCACTGCCCTCTAGCCTGGGCAACAGAGCAAGACTCCATCTAAAAAAAAAAAAAAAAAAAGACATTGGAGACACAACCAAAAAGCAATTGCAACATGTAGGATGAATAAATAATTTCCTGAATATATAGTTTTACCAAATGAATAAAAAGAAACTCTCCAAAGAAAACATAGGCAAAGTCATTGAACAGACAAGTCACAGAAGAAACAAAAATGGTCAATAAATAGATAAAAAAATTTCCACTGGTAGTCAAGATATACAAATGGAAACAATGCCTTTGGCCGTAAAATTGGCAGAATAAAACACTATTTTAAAACAATTATATTCAGTGTTGGTGGGGTTTGTGGAAACAGGTCCTCTCCCAATGGAAGGGGACATGTCTAGAGCACCTTGTCACTGTGCTGCCAAAACTTCAGAATTTCGATATCCTTTTATAACAAAAATCGACATCCAAGCAAGTATTCTAAGGAAACATATCGGTCACAGTGCAGCCAGCTGATCACCGGCATAGGAAGCTGTCATGGGTACACATGGGCGGGGCCGCAAGCACGTTCACGGCTGGGCTCCGTAAAGCAGCAAGAACTTGATTTTGACTTGGGGGCCTCCTCGGGGCCAAGTGAAGAAGGCTGAGCAGCCGAAGCGAGGCTGGTGTCCCCAGCCTTGGCGGGACAGTCCCCCTGGAGGGCTGTCGTCCCCCTCTGGTGCTCACTCTTCCAAGGCCAGCTGGGTCCCCCAGGGGCCTGCACCCCAGACTAGTCTGACCCTCCCCATGGCCCAGGACAGGCTCACCATTTAGGCGGGTGATGGTCCAGTTCTTCCGCACAGCCGCCGGGACGAAGGGCAGCTCGAAGACATAGGGGCCGATGTTGGGGTCGACGTCAGCGTCGGCTGCCGTGATGTTGATGGCGTTGAGGTTGGGCTTCTCGCAGATCTGCGCCTCCTTGGGCAGCAGCTCAGGTGCGTTGTCATTGATGTCGATGAGATAGATCTGGAGGGTCCCGGTGCCGCTGGCTGGGGGTATCCCTGCGGAACGGACACAGGTCAGCTCTCAGCAGTCCTGGTACTCCGTGACCAACCCGCCACTCCACACGGGGCACGCACACAGCAACCACACGTACATACACAGGGACATATGCGCAGCCCCTTAGCCGGACACAGGGCTGGCCACCCGCCCCACAGCTGCACAGGGACTGACCCATACCCCAGCCATGACTCCTGACTGACACCCTGCCACAAGCCCTGGGCAGCCACTGAAGAACGCATGGCCATGCCCACGGCCGCAGCTGCACACGGGCACACAGCGGGGCATGGCATTCACCTGGAGCCTCGCAACACGCCCTCCACTGATGCACGGCTGAACTCAGAGCCACTGAGGTCACAGCCCGCATGGGGGACCCACTCCCCCTGGGGAGCCAGGGAGGGATTCTGAGGGTGCTGGGCTTTGCACCGGCCCCGGGGCTGGGACCCGCCCACCATATCTTGCCCTCATCTGGGACTACTTGGGGCAAAACCTTTCCTTGCCTTCCTGTGTTTTGCTGACCGCAGCCGGCAGAGCCCCGGGAGGCTGGAAGTCCTGAGCCCAGATGCCTGAACCTAACGAAGAACTGCTGCTTTTGGAAGTGTATTTGGGAAAGGCAGGAGGGGCTGGTCCAGATGAGCTTTGATGGAAGCTCCCTCCCGGCCTGGCAGGAGGCCTCCTTGGAGGACCCCATCACCTCTGGCCTCAGCGTGGAGGGAGGTGCTCTGCTGAGCCCCCAGAGCTCCTTAGGGGCATCCCTGTCCCTGGGGCCCTCACATGCTCAGCCCCTGCCTCTGCCCAGTCCAGCAGTGCTGGTGGATGCAGGCCAGGGGCTGGAATCTGGGGACAGAGAGACGCCCTGTCTGCTCGCCAGGCTTGGGGGCAGTGGCAGCATGTTCTGACTGTGGCTTTGCCCCTGACGGCGGCTCCTGACCTGACTTAACAACCACGTGTTTTGACTGAGGCGGACGAAGCATGTAAGAATATGTCCTATGCGATGACCCTTTAATCTTCTGGAAGCTGCATCAAAACACATTTAAGGTGACACAGTGCGGCGCTGCCTTTGAAAACTGCTTTGAGAAGTAGCTGATGACTCAGCACATGACGGGAGAAGCACAGAGGGCCCCGCTCCAGCCGGCACGCCCGGCTCACTCACATGGCGCCGGCCACATGCGACGGACCTCTGATGCTCCAGCTACAGCCTCACAATCACTTTCTGATCTAACCTCAGGGCTTTGGCTGCGGCAGGAGGGCCGACAAGGAGAGATGCTTCCCCCGACCAGGGCCCTGGGCTCACAGGCAGCTTCACAGCTCCATGGCCTGGGCTCTGTGGGTCCCAGGGCTGCGGCGATGGCTGGGGAGGCTGGCAGGGCAGTGGTCGCATCCCAGCTTTCACCTGCTACAGGACGAGCATTTGTGCAGCGGCTACTCTTGCCCATGAGGCTTCATGCTCGTCCATTCCAAGAGCCACCAGGCGTGGCCCTGCCTTGGGGCCTTGCCGCCACCCTCTCTGGACTCCTAGGGTCCTGGAGGGTCTCTTGCCCCCCTGCTGTGACTGAGGGTCACAGGGGTCTGTGTTGTGGGTCAGAGATGTGACCGGGGGCTGCTGACCAGTGGGGCTGGGCCTTCCTCGCAGGATGGGGTCTGTGGCAAGGGCTGCTGGCTAAAAGCATTTGAAAACTGTGGACCTGGTTCCAGTGGCTCAGTTCATAGGCAGCAAAACTGAGCAAGGACAGGGCTGGGATGACTGGCGCCCTAACGCCCCCGCGGGTGAGTGACACTGGGGGGATGCGCCCGGCGTAACTTCGGGCAAGTGAATGCTGGGGAGGAGACAGGATAAATGAATGAAGTAGGAGAAGGCGGAATGAATGAATGCTGGACAGATAGCGGAATGAATGGGGGTGGAATGAATGAACTGGG
>NW_016107626.1:3053321-3055260 GCF_001604975.1 Cebus imitator | reverse complement strand
TGAAGTGGGAGGGGGTGGAATGAATTAAGTGGGAGAGGGTGGAATGAATGACTGATATGGGAATGGGTGGAGGGGAAGCATGGCCTGGGGGCCCTGAGATGGCCCACCCTGATCACTGCTATCTGTGCAGACACCCCCTCAGCCTTTCTGAGTGGCCCTCTGAATGCCTCCTGGCTCTTGGGGTCTCCCTGGCCAGCGCCCTCCCTTGCCCACTGAACCAGGATGTGGGAAGGCCACGTCGACATCTGCCCCTAGAGGTGGGCCGCACCATTGTCAGCTGCCAGGAAGGTAGCCTCGTAGACGTTGTTTTTGGTGTAGAGGGACTCACGGTCCAGCACGGCTGCCGTGGTGATCTGGCCGTTGGTGGTGTTGACGTGCAGCCAGTTCGCCGGGTCTGACAGCTTGGAGTACCTGTAGAGACAGCAAGTGCAGGGGGAGGTGAGGTGGGGGTGGGCGGGGCTGCCCCAGATCCCAGGCCTCCTTGCCCAGATGGGGCAGCTGCACCGGCCACGCCTGCAGGGCCTGGGCCTGGGCCAGAGTCTCTGATTCCTTGGAGCCCCCAGGCCCTGTCCTCCTCTAGGGCTTCCCCTCCACCTTGGACTGCGCCCCTCACCACAGGACAGGCCACACAGTGACTCCGGACACGGAGCACATACAGTGGTGGGTGGTCGCAACTCACAAGGACCCTGTGAGCAGACGCCCTCATCGTCCCCATCGCATGGACAAGGACGCTGAGGAACAGAGAGAGCAGGTGATTAGCCGAGTCTCACGGCCAGTGGCTAGTGAGACTGCAGCCGGGATTGGGGGCCACCTCCCCGTGCTGGGAATCATCACAGCGCTCAGTCGGCCACCTCCCTGTGCTGGGGATCATCACAGCGCTCAGTCGGCCACCTCCCTGTGCTGGGAATCATCACAGCGCTCCGTTGGTCAGGGGCTGCGTCTGGCTATCTGGGACTAAGGCGTTGCTGCTCCCTCCTGGAAGGATGCCTCAGGTCGGGGATGTCCCTGACCACCCATCTGGGGGACTCCTGGGCTGGCTGTGGGTTTCATGGGGAGTTTCTGGACCCTTCTGTATGGACCCCGGGGAGCATGTCCTGCGGGCCCACCTCACAGCCTGCTGCATGAAGCGGTCAGGGTCCACAGCTGAAAACGTGGTGAGCACAGTGCCGGGGGGCATGCCCTCCTCCAGGCGGATCAGCTTGTGGTTTGAGGGGAAGAAGGGGGCCTCATTGATGTCCATGATGGAGATGGTCACCCCTGCCGTGGACTGGAAGGACATCTGGATCCCGCTGGCCAGGGGCGCCTGGTTGGACACCATCACTGTCAGCATGAAGGCTCTGTTGAGTTCGTAGTCGACGGCCTGGAATAACAGATTGGGGCTGGGAGTGACCTGGCAAAGCCCCTGTGGGAGTGGGCACAGGGGCACACGGGGGCACATTGGTCTCTACCCCTCCCCAATCCTTGCCCAGCTCTTCTCAGTGCTGTGTTTTAGCTGGGAGGCCCCAAATGCCCCCATCTCCCAGGCGCCCTTATCTTCCATCTTCCTGCTGGGTTTGGCCAATGGGAGGGGAGAGGGAGGGGGTCTAGGCCTCCCAGCCCGTCCCATGCTGTGCTGAAGCAGAAGCTGGGCTCCTCCTGGGTGGCTGCAGCCTCTGCTGGGCAGCCCCTCTTCCTGGCCTGGGAACCCCATCCCTACCTTCCTCCTTTGAGCCTAGCATGGGGGAGGCTCCTGACATTGTTGGCCAGGGGGAGCCTCACCAGGTGCAGGGAGTCAAATGGTGGGCCCCAAAAGACATGTCCACCTGGGACCTGTGAACGGGGCCTTATTTAGAAAGACGATCTTTTGCACATGTAAGTTAAAGACAGAGGCCCTCATAAGACAGGCAGGGCTGGGTGACAGAGGCCCTCATAAGACAGGCAGGGCTGGGTGACAGAGGCC
>NW_016107626.1:3046415-3052026 GCF_001604975.1 Cebus imitator | reverse complement strand
TGTGGAGCGTCACTTGTGGAGTATTTCACTGTGGAGCGTCACTTGTGGAGTATTTCACTGTGGAGCGTCACTTGTGGAGTATTTCACTGTGGAGCATCACTTGTGGAGTATTTCACTTGTGGAGTATTTCACTGTGGAGCATCATTTGTGGAGTATTTCACTGTGGAGTATCGTTTGTGGAGTATTTCACTGTGGAGCGTCGTTTGTGGAGTATTTCACTGTGGAGTGTCGTTTGTGGAGTATTTCACTGTGGAGCGTCGTTTGTGGAGTATTTCACTGTGGAGTGTCGTTTGTGGAGTATTTCACTGTGGAGGGTCGTTTGTGGAGTATTTCACTGTGGAGTGTCGTTTGTGGAGTATTTCACTGTGGAGTATCATTTGTGGAGACAATATGCTGGTACGACCCGAACAGCCGTCAGCAACGGCTGGCCGCATGGGGAGACGTCTGCAGCTGTAAGGAGGAATGAGGACAAGCTCTGGGGCTGAAGAGGAGCGGTTTGCAGGATCTACTGGGAGGCGGAAAAGCAACCCACAGAGCGTGCACCTTTTGTGCAAAAGAGGGAGATAAATTTGGCTTTGTGTGTGTATTTGATCATATTTGCAGAAGGAAACACCACAGCATAGACCAAAAAGTAATAAAAGGGTCATTATTTTCAGAGGGAAGGAGTGGGGTCAAGGTTAGAGCTGGGAGCCTGAGTTTTCTATCTATTTCTTATCATATAGCTTTGATTTTCTTTATTATTTTTTTAGACAGAGTGTCCCTCCATTGCCCAGGCTGGAATGCAGTGGTGTGATTTTGGCTCACTGCAGCCTCCACCTCCAGGGTTCAAGTGATTCTCTTGCCTCAGCCTCCCCAGTAGCTGGGATTACAGGCACCCACCACCACGCCTGGCTAATTTTTATATTTTTAGTAGAGATGGGGTTTACCCACGTTGGCCAGGCTGGTCTTGAACTCCTGACCTCAGGTGATCCGCCTGTCTCGGCCTCCCAAAGTGCTGGGATGACAGGCGTGAGCCACTGCACCTTGCCCAAAATGTGCTTTTGAGGGAGATGCATTCTGACAGCTTTAGGAGTGGAGAAGCATGAGGTCTGGTAATTAAAAAAAGTACTCCTGGCAGCAGCGTGCCCATCACTATGAGATTTACATGACACGTCACTTCCACAGTCACGCCAGCTCCTCCTACTTCTAGGAATGCCTGGAAGCCTTCATGGTAAACAGTGTAACACATTTCCACATAGAGAGGAACTTATCTGCTGGAGGAACCCGCCAGCTTTCCCCAAGAAGCACGAGGGCACTGGGCCCCCCACACTGATGTGATCTCCCCACGTTCCTGCCACTCGTGGGCCTCCTGCAGGCAGGCAGGCTGGGCACTGCCCATGGGGAAGTGGAAAAGGCCAGTTTGTGGCTGGAGCTTCATAAGCTGAGGGCCATGTGCGAGACAGGAAGGAATCTGGGGTGTTTCATCCTCAAGGTCCTGTTGCCCTGAAACCCAGGCTCCATGCTGGGGGCCGGCTGTGAAGCACCTGAGGCTGGACAGATCTGACCCACCAGTCCCTCAGCATCTGATCTTCCTGAACAGGAACAGCCTCTTACCTGGTGTGCCACACCCAGGATTCTCAGCATTGCTACTGACTAAGATATTTCTGAACAAAAACAAGAAACTTAAAAATTGCACCAGGAAGGCCAGGTGCAGTGTCATCCCAGCACTTTGGGAGGCTGAGGCAAGAGGATTGCTTTCACCCAGGAGTTCGAGAGCAGCCTGGGCAGGATAGCAGGATGCCATCTCCACAAAAAAAGAAATGAGCTGGGTGTGGTGGCGCACACCTGTAGTCCCAGCTACTCAGGAGGCTGAAGTGGGAACATTGCTTGAGCCTGGGAGGTGGAGGCTGCAGTGAACTGTGATTGCTCCACCGCACTTCAGCCTGGGCAACAGAGTAAGACCTTGTCTCAAAAAAAAAAAAAAAAAAAAAAAAAAAAAAAAAAAAAAAAAAAAAAAAAAAAAAAAAAAAAAGCCCAAATAAGCATGGAAGGAAAACTGAGATGCCCACCTCCAGGAGGGTCTGCTGGAGTGGCAGAGATCACAGTTCTGGTTTTGGGCCCCTACTGTCTCCCACTGCCCCTGGGTGACCTTAGGTGAGCCCTCATCCGCCCCAGGGTGGTCTCCTTGTCCATCTGAAGGAAGGTGTGGTCCCTGCAAGCCTCCCTGAGTCCCGACTGAGATGCCTGTGGCTCTGCGATGCATGCTGTCACCTCTCACTGCTGCTTGTGCACGAGTCCCACCCTGACTCTGCCACCCCTGGGGCAGGGGCTGTGCCTTGTACCTCTGCCTCCCCAGTGCCCAGCACAGCGCCAGTGTGGACCGTCTGTATCCCCTGTGTGCCTGGGAGATGTGGGGGGCTGGGCACCCCCTTCTTCACCACCATTGCCCAGCACCCATCTCGAGGCTGTGTGCACCACACAGGGGTCTCACACCCGCAGCTGTCACCCTGCAGGACCTTCCACAGCCCAAGCTGACTACAAGCCTGATGGGACGCCAGGTCCGGAATAACCCAGTACCCTCCTCTGAAAGGTTCCACCAGGGCCCTCAGGCTCCCCCAGGTCTGGCCCTGCTTCCTCCATCTCTGCACTCCAGATGGCCCTGAGCTCCCAGTACCACCTGCACCCACATCGTATCGGGGTCCCCCCCCAGAGCTGACCATGCCAACGCCGGCAGCTGCTCACCCAGGCCCTCCAGGCATCAGCCGGGGTGGGGCCACTCGTGTAGCTTGACTGTTCGATCATGTGGTGGTGGTGGCACTGTCTAGGTCTTTCTCCCATATTTATTGGCTTGTGTCCCTGGGGGACATGGAATAACGCTGCATGCCATGTGTTAAAAAATCGTGTCACTGCTCTGAGCAAGGAGGCCTTCCAGAAAGACGATTATGGCCAATAAAAGCCCATAGGAAGGTAAAATAAAACACATTTGTAATGGAGAAATCAATAGGTAATTTGCGCCAGCAGTTTCAATTAGGGTGGCTGGATATACTTGCCGGGCTCAGCATGGCTGCCGCCCACAAGTGGCTGTGACCCTTCACTTGGAGATGAGCAGCAGCCCCAGCACCCGCTGGGCAGAGTTGGGAGGGCCGGGTTGAGCAGGCAGGGCTGGGTGGGGGACATACCAGGATGCCTGCCCTGCTCCCCTCTGATGGGAGGCTCAGGGCCTATGGCTTCCACTCAAAGTCTCACTCTGTGCGCCTGTCTTGGGAAGAGTTGCCTGAACTGAGGGCACCAGGTCCCCATCACTGACCTGCTCTCCCCGGAATTCTCGCCACCTGTGAGCCTCCCACAGGAAGGCCAGTTCTGTGGCTGCCCAAAGCGGAAGTGGCAGAGGCTGGTTCTTGGCTTTTGAGCTTTAAAGCTGAGGGCCACGGGCGGGCCATGAAAGGACCTGAGATGAGCCTGTGCCTGGGCCTTGCTCCTTTGAGATGAGATTCTGCAGCTGGAGGAGGGAGACAAGAGGCCGTGCCGGGCTCCTAGGAGGGTGCGATGGTCACAGATGGCTTGTTTGGGTTTGGGGACCCGAGAGCAGAGAAGCTGTGTGCCCACCTCAGGTAGAGGTCCCATTTGTCTATTTCGGCTTTTGTTGCCAATGCTTTTGGTGTTTCGGTCATGAAGTCCTTGCCTATGCCTATGTCCTGAATGGTTTTGCCTAGGTTTTCTTCTAGGGTTTTTATGGTGTTAGGTCTTATGTTTAAGTCTTTAATCCATCTGGAGTTAATTTTAGTGTAAGATGTCAGGAAGGGGTCCAGTTTCTGCTTTCTGCACGTGGCTAGCCAGTTTTCCCAACACCATTTATTAGACAGGGAATCCTTTCCCCATTGCTTATTTTTGTCAGATTTGTCAAAGATCAGATGATTATAGATGTGTGGTGTTGCCTTCAGGGCCTCTGTTCTATTCCATTGGTCTATATCTCTGTTTTGGTACCAGTACCATGCTGTTTTGATTACTGCAGCCTTGTAGTATAGTTTGAAATCAGGTAGCGTGATGCCTCTGACTTTGTTCTTTTTGCTTAGGACTGTCTTGGCTATGTGGGCTCTCTTTTGGTTCCATATGAAGTTTAAGGTTGTTTTGTCCAGTTCTGTGAAGAAGGTCACTGGTAGCTTGATGGGGATAGCATTGAATCTATAAGTTACTTTGGGCAGTCTGGCCATTTTCATGATATTGATTCTTTCTAACCATGAACATGGAATGTTTCTCCATCTGTTTGTGTCCTCTCTTATTTCCTTGAGCAGTGGCTTGTAGTTCTCCTTGAAGACGGCCTTCACATCCTTTGTTAGTTGTATTCCTAGGTATTTTATTCTCTTTGTAGCAATTGTGAACGGGAGTTTGCTCATGATTCGGCTCTCTGTTAGTCTGTTATTGGTGTATAGAAATGCCTGTGATTTCTGCACACTGATTTCGTATCCTGAGACTTTGCTGAATTTGCTTATCAGTTATGGGAGAATTTGGGCTGAGATGATGGGGTCTTCTAAATATACAATCATGTCATCTGCAAATAGAGACAATTTGACTTCCTCTTTTCCTAACTGAATAACCCCCCCCTTTTTTTTTCTTGCCTAATTGCTCTGGATAGAACTTCCAATACTATATTGAATAGGAGTGGTGAGAGAGGACATACTTGTCTAGTGCTGGATTTCAAAGGGAATTCTTCCAGCTTTTGCCTGTTCAGTTTGATATTGGCTATAGGTTTGTTGTAAATAGCTTTTATTGTTTTGAGATATGTTCCTTTGATACCTAGTTTATTGAGAGTTTTTAGCATAAAGGGCTGTTGAATTTTGTTGAAGGCCTTCTCTGCGTCTATTGAGAAAATCATGTGGTTTTTGTCTTTGGTTCTGTTTATATGGTGAATTATGTTTATAGACTTGTGTATGTTGAACCAGACTTGCATCCCCGGGATGAATCCTACTTGATCATGACGGATAAGTTTTTGATGTGCTATTGCAATCCATTTGCAGTATTTTATTGAAGATTTTTGCAACTATGTTCATCATGGATATTGGCTTGAAGTTTTCTTTTTTTGTTGAGTCTCTGCTGGGTTTTGCTATCAGGATGATGTTGGTCTTATAAAATGATTTGGAAAGGAGTCCCTCTTTTTGTATTGTTTGGAATAGTTTCTGAAGGAATGATGCCAGCTCCTCTTTGTATGTCTGGTAGAATTCAGCTGTGAACCCATCTGGACCTGGACTTTTTTTGGTTGGTAGGCTATTAATTGCTGCCTCAAATTCAGCCCTTGTTATTGGTGTATTCAAGGTTTCAACTTCTTCCTGGTTTAGGCTTTGGAGGGTGCAAGTGTCCAGGAATTTATCCATTTCTTTCAGGTTTACTGGTTTATGTGCATAGAATTGTTTGTAGTGATCTCCGATTGTAGTTTGTATTTCTGCGGAATCAGTGGTGATATCCCCCTTAGCATTTGTTATTGCATCGATTTGATTCTTCTCCTTTTTCTTTTTTATTAATTTGGCTAGCAGTCTGTCATCTTGTTGATTTTGTAAAAAAAATCAGCTCCTGGATTTATTGATTTTTTGAAGGGTTTTTTTGTGTCTCTATCTCCTTCAGTTCTGCTCTGATCTTA
>NW_016107626.1:3035834-3046365 GCF_001604975.1 Cebus imitator | reverse complement strand
TAATCTTTCCTCACTTCTCATGTGGGCATTTATTGCTATAACTTTCCCTCTAGACACTACTTTAAATGTGTGCCAGAGATTCTGGTACATTGTGTCTTTGTTCTCGTTGGTTTCAAAGAACATCTTTAATTCTGCCTTCATTTCATTGTTTATCCAGTTGACGTTCAGGAGCCGGTTGTTCAGTTTCCATGAAGTTGTGCAGTTTCCATGAAGTTGTGCAGTTATGAGTTAGTTTCTTAATTCTGAGTTCTAATTTGATTGCCCCGTAGTCTGAGAGACTGTTTGTTATGATTTCCATTCTTCTGCATTTGCTGAGGAGTGGTTTACTTCCAATCATGTGGTCAGTTTTAGAGTAGGTGCAATGCGGTGCTGAGAAGAATGTATATTCTGTGGATTTGGGGTGGAGAGTTCTGTAAAAGTCTATTAGGTCTACCTGGTCCAGATCTGAATTCAAATCCTGGATATCCTTGTTAATTTTCTGTCTGGTTGATCTGTCTAATACTGACAGTGGAGTGTTAAAGTCTCCCACTGTTATTGTGTGGGAGTCTAATACTCTTTGTAAGTCATTAAGAACTTGCTTTATGTATCTGGTTGCTCCTGTATTGGGTGCATATATATTTAGGATCATTAGCTCTTCTTGATGCATTGATCTTTTTACCATTAAGTAATGTCCTTCTTTGTCTCTTTTGATCTTTGTTGGTTCAAAGTCTAATTTATCAGAGATGAGAATTGCAACTCCTGCTATTTTTTGCTCTCCATTTGCTTGGTAAATCTTCCTCCATCCCTTTATTTGGAGCTTATGTGTGTCCTTGCATGTGAGATGGGTTTCCTGAATATAGCACACCAATGGGTTTTGACTTTTTATCCAATTTGCCAGTCTGTGTCTTTTGATTGGGGCATTTAGCCCATTTACATTTAAGGTTAATATTGTTATGTGTGAATTTGATCCTGCCATTTTGATGCTAGCTGAGTGTTTTGCCCATTAGTTGATGAATTTTTTTCATCGTATCGATGGTCTTTACCATTTGGTATGTTTTTGGAGTGGCTGGTACTGGTTGTTCCTTTCTATGTTTAGTGCTTCTTTCAGGGGCTCTTGTAAGGCAGGCCTGGTGGTGATGAAATTTCTCAGCAATTGCTTGTCCATAAAGGATTTTCTTTCTCCTTTGCTTATGAAGCTTAGTTTGGCTGGATATGAAATTCTAGGTTGAAAGTTCTTTTCTTTACTGATGTTGAATATTGGCCCCCACTCTCTTCTGGCTTGTAGGGTTTCTGCTCAGAGATCTGCTGTGAGTCTGATGGGCTTCCCTTTGTGGGTGTCCCAACATTTCTCTCTGGCTGCCCTTAGCATTTTGTCCTTCATTTCAACCCTGGTGAATCTGACGATTATGTGCCTTGGGGTTGCTTTTCTTGAGGAATATCTTTGTGGTGTTCTCTGTATTTCCTGGACTTGAATATTGGCCTGACTTGCTAGGTTGGGGAAGTTCTCCTGGATAATATCCTGAAGAGTGTTTTCCAGCTTGGATTCATTCTCTCCATGACATTCAGGTACGCCTATCAAATGTAGATTAGGTCTTTTCACATAATCCCATATTTCTTGGAGGCTTTGTTCATTTCTTTTCACTCCTTTTTTCTCTATTCTTGCCTTCTACTTTTATTTTATTGAGTTGATCTTCAATCTCTGATATCCTTTCTTCTCCTTGGTCAATTTGGCTACTGAAACTTGTGTATGCTTCGCAAAGTTCTTGTGCTGTGCTTTTCAGCTCCATCAAGTCATTTATATTCTTCTCTAAGCAGTTTATTCTAGTTAGCATTTTGTCAAACCTTTTTTCAAGGTTCTTAGTTTCTTTGCATTGGGTTAGGACATGTTCTTTTAGCTCTGAGAAGTTTGTTATTACCCACCTTCTGAAGCCTGTTTCTGTTAATTATCAGATTCATTCTCCAACCATCTTTGATCCCTAGCTGGTGAGGAGTTGTGATCCCTTGGAGGAGAGGTGTTCTGGTTTTGGGTGTTTTCATCCTTTTTGTACTGGTTTCTTCCCATCTTAGTGGTTTTATCTACCTATGGTCTTTGTAGTTGGTGACTTTTGGATGGGATCTCTGAGTGGACGTCCAGTTTGTTGATGATGAAGTTATTTCTTTCTGTTTGTTAGTTTTCCTTCTAACAGTCAGGCCCCTCTGCTGCAGGACTGCTGGAGGGCCACTCCAGACCCTGCTTGCCTGGGGATCACCCGTGGGGGCTGCAGAACAGTAAGGGTTGCTGCTGGTTTCTTCTGTTATCTTTGTCCCAGAAGGGTACCTGCCAGATGTTGGCGTGAGCTGTCTTTTAAGAGGTGTTTCTTTGGGTATACGGGGGACAGGGAGTTACTTGAGGAGACAGTCTGTCCCTTATAGGAGCTCAAGTGCTGTGCTGGGAGCTCCGTTGTTCCATGCAGAGCTGCTGGGCAGGAACTTTTAAGTCTGCTGCAGGGGAACTCATAACCGTCTCTTTTCCCAGGTGTTCTGTCCTAGGAAGGTGGGCTTTATTTATAAATTCCTGTCATGTTGCTGCCTTTTTTCGTAGATGCCTTGCCCTGTATGGAGTAGTCTAGACACAGTCTGCCAGCAGAGGCATTGCTGAGCTGCTGCAGGCTCTGCCCAGCTGCCAGGCGAACTGCCTTGGTAGTGGCGAACTGCCTCAGGAGTGGTGGTCACCCTTCCCCCCACTGAGCTGGACTGTCCCGGGTCCAGCTGCGCTTGCTGCGAAACACTCCATCCAGAGCGTTTCAGATTGCTTGTTTTGTGGGGGTGGTACCCGCTGAGCCAGATCGCCTGGCTCCCTGTCTCAGCCCCCTCCTTTCAGTTGAATGGGCGGCTCTGTCTCCCAGGCATTCCAGGTGCCAGTTGAAACAGTCACGCAGATTTGTGTGAGTTTCTGTGGCCAACCTGGCACCGGCTGAAACCGCTGTGCTGAAAACTTGTGGTGATTTTCGGCCTGGGAATCTCCTGGTCTGTGGACAGTGAAAATTTGTTTGGAAATGTGGTGGGCACTCACCCTCTGTGTTGTTCTTGCTGGGAACTGCACTCTGGAGCTGTTCCTATTCGGCCATCTTGGATCCTCCCTCCCAAATCTTTTATATCCAGAGTCTATTTCAATGTGATTCATAAGCCTCTGAGCATAGGCCCCACAACTTGCCTTATTTTATGTTTGAGGTAAATGAGGTACAGAGATTTAAGTGGCTGGTCCATGCCAGGGGTAAGTGAGCAAAGAGCTAGTGTGGGAATCCAAGAACAGATGCCCGCAAGATACCGGGCATCTCCTGTGGGCTGGGCCACAGGGTCCCTGCACTGCCTGTCTGCCTCCCACACCACCTGCCCCTCCCCAGCCCCTCCTCTCCACCCTGCTCCCCTGCTCTGAAAGAGAATGTCTGAAAAGATGAAGATGTGTCTACCAGTGAATGCAAAACCAGTTTGGGAAATGTTTTCTAAGGTGAAGTCTCCCCAGACTAAATACGCACCTTACACAGACTCTAAATGGAAACTTCAGAGAAAAGCACAATGTGGAATAAAAACAAAAATGAAAAAAAGGAAAAAGTGTGTTTCTGCTGTTGAATTCTTCCTAGGATACCATGACCCATGACTCTGTGGGGACACTGTGGCTGTGAGTCTGTGCTCTCAGCTTCTCAAATTTTAAGATTTATTTGAAAATTGGCCTGCAGTAAGAGTAACTCTCAGGAATGTTAACAAGCGTATGGAAGCATGGCCAGCCCCGCGGTCCACGTGCAGGAGAGCCCCGCCCCGTCTCCGCCACGCTGCCCTCGCGCTGCGCCTTTGCAGTCCCGTCCTCTCCACCCGCTGGCAAACCACTGAAGCATTTCCCGTCCCCACAGTCTTGTCTTTTCCTGGTCATTCTGCAGATGGGGACATGCGACCTGCCACCTTTAGGTCTGACTCATGTCACTTAGCGCCCTGCATTGGAGAACCATTGCATGTCACATGGATCTCCTGTTTGTTCCTTTTGATGGCTGAGCGGCTTCCCGTTGTGGGACTGTTGGACTTACAGCTGGGGAGAGGTATCATGGGGTCTCCGGGCCCCTGGGCTGGGGACCCTCAGCTGGGCCAGAGTTTCATGCTGCCTCAGGTCTTGGACTCCTCCCCAAGCCTCCATGTCCCCTCCTCATGGCACTAGGAGGGTTTCGGGCTGGTCAGACAGTGGCATCTGGCCATGTCAGGATGCCCTGGAAGATGCCTGGGTCCTGAGCAGACACAGCCCAGCCAGCTTTCAGACGCAGCTTCAAACCTGTGGAACCTTTTCCCGAACACACACAGACACCTTGGCTCAGATAGGCAGGGCCAGCGAGGAACTGGACAGTTAACAGATGGCTTTATGGCAGAGGGAGCCGGTTCCCGCCCCAGCTTGTAGCGTCTCTGGCTGTGTGATCCTGCGTGCGGGCCCCCAGTTATGCCATCTGTGAAACGGGACAAGAACAGCACCTCCTTGGTGGGCGTGAGGACCAAGTGAGATGAGGGGTGAGGATGGCACAGCTGGCACTGGTGCCCGATCAATGTCTGCTGCAATGATCACTGTAGCTGATCACTCTGGGGCCTGGCCTGAGGTTCCCTGGCAGTTTCGAGGTGCTGGAGATCTGGGGATGTGCAGCAGAAGTAGGGGTGGTGCTAGTTCTCAGGGTCATGAAGGCTGGAGCCAGCCACAGCCCTTCTGGGACCTCCCCTGGCCTGAGCGCCCCTTCCCTCCAGGGCACGTGAAGTAGGTGGTGCTGTAGGAACCTGGTTTGCTCCTCCTGGTGCCCGGTGGGGGAGACGGCGGCTGTGAAAAGGCAAAATGCACCCCAAGCCCCAAATCTGAAAATCTGCAGACTTTCGCCTCTGGGTTTCGGCTGGTGGGCCAGCCTGCCTGTGGGTGAGGCGTGGCAGGCGCCTTTCTAGCTTCTGTGGCTCTCGTGGGAGAAGCGGGTCACCAGGCAGGGGATATGTTTGTTCCACTGAGCATGGCAGGTCTCTACATGTCCCAGGCCTGAGGGGCTGGGGTTGCAAGATCTGAGTCAATTCCAGAATTGTTCTGCAGAGGCCGAGCCCACACCGAGCTCAGTCGATTCGAGGGTTATTCTGCCAAGGCTGAGTCCGCACGGACCTCAGTTGATTCGAGGATTATTCTGCTGAGCCTGAGTCCTCACCCAGGAAAAAGAAGCACACGTCCCAGTGGGATCTGTGTCCTGTGCTTTTCCCAAAGAGGGTTTTGAGGCTTCACTATTTAAAGAGGAAAGAGTAGGTAGGAGGGGAAGGAGGAAGGGAAGAAAAAGCAGGGGCTGGGTGGGCAACGAGACACTGTCTACGTCCTTGTGAGGCTCTGCTCAGCACTCAGGGGATCTGTATTTCACAGAAGTCAGGGTGGAGGTGTGTGGCCACAGAAGGGAGACAGCACCGTGAGACTCAGTCCCCAAGCTCCGCTGCCCTTTGGCATAGTGGGTTTGGGGTCCCGAGAGTCTATCTTCCTTTCACAGGCCCCTCAGGGGTCTCAGTGCCACTGATGACCGGCTGTCGGGGGCAGGAAGCACAGGCGACAGGGAGACTTTAGCCATGAATATGGACCTTGCAGGCAGCGCTTGCCAACACCCTGAGAATCAGCATTCTGTGAACATGCTTCGGGAAACGCCACTCTTACTGTGTAGACAGAGGCCTGACAAGGAGAGGATGTAGCCAGGCAGGAGACCCTGATGGCTTGGGGAGGGGACATGGCACAAACTCAGCAGAGGGGGCTGGCCGCCAAGCTGCCACATGACAGAAAGTCAGTGAATGTGCCCGGCTGTGCCCACCTGGCCACCATCAGCACCTCCTCTGCTGCCTTCTAATTCCTGCTCACCTGCCTGCCGGACAGGGCCTTTCTGCTGGGGAAGACGGCTGCCAAGCAGCTGAGCCTTGAGAGAGTCAGTCACCCGCAGCCTTCTCAGGAGCATCCCCAGCTAGAGGAAGAACCCGAAGGGGATGATTCTTCACCTCAGGAATCAGTTCCCGGGGTGGCGGCCTCCAGGCCCTCCTGGGACTCTCTGACCATGCCTCACAGACTAGTCTGTGCTGCACGCCTGGATCCAGTGGCTCCTCTCTGAAGAACAGAAGAGGCTTCTGTGGCCTGTAGAGGGCTTTGTGGGCCTGCAGAGGGGCTCCGTGGCCTGCATAGGGGTTCCATGGGCCTGTAGAGGGGCTCCCTGGGCCTGCAGAGGGGTTCTGTGGGCCTGCAGAGGGGCTCCACGGGCCTGTAGAGGGCTCCATGGGTCTCTAGAGGGGCTCTGTGGGCCTGTAGAGGGCTCCGTGGGCCTGTAGGGGGGCTCCGTGGGCCTGTAGAGGTGCTCCGTGGGCCTGCAGAGGGTTCTGTGGGCCTGTAGAGGGGCTCCGTGGGCCTGCAGAGGGGCTCCGTGGGCCTGTAGAGGGCTCCGTGGGCCTGCAGAGGGTTCTGTGAGCCTGTAGAGGGCTCCGTGGGCCTGTAGAGGGTTCCGTGGGCCTGTAGAAGGTTCCGTGGGCCTGTAGAGGGTTCCGTGGGCCTGTAGAGGGTTCTGTGGGCCTGCAGAGGGGCTTTGTGGGCCTGTAGAGGGCTCCGTGGACCTGTAGAGGGTTCCGTGGGTCTGTAGAGGGCTCCGTGGGCCTGCAGAGGGGTTCTGTGGGCCTGTTGAGGGCTCCATGGGCCTGCAGAGGGCCTGCCCCAGTGCCATGAGGTCCATGTAGTTCCAGGATGCTGGTGCTTCCCTGCAGCTTGCTGTGCTGTTCACCTTCTATGGCTGTGAAGCTCTGCACAGATAGGGCCAGGCAGGTGCAAGACGGCTGAGGCCACCAGCCCTGTTATGGGCTGGGCAGGCAGGAAGCCACCTTCCCTGGAGTCTTTAGGGGTCAGGTTTCCACACCATACCCAGCCAGGCTTCTTCTTTTGTTCTGGCCCTTTCTGATCTATGTTGGGCTGATGAAAGTGGCAGGGCTGTGTGTTCTCCAGCTGCAGAAGTGGCACTCCAGGCGCAGCACAGGCGAGCCAGGTGCTGCTCTCCTGGGGTTGAGGGGTGTCCTTGGTGCTCCCCGTGAAGGCCACAGAATCCGAGCTGTGGGAGTCAGAGAGGCCTCCCTGGAATCACAAGCAGGAGGTGGGCCGAGGCTCACTGCTCCCTGAGGAAGGCCCAAGCAGCCCTGGGCTCATGGCTCGTCCCTCTCCTCTGCCTGCATGTCACCTCCTGTCTCCGTCACCTTCCCATGAGCAACGTTGCCAGCAAAGCGGCTGATGGTTCACCTTGTGGTTTCTAGGGGCCGGAGCTACAACACTAGCTCAAGGTCAAATGCATCCAGAGAAAAGGAGAAACGGTTTGTCGCAGCTTCCCTCGCCATGTCCCGTCCCTGCGCACACAGATCTGACTTTGCCACTGGGGTGCGACTGTGCTAACGCCCCACTCTGAAAATTCATAATTAGAGGAGAAGTGAAATGTGTATTTTGCCTCTTCTCTAAGAACTATCTTTCAGGTGAAAAAATAGCCTCTCTTGGAGAAGAAAGCTTATACGGTTAGGGTTGGAATGCTGTGACATATTAATTTATTTTCAAACACATCAGCCAAAATAAAAAGATTTAGTAAATGCAGCAAAATATTAATGAAATCTAGGTGATGGGTGTATGGAAGTTCATTTTACTATTATTTCTGCTTGTCTGTATGTTTGAATATTTCATAAAGTAAAAATGATGGAGACATTTCTAAGATTTTTCAGCAGAACTGGTCCTCACCAGGTTGCTTGGAAAAAGGGTAATTAAGAAAAGGAAGAAGATGACTTTGGGTGTTGGGAAAAGACACAGATCCCGGAGAGCCTCCTTTCCTCCACCGTGGCCTCCTGACGTCTAGCTCCCCTCTTCCTCAGGAGAAGTTTGGGAGATGTGCCCATCACTGTCGTGCAGTATCTCCTCTGGCTAAGAATGGCCATGTGACTAAACGCTGCCCAATAAGATGTGAACAGGTGATCTGGGAAGGTTCCTTAATAAAGGAGGGGCAAACTATTCTTCCCCATTTTTGATTTTCTAATGCTTGTAAAAGTCTTGTAATGGCTGGTGCTCTAGCAGCCATTTTGGACCATGAAGCTGAAGGGTGTGCACAGCAGAGCAGAGGACAGAAGGGACCAGAGTTTCTGCTGATTGTGCAGCTGTGACATCAACCCCAACTGCCCACCTCAGCACTCCTCTCACTTGAGAGAACAAAGTTCTTGAGTATTGAGGCCTTCTGTGGTCAAGTCTCTGCTCCCGGCAGCTGAAGGAATTTCTAAATGATCCAACCCAAAATTAAACCTGCTTTTTCTCATGCGTTGGCGTAGCCTATCCAGCTTTAAGCTCACCTTCCTGTTACCCTCTTTTCTCTAACTGTGTCTGCTGTGCTCTTGTGCTTTTCGTCTTAGTCCTATTCAGAATTGCTCTGGGACAACGGCTGCAAACTGCTTCACACTACATTGTAAATGAACGCTAAGTGTTATTATATAATTTACAATCTGCCCTTCTGGGGGAATATGAATTATAAGTGTAGAAAAAGACTTAGGTTAGAAGACTGAATCACCGCTACTATAATGACAGGACTAGGACTTTATAAGTCCATTTGAAAATTTAGATTAAATGGACACTTTTCTAGAAAAACATATCTGACCAAAACCATCAAAAGAAATTGAACCAGCAGTTACAAACCGATCTCGCTCCAAAACAGAAAGAAGCACAATAAAAAAGACAAAATCTACAGCTAGTCAATGGCTTCACGGCACAGTGTGACCAAAATTCCACAGACAGATTATTACAGCATCCCGTGACCCGACTCCGGGACAGAGAACAAAGGGACACTTCCCAGCACATCTCTTGAGATTAGTCTGTAACCTCGATAGCAAAACTCAGATGAGGACGCTATGGGAAAGGAAAGCCATAAGCCTCAATCACCCAGAAAAGTACACGAAAAACTTTAAATATCAGCAAAACAAATTCTTCTATATGTTACAAAAGATTACCTCACTACTCAGTGGGCTCTATCTCAGGAATGTAAAGATGGTTTAACATTGGGAATTATAATAGTGAAATTCACTCATTACTAGATTAAGGGGCAGGGGCAAATATGTAGATGTCAGAAAGGGAATAGGAGAGTATTTTGGGGACTCTGCCAAGCCCCTGAAGGTCACACGACTGGTCCTTGTGAAGGTTGTCTTTGACTCCAGCGGTTGGGTTACCTGCCTCTGCCCTTGGATATTAGGGGCACACTAACTTTATACCAAGTATCACTCCTGTTTGGTCCCAGGGAGTGTGCAGGTGGCAGAACTTCGGGTGCCTGGCAGGGTGTGAGAAAAGTACGCACCTTCACCACAGTGACCATGCCTTCGTTGGTGACGGGGTCTGTGCGGACGCTGAAGTGGCCGGAGGGATCCCCGCTGATGATGCGGTAAACGGCATTCCAGTTTGGTGAGTGTGGCTGATCTCGGTCCATCACGGTGAGGTTTGCGACCACGGTCTCCACACGGTTTTCGGGGACCTCCCCTGCAAACTGCAAAATGGAAGGAAAGAATGTTCCAAGCCTGCGTTAAGTGTAAATATGCACAGAGGAGTGCACGTAGCACATGTGCACAGCTCAGTGAACGTTCACAAACAGAACACACCATGCAAGCAGCGCCCAGATCAGGACTCAGAGACGACAGGCTGTTTGGGGGTGCACAGGAGCGTGCACCTTATATGTAGCACAGCCACGTGGGGCCCATGGAGGCAGGTGTTCAGGCCTGCCCGGTAGGCATGTCAGCCCATGGCCACGGCAGAGCGCCACTGATGGAGCAGCTTCAACAATGGGCACTTATTTTCATTCCCAGTCCCCACCCCAGACCCCTCCCAGGTCCTAAAGTTTCCACCTGTCCTGGCTTGATGGTGGCCCCAAAGATGTGGCCACATCTCAGTCCTTGGAAATGCCACCTTACAGGGAGAAGAGGTGATGGAGGTAAGGGTTCTGAGATGGAAGGTTTTTCTGGATTATCCAGGTGGGAGCTGAATGCCACCACATGCATCTTTAGAAGAGGCAGAGGGGATTTCACAAAGCAGAAAAGACACGGACACATTCAGAGGGAAGGCCGTGGGAGATGGGGCAGAGGCTGGAACAGTGCAGCCACAACCCCAGGAAACCAGGGTGGGCCCAGAACCTGGAAGAGGCAGGGAGGGTTCTCCCTGGAGTCTTTAGAGGGAGCAAGACCCTGCTGATTTCAGACTGACAGAATAAATTCCTGGTGATTTCAGACTGACGGAATAAATTCCCATGATTTCGGACTGACGGAATAAATTCCCGGTGATTTCGGACTGGCGGAATTAATTCCCGGTGGTTTCGGACTGACGGAATTAATTCCCGGTGGTTTTGGACTGACGGAATAAATTCCCGGTGGTTTCGGACTGACGGAATTAATTCCCATGATTTCGGACCGACGGAATAAATTCCCGGTGATTTCGGACCGACGGAGTAAACTCCCGGTGATTTCAGACCGACGGAGTAAGTTCCCGGTGATTTCAGACCGA
>NW_016107626.1:3023848-3035439 GCF_001604975.1 Cebus imitator | reverse complement strand
CAGACCGACGGAGTAAATTCCCGGTGATTTCAGACCAAAGGAATAAATTCCCGGTGATTTCAGACCGAAGGAGTAAGTTCCCGGTGATTTCAGACTGACGGAGTAAATTCCCGGTGATTTCAGACTGACGGAGTAAATTCCTGTTGTTTCAAGCCCCAAGTCTGTGGTCATTTGCTGTAGGAACCTCGTAAGCTCACATTGACTTCTGGTGTCACAGATGAGTTCACCTGGGTTTGTCCTTTATGTGGATGGAACCTTCCAGCACTTGTGTCTGGCTTCTTCTGCTTAGCACTGTGGATCTGGGATTCCTTTGCGTTGCTGTGTGCAGCTGAGATGGCTGAGAAGTGCCACGTGATGTGACAGTCCTGTGATCACAAACCCTTCCTCCCAGGACGGGCGCTGGGGCGTCACAGGTGGGAAGCCCTGTGTCCTGCCGTGGGGCACTGCTAGGGGCTGAATGGCATGTCCTGAGATTTCTATGTTTGAAGCCCTAGACCCCCAAGACCTCAGAGTGTGACTGTATTTGGAGATGGTGATCTCAAGAGGTGATCAGGTTAAGACAAGGCTGGAAGGGTGTCGGGGACCTCATCCGGGCCACCTTCATACCTGCCCTCAGCCGGGAGTAAGGAGGAGCCCTCGAGTGCAGCAAACAGAAACTGGCACTGTGGTGGCCTGAACCCGGGAACCTGACCTTCCAGGGCTGCTGGTGGCTGGGCCTGTCGGGGCGGGGCTCTATCCTTCCCCAGCCTCCCGTGGTCGGGACACTGCAGCTTGGCCTGGCCCTCTGGCTGCCTGAGACGTACAGCTTTCCCTTCAGTAAGAAAGAGTCTTCCCAGAGTGCCCCTCCCCAGCTGACTTGTGCCAATGCTCTGTCGGCTAGGGCGATGTCCCCTGGCCACCACAAGCCCGAAGAATGGAGCCTTGTGAGGTGGGAAACAGAGAAGAGGTGGGAAAGGGGCGTCAGGCAGCCAGCAGACTGTATCTGCCACAGGGGGCCCTGCACACACAGAGCAGCATGCAGAGGCCCTGAGGTGCCAGGTCTGTGCCCAGAGTCTCGGAGCCAGTGTGAGCAGAGGCCGTGAGACAGCGCAGATTCACCCGACCCACCAGCGCCCCTTCAGCGCGCGTCTGTCTTGAGCGTGGAGGCCCTGTCAGACCCATGGACAATGACGTCGGGTGTACAGGGTCCAGGGCCATACAGGTGGGGGCTGTCCCTGCTGGCCCAAGGCCTGGCCTCTCGTCAGTGAATGAAGGAGTGAGCGATAGCCTTCATATAAATGCCCAGAAATGAACTATGCTGCTCCCCTTTCCCAGGCAGGAGCTGTGTCACAGCAGCAGAATTCAGACCCACACCACTGGGGCTCTCCTGTCAAGGATGGAAAAAGATTCCAATTTATTCCCAGACAAGTGCTGCGTCCTTTCTCTGTATTCCAAAGTCTCAGAGAAAGTCCTTTAATCAGCCTTCTCGGCCTGGGACTCTAAGCTTGGCCGAAAACCCTGCAGCCTGGCCCAGCTCCAGGTCTGGTACGAGCGGCCCCGCCTGTCACCTGCAGGTGATCACCCCCAAACAATCACCTTGTTAGGAAGAAAAACTGTGGATTTATCCAAAGTGGGATCTCAGCCATGTCTGTGGAGCTGGGACCCCTCCTCACATGGCCACATTCAGCCGTAGAAGAGCTCACCTCAGGATCCGGAGGAGCTGTCTTTGTTAAACTCTGGGGTGGACAGTTGCTGCCTCCACTGCTCCCGATGTCCAGCGTGGGGTGGAATCCCCTTGCTGTCTCTGCCCCTGAGCCAGGTGGCTGGAGCCCAGAAGCTGCTGCTGGGAACGCGGGGAGGCCTGGAGAGGCTGACCCTGCCCTAGAGGAGGGAGCTTCGGGACTCACTCCGTCTTCCCTTCCTCACACGTTTTGAGCTGCCCAGGGGTCAGACGGTCCCCCAGCGGACAGGGGCACACTGCCTCACACAGCATCATGGCATGGGGGGACGGTGCCCGTCGGGGGGATGGGAGGGGCTATGCAGGCTGTGGCTGGGGATCCAAGGTGTGCGTTCTGGGGGTGAACGTGCCTGGGAGTGGGGTGCAGTGTGCTGCCTGCCTGGCCTCAGCCCTGCGGTTCTTGGGTGTGAGAGAGGACAGCCCTTGCTGAGGCTGCGGCCGTGAGGGGTGCTGTGCAGCCAGGCCCCAGGCAGAGGACCGCTGCAGGGGACACTCAAGGGAGCTTCGCCGAGGCCTGTGAACAAGTTTCAGGAGGGCCAGGGACCGGGCAGGAGGGGCAGCCCTCCTCAGCCAGGGCTGCGCTGCAGTGGGCCTAGGGGCTGACCTGGTGCCCAGGGGACCTGGGAGTGGGACAGAGCTGTGAGGTGGAGGTGACCATCCCTCCTGGCGTCTTCAGGGGAGGCGGTAGCTGAGCCCTGTTACGAATTCCCTGCTGGGGCCATCTCCAGGCAGAGGTGGTAGTGGGAGGGCCTCAGGGCGGGGGGAGCTTTGCAGGCCTGGGGCAGGGAGGAGGGTGTCCCGCCCCATCAGTGCAGTGAGGCAGGCAGGTGAGCCTGGCAGTGGCTGGTGGAGGACTCAAGGCCAGTGAGCTCCCCGACCCGGGAATCTAAGTTTGCAAAATGTGCCGGGTCCTGGGACCCCGAGCCCTCTCCAGACATGCCCTGAACCCACAGCCGCTGCTCTGGCCCCCTCACACCACTGGCTTCTGACACCTGGCCCAGGGCTACTCCTTCTGCTGGGGACACTGCCATGCCCCCAAAGCAGCCTGTCTGAATCTTGGGGTTGCTTCTCCAATGAAAATCTGCTGGCCTCCCCTGGGAGCTGTGTGGCAGCCCTCGGTAGCTTCCGGCCTTTAGGATTCTGAGGGAGGTTTGACCAGGCTCACCCCATTCTGGTCCTGCGGCCGTGTCATCCCCAAGTTTCCTTAAGGGCTTGGTGGGATGAAGCGCTCTGGGAACCGTGGTCTAGTGTGGCATTGGCCCGAAGCCTATTTCTATAAATAAAGTTTTATTGACACCCAGCCACACCCCCTTCGTTTACATCTCACCTGTGGCTGCTTTCCTGACCCAACAGTGATATTGAGTCAGGGCAATAGGGACAGCCTGACCACAGATGAAAATACTATTGGGTCCTTCCCTGAAAACGGTTCAGACCCTTGTTCTCTGCCCCTGAGGCCCCTGCCTCAATGACTGGTTTGAAATATGCTCATGACCTGGGTCAGCCAATTAGGGCTCAGTACTGGTGGCCCCTGTGTCTGGCCTGGGCATGGTAACCACATGAATCTGAAGGTGTTGGGTTGGGTGGGAGCCACCATTCGAAGCCTGGGAACAAAGCCAGCTGCAGGAAGCATGGCCCAGGGGAGCGTCATAGTGAGCTGGTGGAGCCTAGGTCCAGCCACGCCTGAAGGGAGCTTTTCTAAGACTCCTCAGCTCTTGTGAGATGAGCTGCTCTCTTTTTGTTCAAGTTTCCAGGGTCAGTGTCGTGGTCATTGGTGAGGCTTCCTGGCTCCCCTGCACCTTCTGAGTTTGCTTCCTTGTTTTCCAGAAATCCACTTTCCCGGCCTTCTCTACAGCCACAGCCTGGTAGGTGAGCTAGGACCTGCCAGCCAGAGGCACCTTCATGTCTGCGGTTCAGAGGAGAGGTGGAGAGAGCCTGATCCTGGCGAGCTGCAGAGGCAGAAGGTGGGGCCCGCACTCTCGAAGGCAGTGCGGGCGAGGCTCTGTGCCTGGCGGTGGGGGCAGGAGGGCGCCCTCCCGGTGGAGCAGCCATGCCTGGTGCTCCTGGCCCCCTGGGTTTCCTGGCTCCTCACATCCTCCGGAGCGTCTGCCTCTGCTTACATGACCAAGTGGGTCCTGGTGTCGTCTGCCGTTTTAGCAAGGACCTGTCTGACCCCTCATCACTTGCTCCCATCCTTCTGAGGAGGGATGTGCCGGGCTGTGTGTCCGTTCCCGTGCAGACTTCTGAGTGAAGTTTATATGAAGAGTCTATTCTAACTTATGCAAGTTTAATAACGGTTCACAAAGAAGGCCTTAGCTGATAAATCTGGTTTAGGATTTTCTTATTAACCTTACCCCAGCCATAATGACTTTTAAATTTAATTTTTTCAGATTTTCCAACAAAAGGAAAGCCTCTCAGGCCCCTTGGGATGAAAAGGCAGGTATCTGGGAAAGGAAGAATTTTAAGTGCATCGGCGTGGAATTTCTTGCAGGGACTGTAATCTAGAATTCAACTGTGCACCCATCTCGAGGAGCAGGAGGATTCTGCCTTCTGACGAGGGCCGTCCACCACAATCCCAGCACCGAGGCAGAAACTGTTAGGTTCCCAGGGGAAGGCTCCATTCACACAGAGGAGGATTTGGGCAGGAACCCTGCACAGCTGGTGTTTCAGGAAAAACCCACCCAGCTGTTTCCTTATGATGTCAGCGGGTGGCCAGGCCCCGTTCACGCAATGTCCAGTGAGACCCTGGGGCCTCCAAGGCACCCGTGCTGGAGCCACAGTGCTGGTCCTGTCCTCAGGGGAAGTCCGGCATCTGCCACATGGCAAGCGGCCATGTGGGAGGGAGCATCAGGGAAGATTTGTTCCCCACAGGAAGTCCGTCCCCTCTGTGACACGGGGAGGAGGGACCCCATTCTTCAGGAGGCTGTGCGTTCAGGTGGGCTGGCACAGGTAGGGCACTCAGTGCAGCACCTGGCACAGGGTCGGTGCCCACCTGCTGCCGTGATGACCAAGCCTAGGGCGGATTCTGTGGCTGCAGCCGAGAGAACATGAGGACGTGGTGCAGACGTAGCTGACTCCGGCGGGTAGGTGTGAGGGCTCCAGCCCAGTCAGGCGTTTCATCAAGACAGAGGGGGGCAGGGGAGAGAAGAAGAGGGAGAAGCTGCCAGAGAGGGCCCAGGGAGGGCACAGGGCACACCCCATCCCAGGCCCTCTCAGTTCTCAGCAGCTGCCTGGGGATGCCCATGCCCCATGACCATGGCCTCCAGGTACCCAGAGGGCTGGGAGCCCCCGAGAGAGCTGTAGCCCCTGGCACCCTTGCGCCCCTTCCAGTGAGTCACCCCCATGCTAATCCTCATGCCCCAAATGTCCAATCCCCAATGGAGGCCCCCATGACAGCTCCCGCCAGCTCGGCGTGGTGGGGGTACGCGCCCTGCGGCCCGCACTCAGGACTGGCTGCTGTACCGTGTTGGGGCCAGACCACAGGACACCAGCTGGGAGAAGTCCCAGGAGAGGCCACTCAGATGCCTTCAAAGCCATATGTGCAAGAGCAGAAATGCAAACAGCTGGCAGCAGGCAGGAGCGGGGAGGGGACAGGTCTGTCCCAGAGAGGGGGCCCCTGCTGGTGACAACCCCAGGGACGCAGAATGGCAGCATTTTGGGAGCAGGGGCAGAGGGGATTATAGAATTGTTCCCATTTTGCAGGTGATGAAACTGAGGCTCTAGGAGGCAACCTGCCCAAGGCCACTGTGGTGGGAAGGGAGGCTGAGGCTGCGCTGGGTCCCCTGGGGCAGCCTCTGGGCCCCACAGCCTGCTTGTCTTGCGAGGTGACCTTCATGGTTTTTGTTTGGAACAGGACATTATACACTTGTGAATGCATAACAATTGCTCATGGTAGAAAACTTGGAAAAACCAAAATCCACAGAGATAAAATATGTACATTTACACATTATTTTTCCTTTTGGAGATGGCTTCTCTTCTGTCGCCCAGGCTGGAGTGAAATGGCACAATCTAGCTTACTGCAACTTTACCTCCCGTGTTCAAGTGATTCTCCTGCCTCAGCCTTGCGAGTAGCTGGGACTACAGGTACCCAGCACCAAGCCCGGTTAACTTTTCTATTTTTCTACGGACAGGATTTCACCATGTTGGCCAGGCTGGTCTTGAACTCCTGACCTCAGGTGATCCGCCCGTCTCAGCCTCTCAAAGTGCTGGGATTATAGGCATGAGCCACCGTGCCTGGCCTTACAGATTTTAAATATGTAGACTAATCTCTGAGGGGCAGGGGCTGTGACTGTTTTGGTTTTTGCTGTCACTGTCCTGGTGTAGGGAGTGCCCAGTAGGCGGTGAAATGAATGAATGAATGAATATGCAGACATAGTGAACAAGCCTGGCATGTGGCATGGGAAGCTTTATAAGACATTTACTTTTTAATCCAACGCTAAGACTCTGTGTGACTGTTTTTTTGAGACAGGGTCTTGCTCTGTTGCCCAGGCTGGCATGTAGTGGCATGATCATAGCTTGGTACAGCCTCAAACTCCTGGGTTCAAGTGATCCTCCTGCCTTGGCCTCCCAAATAGCTGGAACTATGGACCTGTGCCACCTTTGCCGTGTGCGAGATTTTTAATCAGCTCTCTGAGACAGGTGGGTGATGTCTGCGATGCTAGAATCTTCCTCCTTCAAATATTCCCAAAACGACACCACTGTACCCTCTTTGCCATGGGTGAAGTCAGGGCTCGACGACAAGCCTGTCCCACGCTTGTTTTTGTAAATAAAGTTTTATTGGGATGTGGCAACGGCCACTCGCCTGTGTTTTGTCTGTGGTTGTTTTTGTCCTACAATGGCGGAGGTGTGGAGTTGCCACGGAGACCTCCTGGCACCCGAAGTGGAAATGGTTATTCTCCCAACCTTCGAGGAAAGGTGTGCTGGCCCCTCCGTCATTGGCCGCTCATTTGCGTGCCAATCCCCGGGAAAGTGGGGCCTGCGCCGTCCGTGGGTCAGTCCTTGCACTCCAGGAGCGGTTCTGCTGGGCGGTGGCCACGTGCCCCGGGGCATGGCTGGCATTTAGGGCACTGCCCATAGCCCAAGGGTCTCTGTGGCTGGTGAAGGGCAGAGTGAGGCTGCTCCTCCTTGAATGGAGGCCCTCGGGGTCCTGGTTCCAGAGGCCCCGGGCTGGACTTTTTCTGTCTCTCCATTGCTCATCCATTTGTGCTGCCTGACCTGCTCTGAAAACAGCTGACTGTGAAGCATCCATGGCTGAAATCAGGGAACTGCTTTCGAGATTTTGAAATCCCAAGGACTGAGCATGCCACGGTTTGAATTTCCATCAGCTGCTGGAAGCCAGAAGGTGCCCTTGGCTCCAGGCGGGTCCTCAGGGGTGACACACAGGACTGCATCTTGGTGACTCGCTGCTGTACTTAATTTTTGCCTGTCCCTCCCACGTCCTGTTTCCTGGCAACTAGACTAGTGGCGGTGACTCGGTATCTCATAAAAATGAGCCACGGCTGACCGCAAACTTTGCTTCCACCTCTGATGGACAGCAGTGCCACTGAGGCCCGGCTTTGTCCCCTGGAGGGCTTAGGACCTCATTTGCCTCTTCCCATGGAGCAGATCTGAATGAGCAGAAATAGGGCTCTGCCGCCCTCGTCACCCCAGCCCCGTAGGCCAGCACAGCATCGATGCTTTGACTGGGGTGCTGCTTGCTCAGAAGCGTCAGCTGGTCCTGAGGCCTTGACGCTCCAGCCAGCGGGTGTTGGGTGCTGCTTCTCCCGGCTTGAGCCCCGTGTGGACAAGGGCATCAAATCGGAGGGAAGTGCCCAAGCCTGGTGCTCTTGCCCAGCTGGAGCTCCGCGGACCCGTCTCTGTCACTGCACAGGTGAGCGCCGGCCCCAGTGCTCCTGCCGGCCTGGGTGCAGTCTGCTGTACCCCCCATGGGGCTGGGAGCCACCTAGGGACCCAGCCAGCCGCAGTCCCTCCATTCTGTGATTGCTCGCACTGGAAAACTGACAGTGTAAACCTACAAACCGCAGCTCCTTTGGACGTTACAATGTATTTGCTTTTTGTAATTTAGTTTCCTATCCAGTAAAACAATGATAATTTCTGCTGGGTTCTGAGTTCAGAAATCAGAATGGTTGGACCCGAGGCTCTTGTGACCAGAAAGAAGTTGCAGGTGGTTCTTTCCTCCTCCTCCTCCCTTTACAGACAAGAGCCTTGGGGGTGGGAGGAGCCGGCAGGTCCCACCTGCCTGAGCCTCTGCTCCCACCTGGAGCACTGCTATGAGAACACATAAATAGTGCACAAAAAAGTGCTCACTGCAACGCCTGCCTGAGTAAAGACCAGCCGCTTAGCTGAAAATTAACTCGAAAGCCCTTTCCCCGGCTTTTGGATCCACAGACCAGGTTGGCTTGCTCCCTTCCCAGAAAGGACAAGGAGGTTCACCCATCTTCTTGCCCCGGCTCGGGGCACAGCTTCGGCAGCTCCCATCAAAGGCCTGTCTGTGCCAGGGTGAAGAACACAATTGCTGCCGATTGTCATTATTAATCATACAGCAGCTACAAGTTCCACAGTCTTGCTGTTTTACTCATTGGGTCCTTCTCTGAGTCAGGTACGCTGCCAAGGGACTGATACCTGGGAACGTTCAGTCCTCACACACCCATCAGGCAGAGGAACAGATTAGGAAGCTGAGGCACAGAAGGCTCTGGAACTTGCCCAAGGTCAGCAGCTGGTCAGTTGTGGAGCCAGGCTTGAAGCTGGAGACTCTGGCTCAGGGCCCACCCCTGGCCCCCGGGCCCTGCCTCTCCTGTAAAGCTTGGACAGGTGGGGTCCAGGGAGGTCTGAGATTCTGGCGGGAGTGCTGTGGCTGGCAGGATGGAAGTCTTGATCCCCAGGCCGAGGGACTTCAGGTGCCTGTGTGTCCCTGCCTTGTCCTTCCCAGTCCGCAACTCCTCCACGTCTCTGGGCCCATGTCCTATTGGTCTCTGCTCCAGGGTGGGCCCAGACTTGGGCTCCCAGGAGTGCCCTTTCCGCAGCTGTCTCTGGGAAGCCATTTCTTGTGGGAGGAGCAAGGAGGCGAGAGGTGATGTCGTCGGGGGCTGAGGGAGAGCTCCGGGTCCCTGTGGCTGCCACCTCTGTGCTCAGAAAAGCTAGCTCTGATTAATTATTTATGGCCGAGGCTTGCACTGTGCACCCAGGCATAATTAAGGGCACCGAGTCCATTCTAATTTTAAGATGCCAAATTCTTATGCTCAGGAATTCACGCTGAATCGCAATTTCTCCCTTCTCCTGCAGAAGTCAGGGACTCACAGGGCTTGGCCAGAGGGGGCATGCTGCCAGGCTGGAGGGGCCGGGGATCTGTGGGTGAGAGCCACCGGGCCAGCCCAGCCAGTCCCCTGGAAGGCATTGATGCTGGCCAGGAGGTCGCCTAACCTGCAGAGCTGGGGCTGCCCTTCTACCTGGCCAGGAGGGTCACTCCCGAGGAAGGACTGCAGGTGCATCCTTGGGCAGCGTGGGGCAGGAGCTTCCAGAAGGAGCTCAACAACGTGGGGGCCACAGAGCCACAGACCCCAGGGCTCCTGAATTCAGCTGACACCCCTGCCTCTGGCAAAACCCCCCTGTTTTTGGATGGAGTTTCGCTCTGTCGCCCAGGCTGGAGTGCAGTGGCGTTATCTTACCTCACTGCAATCTCTGCCTCTTGGGTTCAAGTGATTCTCCTGCCTCAGCCTCCTGAGTAGCCAGGGTTACAGGCACCCACCACCATGTCAAGCTAATTTTTGTATTTTTAGTAGAGATGGGGTTTCACCATGTTGGCCAGGCTGGTCTTGAACTCCTGACCTTGTGATTCGCCCCGCCTTGGCCTCCCAAAGTGCTGGGATTACAGGTGTGAGCCACTGCGCCCTGCCTGGCACAGCCATTTTTAACCCGTTGAGAGAACAATCTGTATTTACACATCAACGGTGGTAATGAGGCACTGGCCAGTCAGGCGCATCCTGGGCGCTAGGCATCTGCTCAGCCTGCCCTTGCAGACCCTGCGGGGGACCACCTCCACTTCCTTCCCTCTTTATTTAACAAATATGTAGCCTGGTTTTATTCACCCTTGCCTTGGGATGGGGAATCGATCCTTCACAAAAAACATACAGTAAAAGCAAAACGTGTTGTATCATGTATGCATTTTAAACTCAACAATGATATGCCTTGATCATTTCTACCTCCCTCTTCTTTTAACAGCTGGGGAAACTGGGCTGAGAAGGTTTTGGTGACGTTGCTGCAAGCCCCTCACCTGTGAAAGGCCGAGACGGGCGGGTCAGGACTCCAGGTCTGCCAAAGCTGCAGCCTCATCTGCTCACTGCCCAACTCTGTGCCCCTGGGACGGGGGTCTGGGGCACCACTGTGGCATTTTTAGAGCGAGCTGGTATCACTGAAGTGTTAAACTTTCAAACAGATCAGCAGTGCTCCCGACGACACCCGGAGACGAGATTAATTCTAGGCAGGATGAAATTTTGCTGCTCAGAGAGGTTGGACTATCTGCCCTTGGCTACACAGCTGGCAAGGACCAAGAGGAGGGTCAGTGCTGGGCTTCCTGACTCCCGAGGCCCTCCCTGTGGGTGTGTGCATGGGCGGGAAGGATGGGCTGGAGGAAGGCCTGTGAGGCCAGGTCTCCAGGGTCACTCTGTGCTGGCTGGGACTGTCCCTGAGACCTTCACTCGAGGACCTGTGGGTGTGTAATAGGCCTTGGGGCAGGGTCTGAAGCTTGTGTCCTCTGTGGCCACCAGCTCCTAGCTCACCTGAGAGAGTGCTGAGGGCCGAGGGTCCCCACTCAGCCTCACGTGGGCAGTGCAGCCGTGCTCAGAGCCAGTGACGGGAAAATAACTTTTAATTAACATTTAGGACTCAGAATTGGATCACGCAAATCCCCTGCATCTCTGTAGCTTCTGCTGATTGTTCTTGATTAGGCTTGGTAAAAATAGCCTGGTGGCATGTGCGGCAGTGTGGCTGGCCTTCACCATCCTGCTGGCCCCTCTGCCCACTCCATCCCACGGCGAGGCGTGGACAGTGTCCTGGGGCTCTAGCCGTACCAGTCTCCAGGAGGACACACCAAGGGCCATCCTAACCCTGAGCATTAATGGACACCCCTTCCCCGTGACCATGTGACCCTGTCACCTAGAAAAGCCACACCAGGGTGGACGGACAGCCTCTCTGCCAGGGCCATCCGTCCATCACCCATCCCCTGGCCTGTCACCCACTGGCCTGACCAGTGCAGCGGACTGCAGATCATCTCCCGGCCTCTGTTAGACTGAGAAGTGCCATGGACGCTGGCTGAAAACTAGACATATCTGCATAATTCTCAAGAGATGCTGTTGCCTTGCCCATGATCCGGGGCCTGGGGCCTGCCTGAGGTCCCCTGGAACAAAGGATGGACAATGGTTCATCTCTGGGAGGCACCTGAGGCTGCAGTGGCCTGTGCTCAGCCACTGGAAAAGCACAGAGATTCGTCTCTCTAATAAATGCCATGGGAACCCTCTGCCCCAGCCCCAGGAGGAGCAGACCCAGGGTGGTGTGGCTGGTCAGCAGTTGCGGCGAGGGTGGCTCAGTACCAAGGGCTGCTTAGTGCTGGTCACTGCTGGGGGCTGGTCAGTGCCGGTCAGTGCTGGGGGCTGGTCCGTTAGGTCTAGTAGGGCCTCTGCCTTGGCCTCCCAGAGTCTTGGAAGGGGACCTGGAGATGAGGGGTAGGGCTTGCAATGGAATGATAGGATTCTTTGATTTCTGGGATTTAGAACCACAATTCCCCTTGTTTATCTTCTGCCCCCCAACATCTCAGAGAACCCAGCCATCCCCACCTTTCGTTCACGGGGACACAGAGGGAGAGCCCGGCCATCCCCACCTTTCG
>NW_016107626.1:3020210-3023643 GCF_001604975.1 Cebus imitator | reverse complement strand
CCCACCTTTCGTTCACGGGGACACAGAGGGAGAGCCCGGCCATCCCCACCTTTCGTTCACGGGGACACAGAGGGAGAACCCGGCCATCCCCACCTTTCGTTCATGGGGACACAAAGGCAGAGCCCGGCCATCCCCACCGTTCGTTCACGGGGACACAGAGGGAGAGCCCGGCCATCCCCACCTTTCGTTCACGGGGCCACAAAGGCAGGAATTCTCCCCTGCAATGTGCTTCAAGTCACCTTGAGCCAAATGCAGAACTCTGTGGGGGGCTCAGTGTGACTCCCGACTGGCCGTTTGTCAGAGGCACGTGCAGGGCAGGGACATCCTGCTGGGTTGCATGTTCCCGCACAGGGATGCTGGCTCCAAGAGAGGCAGAGACGCCTGCTCCACACAGTCTGGGAAGTCACCTCCTCCGCCCCCTCCCTGCCATCACTTCCTTCTCTTTCTTGGAGTTGGGGTAAAGCCCTGCTGAGCTCTTGGGCCTGGGCGTTATTATTCTGCAGGGCCCCGGGGTTCGCAGCTGCTTCCCCTTCTTCCAGACTCCCCAGGAGCCTGGCCCTGAGCCTCTCCTGCTCATTGCCCACTGGCCAGAAGAGAGCAGATAGAGACTGAAGCAAAGAGAGAAGGGGTGTTTTCTAAACCATCTGAACGCCTTCCTGGCCAATTTCATGAGAGCTGTTGCATCCTGGGGCTCTGCCCAGTTAAATGCTCCTCAGGCTCCTGGTTGTCCTGGCTGCTTGCTGCCTGGGATTCACTGCCAGGAGGCTGGGGGAGCGCCTGGAGCCCCCCATCCCAGCCGCAGTGGGGCTGAGCTGGCGCTGTCTGCGGCGATCTGCCATCTGCCCACCAGATGGCGGTGTGTGCTCACAGCTGCCTCCGCCTAGTGCAGCTGCCCGGGGCCTGGTTGCAGGAGGCCCAGATGTGGGCAGGCGGGCACTGTGGCCAGGGGCGCTGGCCTCGAGTCACCATCTCAACAAGCTGGCCCACCCACTGGGAGGACGGCTGCCAGGGATGGAGGGCCTACCTTCTGACTCATCCCTTCTCCTCTCCTCCTTAGCCTCCCGGGTCCCAGCACCGTCCTCCATCGCTGGGTTGGTCGGGTTGGCTGGATCAGAGGCTGGCACCCAGGGGCAGCTACGCAGACGCGGCTGGTACTGCCGCTCTCACTGCTATCATGATTGACACAGAGCCCTGTGGGGGCCTGGGCTGGGGGGAGAGGAGGGTGACGTGGTTGTAGGAGCAGAGAGGACCCTGAAACTCCGGCATCTCGGGGCTGCGGCTGCTCTGCATGTCTTCGCTGACCCTCCCCTCTGCATGTCCTAGCCGGGCACCTTCAACCTTTCTAGAGGGGCCCCGGGGGTTGGGTCACATGCCTGTGACATCAGCACTGCCACGCGGGGCCCAAAAAGACAGTCTGGGGACACAGTGCCATGCCCCATGAACCCAGGGAGTCACCATGAAGGGTCCTGGGTGGTAAGCAGGGTGACAGCCAAGGCCAGGACCTCCCCAGACCATCGGGCAGCAGGAAAGTGGGGTCATCCAATGTTTGCTGGCTGCGGTGGCCTCTACAGGTTTCCAGGGGAGGGACCCTCCCTGTGGTGCAGCCGCCCTGCTGGAATCCAGGGGAAGTGGGAACCTCACAGCCTCGTCTCCACCATGTTCCCACCAGGAGTTTGGCCCCCTGTAAATTGGGGACTTGGGGCCCATGTGGACTTTCAACAGCATTCGCTGAGTGGCCACCCGGGTCCTGAGCAGCCAGTATGGGGCCCAGTCACGACCCCCTTTCTGCTGACAGCAGTCCCAGAGGGTCGGCCAAGTACTCCACACAGGGATGGACCTGTCCTGCCAAGGCCCCATTTGGGCATCTCCCAAGCAGACCCCACCCACACACCACACACAGGCCTCCCAATGAGGTAGTGACATCAGCCCGGACGGTATCGGTCAGCTCCTGCAGACATCGGCGTTGCCTCCCAGGCAGCAACCGACCTCCGCGCAGGCTCCCTCCCTGGCGGAGCCCCAGCCTCTCTCCCACTGTGCGCAGCAGGAGTGGAGCTGCTCCACACAGCTGCCCCTGCTGCCAGGGCCTTCCTTACGCACTACCTGCCAAGTGCCCGTCAGACAGAGCCGCAGGGAGAGGGGGGCTGCACCGCGTGCCAGTGCGTTCCTGCCCTGCACGGACCACGTGTCGCCGTGCAGCTTCGAGGGACTCACCGTGCTGGTGGTGAATTCTGGCGGGTTGTCATTCACGTCCGTCACCGTGATGATGGCTGTGGCTGTGTTCGAGAGGCCGTAGTTGAGATTTCCTTCCATGTCTGTGGCCTGAACGATGACTGTATACTGCTGAACTTTCTGGAAGGGAGATACCGGTTGAGAAAGAACAGACAATCAGTTTGGATTGTAATTGACAGGGCACTTATGAAAAGAAATCTTTTCACAGGAACGGCGTTCTCTCTCGTCGGGGTCGTATGCTCGCCAAGCCTCCCGGCTGACTCTGCCTATCAGAGTAACTTTCTCCTCTCCTCGCCATGGGTTAAGCTGCGGCAGGAAGAGGTCTGCTTGTGTTTTCATCTCAGTGGCCCTGCCTTTGATGGGGGTAGATCATGTTTGGTGCCAAGATAGAAGGGAGGAGAACAGGGTGCCCAGAGGGCACTGGGGTTGCATTCGGTCTAGAAAACCAAGCAGGGACAGTTTGCAAAGAGAGGGACACCCCGCAGACATGGGTCAGGAGGGACTTCGCTTCCTGTTTACCTCATGCAGGTGAACTGCAGGTCAGAAATTAAAATGGGAAGAAAAGACAAACCCTCTCCCCTCTGTTTGCAGGTGTGGAGATGCAAGCATGCTTTCTGCTGGAAAATGCAGTCACAGAGCAGTTGACCGTGCCGGTGCAGGGGTGAGCTTTAAAGGGCAAATGAAGCTTGGCGGGATGAGTGCATTTTATCAGACATTGAACGAGTCTCATGGCCCTTCTCCACAGAGCCCTTGCTGGGAGTCCATCAGTGCTGAAATCCCTGAGTTGGCAGAGGTGGCTTTTCCACACCTCTGTTCTGACCAAGAGGCCATGAATTTCTGAGGTGACAGCGGAGGACAAGCTTGTGGGCAGCTCCCTGCTGGGACTACAGCCCGCCTCTCACCAGCACCATTAGTGGAGGGGTATTCTGGGGACCAAAGCAAAAAGGGACCCTGTGAAATGCCCTCCAAGTGACTAACAATCCAGAGTCTTGCTTCTCTAAGAGGGTAATGGAAAAGTTCCTAGAAGTGAGATTCAGTGAAATGTGCTCAGGTTCATAAACTAGCTCCATGAGGAATTAAAACCAGCAGATGGTCACCAACCTTTTCTCTTTCCATCCATCATCCATCCATCTAGCCACTCACCCACCCATCTATGCCTGTACTCACCCACCCATCCATCTATCCATCCATCCACCCACCCATC
>NW_016107626.1:2987770-3018683 GCF_001604975.1 Cebus imitator | reverse complement strand
CCCACCATTCCTCCCTCCCTCTTTCTACATTTCCATCCCTCTGTTTTTCTATCCCTTTCTCATTCCCTCCAAGACCAGCCAACCCCAAGCCAAGCCGGCAGCTGATGAGACGGATGAATGAGCCCAGCCAAGGCTGGAAGGGTTTTCCAGCTGAGCCTAGCCCAAATTGCCAATTTGTGGATTTGTGAACTAAATAAATAGAAATAAATTGTGGTTGCTAAGTTTTGGGATCTTTTGTGACACGGCAAACCTCCCGGCATACACCCAAACCCTTCTCATGGCCACAGCACTCCGTAGCAATGGCTGCTAACCCCCTCTGTGGCTTCATCCTGAATCAAGCCCCCCAGCCCCCAGATGTCCCTTCCCATGGGATTCTCTCCAGCCCAGCACGCTCTCAGCTCAGCCTGCTCCTCACCCACAGCTTGTTGCTGGGCTGCACTTTTACGTGTGTTATGTCCTCCCTTGATTGATGTCTGAGTTTTCTGACCGTGCAGCAGGCAGCCTCACCGTGGACACTTCCTTCATTTCTCACCCAAGTTTCTCTTGTTCTTTACAAATCTGATTTTCTTCCCCCTCCCAGGATGGATTTGGAAATCGAAGCTGCTGGGGACTCTCGGCAGCCTCTTTCCTGGGCACGACGTCCCCCTGAGGTGGTGCCCCACTGCCTTCCTACACTGGCCCCCCTCGGCCACCTCTGTCCTGCAAAGTGGGGCCCTCAGGCTGCTCTCAGCTACATGTGTATTTGGCTGTGGCCACCTGGCATGGCACCCCCAGAAGGACCATACTGGAAAGCAGGAGACTGACACCAGCCAGGGGAGACGGAAGGATCCGACAGAAGAATGGTACCCCCTCACCCCGAGAGAAACTGTGGTCACAGGCTTGCAAAGTGACACCATTCTCCAAGTCTTCGTTGCTTCTGCTATTGAATCACAGCCAGCTCATGGTAGCCACCCCAGCTGCTGTGTACAGAAAAGAAATGCATTCTTTCCTATGTATTGAAAATAACAGAGACATGTACAGTGTATTGTATGTGTGTGTGCATGTGTGTATGTGTTTGTGCACGTGTGTGCATGCCTGTGTGGGCATGTGTGTTTGTGCACATGTGTGCATGCCTATTTGGGTGTGTGTAATATGTGCACATGTGTGCATTCTGTTTATGTGCATGTATGTGTGTGTGCACATGTGTGCATGCCTGTGTGTATGCATGTTTGTGCATGTGTGTGCATGCCTGTGTGGGCATGTGTGTGTTTATACCCCCGTATGTGTGCACGTCTGCATGCATAGAAACCCACACGGGCATGGATGTGCATGCGTGTTGTGTCTGTGTGTGTGCAGCCAACTGCCACTAGAGGGCAGTTTGGTCTTGATTTTGGGAGGCAGGGCAGGGATGTCTCCTGGCTGGGTGGGGCAGGAAGCTAGACCCACAAGAAGGGACTCTCCATGGGGACCCCCAGAAGCAGCCAGTGGCCTCCAGTTGGCGGGGGTTCTAAAGCCCAGGCAGGGTCAGCCTGGCACCCCTGGGAGCACTGGGGAGGCGAGGTCAGGCTCCTGACCCCATCACTGTCTCCACCTGCCCCCCCACGAGAGGGTGGTGGGCAGGACCCAGGCATGTACCCACGAGGTGGCCATGGGTGCTCCTGCAGACAGGCCGCCTGGCAGACGTGGCTGGTCTGTATACAGTGGGCCTGGGCTGGCTTGGCCGGAGGTTTCGATGTCTTTATCTAAAAGGCTCACACTGGGCTGCGTGTTTTCCCTCAGGTGCATTTCACTCCTGTGAGGCAGGTGAGGGGAGTCCCATGTTAACCACAGGGCAGGGCCCTGCTCTCAGGGGTGTCGGGGGCCTCCTCCCAGCGCCCCAACCAACCTTGCTGTGTGCATGGACCATGTGCAGCCTTCCACAGGCCTGTGTGGCCCAGGGGCATGGTGCCCTCCTGCTTTGTAGAAGATGAAGGCCCGGGACTCCTCAAGGTCAGGGGCTATGAGTGCTCCGGAGGCCAGCAACTGTCCCCTAGGCCTCATGGGACAAACAGATGACCCAGGACTCAGCTCTGGACCACCGTTCCCTCTCCATGGCTGACGTGTGCAGCCTCTGCTTCCTGTATAACCCTCGATGGAGGTGTCCGGGTGGGCAGAGGGAGCCCTGGACGGGCTGGTTTGCCCTGTTGGATGCCTGCCCGCATCCTGGGTGGGGGCCACCACCCTTCCTGCTTCCGCCAACTGCAAGGAACATGGCAGAGGTCTCTGGAGCCAGCCACACCGTCAGCAATGGAGCCGCAATGAATTCATTAAAAAGTGATTTGGCCATTTTCAAGTTCAAGAGGAGGGAAGAAAACCACAGGGGACCATCCCTGGGGCTTTTGCTCACTTCCCTATAGCTCGGCATGTAAATTTTCCAGAACAGCCATCAATAATGCAGCTGCTGGCCTGCCCTAGAAAGGCATCAAAGCTTCCCGAGTCAAGCATGCCCTGCCCATACCCAGCGTGGGCCGGCCAGCCACGCAGCCAGTGATGCACTGTGGCCCGAGCCGCGCCTGGAGCTCAGATCCTGAAGTTCTCCTGGGTGCTGCTCCCACCCCAGCCACCATCAGGGACGGTCTCATCCGCCAGGCTGCAAGCACGCCTCCCCCACCCGCTCCGGGCTCTCTGCACCCAGAGGCGGTCAGTACGGGGGTGCAAAAGGAGGCCCAAGGCCTGCAGCCAAGGCCGGCAGATGCCCTGCGTCCCTTCCTGCTGAGTGAGCTGCGCCAGGGCCAGCGCAGCGGCGGCTGCTGCTCCGGGAGCTTCTCTGGCCCTTCTCAGGTCAGCGTGGTTCCTGCTGCTTCCTCCTGGACCACACCCTCCCCAAGGGCCTTCCCAGCTGTCATTGCTGGAACCTCCATCCCCTCGGAGGCTGAGAGACGGAGCAGACAGAGGGCCAGGTCCTGCTCTGCGTCCATCCTCAGGCTGCACAGCACCTGGGGTCTCTCCAGTGACGGGGGGCACGAAGATTAGATGCTGTGCGAGGGGCGAGTGCAGGCGCTTCGAGTACTCACAAGTGAAGAGTCACCGCACGGCCTGGCAGCTCCCCTCGTGGGTGTGTATCCAAAAGAGCACAAATCAGGGGTTCTGAAAATGCCCGCATGCCCTTGTTCAAAGCAGCCAAAAGCACTGAATGGCCAGGTGACCCGCGAGTGATGCTTGGATAAAGAGAACACTGTTCCGACATGCTGTGGAATATTACTCAGCCATAAAAAGGCAGGAAGTGCAGACACAAACTGCCACGGTGATGCTCGGTGGAAGAAGCCAGACACGAAACCCCAGGTGTGGAATGAGCCCACTTACAGCAAATGTCCCGAACAGGCAGATCCACAGAAGCAGAAAGAAGACTCGGGGCTGCCAGGGGCTGGGGCAGCTGGGGGAAGGGAGTCAAGGAGGACGGGAGTGAGGGTTCTGGGTGCTGCGAGTGTCCCTGAGGTGAGTCGAGGTGATGGTCACACAGCTTTGTGGCCACCGAACCCCGCTGAAGTGTGCGGTTAAAGGAGGCACGTGAGCTCCCTCGCCTGGCACAGGCAGGAACGCGCTGTGTTGACCTCAGTCCCCGCTGCCTCGGTACCCCATGTCCACTCCAGCATGGTTCACCGAGCTAGTGGGGTGGGGGCTGCATCTGGCTGGTGGTGGTCCGGGCCAGGCACTGTGCTGGGCCTGCAGGCTGACCCCTGAGCTATCAGAGAAGAGTCCCTCCAGGCTAAAGGGACTTGGGGCCTACCCCGTGCCTAATCCTAGCCCAGGGCTCCAGTTGGGTGTCCCCACCCACCCCTCCCCCTACAGGCTGAGTCCCTCTCCAGGAAGCCTTCCCTGCCCCCACCCCAGTGCTCTCTCCTTCCTCCAGACCTCTCAGCCCTTCAGGGCTGCCGCTGCTCTGGGAGGAGGCACTGCCTGGCGGCACATCCCACCTGTCCAGGTGAGTTTCCCAGGCACCCAGGAGCCAGCAGCAGCCGGCCCGTGAGGTGAGGTGCTCAGCCCTTCCACCTTCGAATGCAGGCGCTTTCTGAGGTTCCCTTGCCTGGGGTGGGGAGGGGCTGAGGATGGAGCCCCTCCTTGAGTGCCCCCAGGCTGTCACTGAGAGGTCAACCTTGCTCAGGGGCATGGCCACATGGCGATCCCCAAAGGGTGGCCATCGTCCCTCCCTCCCCACCTTCCTCCTGAACACCCTGCTCACCCCCTTAAACTCGTGGACCACCCACTGCTACTGTCCGTCCCTCACCACCCCTGGCTCTGTGGGCTTTGTCTTCCCTGCCCTTCCTCCTCTAGGACGAGGGGCTGAAACCCCGGGACCTGGCCCCTTAGCCGCCCAGGCTGCTGCACTGAAGGAAGCGAGTCTCGCCCCGCCTTCCGCTCGGCTTCCCTTTGCACACCCAGGAAAGTGACGTGCAGCTGCCTCGGCTCGTGTGGGTTTCATGACCCCTTGGGGCCTCCGGTGTCCCTGGCCCTGACTGCATTCCCTGGCGGCCCAGAACTTCTGCACTGTGCCCACAAACCCGACTCCAGCGGACCTTCCGCTCATACTCTGTAACCAGGTTTGCTTTCTGCTGTGCTGAGCTGGATCAAAGCCAGAGGAAACGCCGGCATTTCCCAGTTCCAGGCAGCAACTCCTCCCTCAATGGCTGCTGGGGGCAAGGGAGGCCACAAAAAAGGCCTCTGCTTCGTCAGTCCACAAAATGCACAGCATGGGGGTGGCGGGGTTGGGGGGATCCTCTCGCTTCTCCCGTCTCTCTCTCTCTGTGTCTTTCGTGTTCTCTGCTGGGCACAGAGGGAGGAGGGGCTGTAGGAATGACTGCTGGTGATTGGAAGAACAAGAGGGAGGCCGGCAGGGGAGGTCCCATCAGTCCAGTAGGCACTGAGGCTCCTCCCTGGGCCTCCTTCCTGGGCCTCCTCCCTGGGCCTTCTCCCTGGGCCTTCTCCCTGGGCCTTCTCCCTGGGCCTCCTCCCTGGGGCCTCTCCTGACCCCCCACTCCTGGGTCACAGAGGAGAACACTTCCCTCTCGGGGGCTGGGCAGCCGCACCCGACTGTGGAGGGCCATGTGCCTGAGCTCTCCAGGGGCCCCGTGTTTCTGAGCCACGGATTCCAGTGGCTCTTGGAGCCCTTGCCCGCCTGTGGCTACTGTTTTGGGGAAGCTTTTCCCAAAGTGGGCACTATTGGCCCTGGGACTGGGTCATTCTCTGCTGTGGGGTGTCCTGGGCCCTGAGGGGTGCTGAGCATTCCTGGCCTCCACCCATGCAATGCTGGTGGCGTCCCTCACCCAGCTGTGACAACCACAGATGCCACCACTTGTTCAGTGTCCCAAGAGGGATGTTACCCTAGGTTGGAAGCACAGCTCTAGGGGAGGAGACCCACAGCAAACAGCAAAGAGTATCACGTCAGCTGGGGACACAGGCCGTGCAGAAAACACAGCAGGGGAGAGGGACGGAGTGCTCAGTGCACAGATTGAACTGGGCGGCGGGGCAGGGCTGTCTGCCAAGGACACATGTGGCCATCGGGCCGTGGGGATCTCGGGAGGAATGTGGCAGGCCAGGGTAACAGCCTGGGGTGGGAGGTGGACTTGAGGTGCTGGGGGAACAGCCAGTGAGAAGGCCCTGGGGCAGGTGGGGTGGGCTCGGGGGGCAGGGGAATGGGACAGGTTTTGTTCTGACTCTGGGTGAGATCGGAAGCCATGAGGGTTTGAGAATTCGGGAGATGGGATTGGCGTCTGAACAGGATCGCCAGGCTCCTGCGCGCGGATGGAGGAGGGCAGGCACAGAGGCTGGAGAGCAGCGGGGCAGGTGGTCTGAGTGGCTTCCGCGGGGTGTGGGGGAGATGGTATTCACAGAAGAGAAGGAAAGGCACCTGCACGGCCGGCGGGTGAGTTTTTGGACAGATAAGAAGGGGCGGGGGGCTGGGGACCCCACACTGCCTGGGGTGCCGGGAAACACTGGGGAATACGCCCCCCCCCCCCCCCCCGCAGACACGCTCAGGCATCCTGAGATATGCAGAGCTTTTCCTGTTTCATTTTCTCACTCTGATAGACCTAGAGGAAGCATCTCTCTACAGCAGGGAAATGGCCGCACTCAGCGGCTCAGGCGCACCCTGGCCCCGGTGGGAACGGGTAGGGGGGCTGCAGCTCCCAGCCAGGGGCTTTCCAGCCCTCAGCCCAGGCCTCCCTCAGCCCAGGCCTCCCGGCGCCTCGCTGGAAAGCAGGCCCCGTGACCGAGGATCTGAATCTTAAGAGAATCCAGAAGTTGGGATTTGAATAGAAATCTCCTGCTTCAACACTGGCCAAGGTAAAAAAAGCTGAATAAAAACTGCACCTCGGTGGCAGAAGCCGCCCTTGGGTTTGAGATTGGACCTGCCTGACAAAGGGGCCGCGACGCCAAGGACGCAGGTGAAATATCCCCGCTCCTTCCTCCTGAGTGACCTGCTTTCGCGTCATGGTGCAATTGGCCCACCACGCCGTGCCAATAAAGCCTCATCACAAAGCCAGTCACAGGCTTCTCGGCAACAGGGACGGAGTCCGGCCGCCTCCTGGCAGTGTCTGGCCAAACGAGGCAGCTTAAAAACCGCTGTCCAGAAGGCCAGAGGCTCCCGGCGGAGGTGTGGGCAGGGCCTGGCTCCATCCAGGGCTTGAGGAGGACCCGTCTGGCCACTTCCACCTCCTGGTGGCTCCAGGCGCCCTTGGCTTCCGGCCTCGTCGTCCAGCCTCTGCCTCGGTCTCCCCGCGTGTCACGCCGCCTTCTGCCTCGCTAAGGATGTAGGGTCCACCCCAATGCAGGCGATGTTATCTCCAGATCTTCACATCTGCAAAGGCCCTTTTCCAGACAAGGTCACGCTGCCAGGGCTCAGGGTGTGGACACAGCTTTTCTGGGGACCACGATTCAACCCAGTCAGATGCTGATTGGGCTAGGTCTGTGGCTGGGCCACTGGCCCCCAGGGGGCCTGCACCTCCAGCTGTGATGGGTTCTCACTCCTCCCGCCTCCAGGCCCCCACATGCCTTCCTCTTCCTGCCCTCCGCCTGGCACTGGCCATCCTTAGATGGAGACATTGGTCCCTGCTCCAGCCACAACCGCAGCTGCTGGGCCCAGTTCCAGAGGCAGATGGACAGCGGTTGACTAATTGACCACGGGAGGCTCTGAGGCGGGAGGCTGGGCCGCTGCTGCCAGGTGGGGCCGTAACCCTGGCCATGGTTGGCACTGGGGCCGGCTCACAGGAGTGGCTCACCGGGAAGCTGCACCGGCAATGGTTTACTTCTTCCGCTGCCACTGCTACCCTCTCTTGTGGCCCGGCCCAGACCCACACCCTGGCACTTTGGTTTTGAAAGGCCACGGCTGGAATGGAGCCTCCTCTCAGAGTCCACGGCCATCTGCTCCTCTCCTCCCTCCCCTCCAGTGCAGGTTCCTGGGACACGGAGGTTCACCCTGTGTGCACGTGGCCCCGCGGTGGGGAGCCGCTCGGGGGCTGTGCGGTCATCCTCCAGTGGCGTCCATGGATGAAGGAGCTGTCCCGACTCTGCTCTGCTGTGCCCCTGCTCTGCGTGGCTGGCACTCATGTCCCGTGGCTGCAGAGCCCTACATGCCGGTGGGTGTAAGGGGCCCTCGGCTTCCTCCCCAGGGAGGGACCTCTTGGTGGGAAGTGTCACCAGTTGGTTGGGGGTCACCTGGGCCATCCTGTGGCTCAGCCCCCTCCTCTGCCATCCAGGGTCCCCCATGAAACCAGGTCATTAGCACCCCTGTTCCTGCCCTCCTAGGCCCTGGGGCCCTCACTCTGACTCACTGGCACCTCTTCTCACCTTGCTGGGTGGCCGCACCTGCTGCTCTGGCCTTCAGAAACCTTTAGACAGCAGCAGTGGGCACCGGCTCACCTGTGGCCCAACCTTCAGTGTGGCACTGCCCAATGTGCCTGGGAACCACATCCCGTTCCCAGGATTTCCTGAGGTTCCCAGGCCGGGCTGAGAGAGGCCTGGGGGCAGGGCTGTGGTTCACCTCAGCCCGAAAGTGGCAGAGGCACGGCTGACGGGTGGTGCCCAGGGAGGCTTCCTGCAAGCCCGTGGGAGTCTGGGGGGTGTTGCCTCTGCCTGTGACACTGAGAACGGGGCTGGAGGTCACTTCACCGCAGGGGGGCAGAGGGGGCCGCCAAGGCCCCGGGTCCCTGAGCCGACCGTCTGGGCCTGGGCTCCCTGGGCCTGCGCCATCTCATCCTCTCTGGGCTTTTTGGGTTTCTGGCGGCTTGTGGCTGAAATGTCCTGGCTGACTTAGGTGCTCTCCACAGCAACCAGGCAGAAAACACAGGGTCTAAAGCTGGAGTCTGTAAATAAGTGAGGACAGATCCGTGACGGAAGCGGGGGGTGGGAGGGTGTCTGACGCCACCGTGGGCTGTAGCAGTGCTGGGCAGGGTCTGCTGTGTGGTGACAGCTGCCGATCAGAGAAGGCGCGTTTGTCAAAGAGGAGCCTGGGAGCCTCTCGGGGAGTGTCACACACGCCACATGGTACCTGCACTCAGCTTCAAGTGGCGGCCTGGGAGGATGATTTTTTTCTTGCGTTTTGTTGTATTTGATGTTATAAATCTTTGTGATGAGAAAGCACATCCATAGCTGGAAAGGAGGCGAAGTCCACCTCGGGCAGGGCAGGGCGTGGCTGGGGCGCTGGGATAAGGGGTTCCAGGGAGGCCCCGGGCGCCGTGCAGGTGGTGGCCGTGTCCTGGGGTGACCCGCTGGCCTCGGGTCCTCGGGGCTGCTCAGAGCCCCCCACTCCGGGAAGCCTGGCCTCTGCTTTGGAGGGCGGTGCCGTGCTGGGTCCACCTTCTCCTCGCTGCTGTCCTTCCTTCTCTTCTCTTCTCTTGGGAATGGGCTGAGGGGAGATCAGGAAAACTTCAGGGGCACAAACCCCGCCTGAGGAGGGCCGGCGCGGATTTTCTCAATAATATTTTTTTCCTCCGAGATGACACAGCCATATTTGGTGTCTTCAAAACAGGGTTCCATGAGAGAGATTTAAAATCCAGCCAGTGGGAACGCTGAACCCTGCCTCCTGCAGGCCACTGCGGCGTCTCCCCAGGCAGACGCCTTGGGTGGGGCTTACGAGGGGCTCGCTGGCCGGGAGAAACGCCTTTTAGAACTTTCTGGTCACTGTTGAATGCCTTCTACTGGAATCTGAATCCTGTGAATACATTAACTGAAGTAGATGGTGGTGAGAACAGCATCCCGAGGCCTCAGAACAAAGCCACGTGATCACTCTCCATCGAAGACAGCACCAGGTGGAGCGTCTTGGAGACATTCAGGGAGGTGTGGGCTTTGCTTTCCCCAGAATCCTTTCAGACCAGGAGGTAGTGAATTTGGCCCACCATGTTTGGGAAGAAATTTCAAGCTGATGAAGGTGACTGGGTGATAGTCCTCTTGTGATAGGACCAGGAGGCTGGATCGAGTTTCTAATAACTAAATCAACATCCTCTGGAGCAGCCTGGAAGGGACGCTGAGAGCAATGCTGGCTGGGTCTGATTTCACCGCACGACAATTGGAGTGGTGCTGGCGTCTGTGGAGGCCACTCTCACCTTCAGAACGAAGCTCGGGCAGCACGTCCACCTCCTCATTAGGCCATAAATATTCTAATTAGGAAACAACGCCAGATGAATAGGATTAGCATGTGGGGCATCCTCGGCTGGTACACGAGAGACACTTGAACCGCTCAGGTCTTATCGAAGCCTCTCCTGACGTCTTAATCATGTAGAAGCGCTCAATTTACATAGCTCTGCCTAATTAGACACGGCGGCACGATGTTTGTGGATTTTCTTCTTCCTAAAGATGACTCGCTCTGTCAGACGGTGGCTGGTGCTGAGAAGCATCTCTGGTGCTTCCCCTGAAGACTTTGCTTGTTGCACAAGGGCAGGGGGAGGAATCTTTTTAGAGGGAGAGAGGGAGAAAAAGGAACTACTCATGTGCCCTTTTCAGAAGTGGCGGGTGGAGAAATGGCCCCGATGTGTGCTCTTCCCTGAGGCCCAGCTCAGGTCCAGACAGAAATCAGCTACTGGGGCTCAGCAGGCCTGGGCCCAGGGGGCAGCAGCTCTGCGGGGGGAAGGCTGGGCCCGAGGGACTGGGCTGGTGCTCGCTTGGTGTCTGCGCTGCAGCTGGTGGCCCTGGCATGGGTCACTCATGCCCGGCAACAGTGGTCCTGGAGCCACTGTCCTAAAACCTGTGGTTGTTTTATTGTTTGCTGCCGAAAGTCCGAGACCGAGCGGCTTCTGCTGCAAAAGCGGTTCACTATAAACCGTGATTCAGATTTCCCCAGGAGGCTGGTGAAGGAAGAGCAGGGCCGCTCTCAACATAAAGCACAGACCCAGGCGGAACGCAGAGCCCTGGCGAGGGCTGCCCCGGCCCCGGCCCCGGCACACCCCTGTAGGCCTTCGGCAGCTCCCACCACTTCTATCCCGAGGCAAAGGCGAAAAGGTGGGAGACGGTGTGTGGAAGGCAGGAGGCAGGGCCTGGAATGGCTGAGGGGCAGCGTGGGGTGGACAGTGCCAGGCCCTGCGTCTCCTCCAGCCAAGTGGGCACTAATTCAGAGGTCACCCACGACTCCGACACCACACCATAAACTGCTGAGGAGACTGGCCCCAGGGGATGACCTCTCTGAGTCTGGGGAGGGAATCCTGCCTCAATGTCCCCACTGGGAGGGGCTGCAGAAGGCGTGGCGCCAGGCAGTGGCTGAGGGGACATGGCTGCTACGTGCTGGAGGCAGCTTCTCTAATGGAAGCCCTTGAGCTGGTACCTTTAGAAGGGGAAAGAGACTCATTTGCAGAAAGAAAATAATGTGGAAAAGACATGGACATCCTTGGTTCGGCTCATGAAGAGCCCTCAGGGCACCCAACACTCTGTAACCAGCTGCAGCCCACGGTCAGGTGCCCCAATGCAGCCAGCTGCAGCCCACAGCCAGGTGCCCCAATGCAGCCAGCTGCAGCCCACAGCCAGGTGCCCCAATGCAGCCAGCTGCAGCCCACACCCAGGTCTGTCTCAGATTCAAGATCTGCAGCCAGCTGCCAGCCAAGGCCCTGTGTGGAACCTGGGAGGGGGCAGCTCAGGGACCTCGGCATTCCTAGGCTTGAGCTCAGTGTGGAAGGGGCAGTGGGAACAGAACATGGGCAGGGTTCTGCTGCCAGCATGTGCTGCCCATGACAGTCTTGTTTTTATCATGGCTGGGAATGAGGACGTCATGGCCACGGTGGGGTTGGAGCCTTGCCCCAGCTGCCCCAGGCCTGCAGCTCAGCTCCCGGCTGCTCATACAGGCCAGGGCCCGTTGTCCTCTCTGGGGCGCCCATGTCCATCTGTGTCCATGCAGGCCTCCCTCTGGAGCCCCTGTGCCTAGCTGGTTCCTGGTGATGACCCTGTCACAGCCTGCTTGGGGCTGGGCCTCATTTGGGTTATACCGCATCCCCTGCCTGGGGGTCTGAGGAAGGCCAGGGGTCCTCCCAGCCAAAGACACATTGCCACACAGTGACACACAGTGACGCACAGACGCACCACAAGCACTTTCCAGATGTCATGGCCCCAAAGTCCATCCCCGTGATGAGTCCCTGGACCACGGTTCTGCTGTCCCCCAACAGTACCCATCCACATGGGGTCCCAGACTTCACTGCATCAACCAGCTTGTCTCACATGCACGAGACAGAACCAGGAGAGAGAAATATATCTTCCTGGAATCGAATGTTAGCAGCTGAAGGATCATCAAGGAAGGGAAACACACATCTACGTTCCAACAAGCCCTGGCGGAGGCAGCCTCAGGACCACCCTCTCCAGCACGCTGCACCCGAGACGCAGGAGACGGGGCCTCCCGTGGATGGAGGCCGGCCGTTCACATCCCCAGGCACACAGAGTGGAGAGCGCCCGCGTCTGCACCTCCAGCGCCTCCTCACGCCCCTCAATCTCCATCAATCTCTGTCTGTCAACCACACCTCTAATGGCTTTTAAATGAGCATTTTATTTGGAATGTTTTGCAGGCCACACTGAAGCTGCCAACAGCAGGGGGTGCCGCTCTGCGTCTGCTGGGGGCCTGGGGGGCAGGCTGGCCTTGCCTCGCCTTGGCGTCTGGCCTGGGCAGGGGTCCAGCAGCCGGGTCGGCCTCACTGCGGACTGGCCAGTGGGTGGGGAGACCTCTGGGTGGTTGGGACTGCCGGTCCTCCCTTGGCCTAGCTACCATATCTGTGGGGGGAGGGGGAGCTGAGCCCAGGACGCTGGGCACTCTGCCTATCATGGGCCTTGGCATGCCCACAGGGATGCCCACCCCAGGCAGGCTAGGGGGTGTCCCTCTTGTGGGGTGTACCAGGCCAGCTGGGGGAACCCCAGGGCATTATGGGCTCTGTGGCGCTCTGGTGCCTCCCAGGGTCAGAGCTGGCACCCACACTGACTGCCGGGGCCTTATAAGATTTTCAGCTATGAAGGTGGATCCACAGATGTGGCCTATATATATGTTCAGCCTGGAAAATAACAGATACTCTTTCCTACAACATCAATTACAAAGTCCCCCAGCCCTCCCAGCCAGCCCCTCTGCAGGGGGAAAGCTTTAGCGGGATGTCTCTTTATCTGCAGGCACTGCTGCTGAAGGAGACCAGATGGCCCTGATGCCACGGGGAGCCCCTCGACCCCCATCGGAAACCAGAGGGAGTGCGGTCGGACGTGAAACTCGTGCAGGTTGGAGCGGGCGGCCTATGGTTCCCTTTACATCCCCAGCTTATCACTATAATACGAAACCCCTGTCCTAAGAGAAGACTGCCGCCATGTAGTACACGCGATGAATGAAGCGCTGTGCTCTTGGACTGCGTCTGCGCGGCTGGAGCCCTCCTCGCGCCTGCACGTCTCCCCTGCAGGCGCCCAACCCCATGAAGCTCCCACACCTCCCCCTTCCCAGGGAGAAGGTGCCTCAAGGCATGAGCTCCTTCCCGGTTCTCAATAGAACCGCTGCCTCTCCCATTGGACGTTCTTCCTTCGTGACCGATATGAAGCAGGGAGAGGACAGTTTCCCGGGGCCAGCACTCATGCAGCCATGCGCCCGCACGGGGACTCCCTGAGCATCCCCACTGCGCTTTCTGCCCCTGTGCTTTCCCCGTTACAGGCCAGGAGCTGACGGCTTGCAGACGGCACAGCCCGTGGGCTCTGGGTAAGCCCTGCCCGGCTTCTGCCAGGGGCCATCCCGGAGGTGCTGGTGCCCATGGGCCTGACCCTTGCTCTGCCATCCTGCTCTCCCCTTGGACACAGCGACAGCTGCCCATCCCATCTATATCTCTGGAGCATTGTGTGTGAGAGTGTGCAGGAGTGTGAGTGTGTGGGAGTGTCAGTGTGTAGGAGTGTGTGTGTGCAGGAGTGTGTGTGTGGGGGAGTGTCAGTGTGTAGGAGTGTGTGTGTGAGAGTGTGTAGGGGTGTGTGTGGAGTGTGTGTGGGAGTGTCAGTGTGTAGGTGTGTGTGTGCAGGAGTGTGTATGGGAGTGTCAGTGTGTAGGTGTGTGTACAGGAGTGTGTGTGTGGGAGTATCAGTGTGTAGGGGTGTGTGTGTGGAGTGTCAGTGTGTAGGTGTGTGTGTGTGCAGGAGTGTGTGTGGGAGTGTCAGTGTGTAGGTGTGTGTGTGCAGGAGTGTGTGTGTGGAAGTGTGTGTGTGGGAGTGTCAGTGTAGGGGTGTGTGTGTGGAGTGTGTGTGGGAGTGTCAGTGTGTAGGTGTGTGTGTGCAGGAGTGTGTGTGGGAGTGTCAGTGTGTAGGAGTGTGTGTGTGTGAGTGTGTAGGGGTGTGTGTGGAGTGTGTGTGGGAGTGTCAGTGTGTAGGTGTGTGTGTGCAGGTGTGTGTGTGGGAGTCTGTGTAGGGGTGTGTGTGTGTGCAGGAGTGTGTGTGGGAGTGTGTGTAGATGTGTGTGAAGGAGTGTGTGTGGGGGAGTGTCAGTGTGTAGGGGTGTGTGTGTGGAGTGTCAGTGTGTAGGTGTGTGTGCAGGAGTGTGTGTGGGAGTGTCAGTGTGTAGGTGTGTGTGTGCAGGAGTGTGTGTGTGGAAGTGTGTGTGTGGGAGTGTCAGTGTGTAGGGGTGTGTGTGCAGGAGTGTGTGTGTGGAAGTGTGTGTGTGCGGGAGTGTCGTATGTAGGAGTGTGTGTGTGCAGGAGTGTGTGTGTGTCAGTGTGTAGGAGTGTGTATGTGTGCAGGAGTGTGAGTGTGTGGGAGTGTGTCAGTGTGTCTGTCAGGGAGTGTCAGTGTGTGGGGAGTGTGTGTGAATGTGGGAGTGTGTGTGTGCAAAATGTGTGAATGTGTGTGTGTCAGTGTGTGGGAGTGTGTGTGTGCAGGAGTGTGTCAGTGTGCAGGAGTGTGTCAGTGTGCAGGAGTGTGTGTGTGGGAGTGTGTGTGTGAATGGAGTGTGTGGGCAAGGGCTTACACACACGCACCCCGGTCAGACCTCCTGCTCTGCCAAAGCTGTGGAAACACCTGGGAGAGGTGCCAGCCTGTTGAAACGTGTTTCTCACGGGTGTGTAGGGGGCACACGGGGGCTGCCCTCTCTCCCCAGGGCAGGTGGGGACCCCAGGCTACAGAGGAGATGGGGGACAGTGTCTGGTTCCTCACATCTGCGTGGGCCTCGCTGACAGCCCTCCTGACCTGGTCATGGCCGTGGGATCACCTCTCCAGCTGAATGGCAGAGCCAGGGCTGGGCAGCTCCTCTGCAGAGCCTTCTCTGAGCGGAGTGGGCACTCGTTCATGGCCACTGGAGGGTGGCGGGGCCTCCATGGACCCTGCAGTCCTGGGGTGAAGGTGCTGGGACTGACCGCAGCTCATCTGGAGCCCTGCCCATTTTGGCCGACATCACTCTAAGAATGTTTGTGTAAATCCTGCATTGAAAATCCCAGCCTGTGCCGACCGTGCCAGCCCTCACCCCATCTCTGATCCTCGGAGCCCGAGGCTGTCATCATCCTCCCATCTCACAGATGAAAGGCACCGCAGCTGGGGCTGAAAATGCTCTCTGTCTGTGCTCACCCGGGGGTCTGCCTGGCCTTTCCCCCAAGTCACACGGCTGCTGAGAGTTACCTCCCATGTGGCGTCTCTGCCCCCATGTGTTACCCTGAGCACCACCCCGTTACAATTCAGGAATTCCCAAGAAAACCCCTTTGTGTTCTAATTTGAAAGGCAGAGGTAAAGACCATCCACTGCCCGCTCCTGCACTGTCCTGTGGCCCCACAGGCTTTGTGACAGAGGCCTCCCTCCGCCCCACTGTCTCAGGTGCCCACCCCACTCAGAGACAGACCCCAGAGGGAGGCCCTGGGGTAAATTGCACCTGGAATGACGCTGGCCTCTGTGGTCACAGTGCAAGCAGGCCAGACAGTGAGGCCTGGGGGTGGGAGGAGGGAGGCGAAGCCCTGTCCTGGGCGCCTGGGAACTCAAGGTGCCGCTGGTGGGGTACTGCTGGTGCCCGGAGCTGGTGGCAAATCTTCAGGGACACACAGCCCAGTCCTGGAGTGGCCCCTGCACTTGGCGGGTTTCAGAGCAGTAGCAGACCCCTGGCCTCACCTCTGCCCAGGGCCTCCCTCTGGGGTCTGTCTCTGAGTGGGGTGGGCGCCTGAGACAGTGGGGCGGAGGGAGGCCTCTGTCACAAAGCCTGTGGGGCCACAGGACAGTGCAGGAGCGGGCAGTGGATGGAACCCAGCACCCACCAGCGGCCCAAACGTTTGGCTGTGATGCTTTCGGGCTGTGTGAGGTGTTGCTGCTCTGTGCCCCCTTTGTCACAGTCAGGCCGCTGCAGCCTGGGTGCGTTGGGTGGGCCTCCTCTAAGGTGCCAGGCCCAGAAGGGGTGGGTTTCAAGGCAGGCGTGTGTGTTTAGGTCCTGAGAGGGGCCATCAGAGCACCCCACACCCCGAGTACCACTGTGGCTGGACCTGGAGACCCAGGGGCCGGTCCCTGCTTTTCTGAGCCTTCCACACGTGGCTGCACTTGCCAGCAGGGCCTGTCCTGGAAATCTCACAAGGACTCGCCCGTAGCAGCTGGTGGTGAGAGCTCTGGAGCCTGCTTTGCCAAATATCTCCCATGGCAAGAGAGAGACCTGGGGGAGGCTTCGGATCACCCCTGGCTGCGCCACTGGAGAGCCTCCAGCAGCTCCCGTGTGTGTCCTGGGGGAACCAGGAGCTCACCGCCGGCATGCAGACCCCTTCCCGCCTCACCTCTCGGTCCAGGCCAGCCGCCACCGTGACAATGTCTCCGGTCTCACTGTTGATGGTGAACATGTTCTGGGACGGGCTCTGCGGGGTCTGTGTCAATATCCGGTACCGCACCATCCCGTTGGCCGTGGTGCTGTCGTCAGCATCGTTGGCCGTGACGGTCATCACGTAGGTGCCTGGAACAGAGACAGCAGCTCAGATGGAGACGGCCTGCCACACAGGCTGCTGCCCCCGTGCACACCCGGGCAAAGCCCCCTCGGCGGCAGAGCTCTCTGCGAATCTGGTGTAGTGGGGTCCCCTTCCTCTGTGCCCAGAGCTGGTGTTAGTGCACCTGCCACCTCTGCCATGCAGGATTGGAGATCACCCCCTTGTAGAGTCACGGGGCTCTAGAATCTGTGCATGATTGCTGCAGGGCTCTGGGTATTCGAGTTTCTAGAACCTTCTTCTAGAGCTCAAGGTTCCTTTGAGGTCATCTGCTCTGACCTCTTCCTTTCTCAGCTGGGGAAAGACTGGGCCCCAGAGAAGGAAGGACTTCTTAAGCTTCCAGAGCACAGGACAGCAGACCAGGCCTGGGGCCAGGCAGCCTCAGGCCCCCACAATCGGTCATTCACAAGGCATCTCCAGTCCTGCGCGGGGCCCAGCGTGGCTGGGCTTAAAGGGAGGGACTCAGAGGCACTGCAGCAGGACCTGGCATGGGTCTGGGCACACAGAAGCTGTATACTAAACACCTGCAGAGCATACAGTGGCAAACAAACCAATCAGGGACCCCTGAGCAGGGCTGTGTGTATGGGACACAGGTAGATGGAGTGCGTCTGGTGAGCCATGGGACCGGGGGCCGTCTGCATTTCAGAGCCGAGGTGGACCCGAACAGGCTGGGTGAGCTGCCCATGCGCTCCCTCAGCTCGATGCCTGTTACCCCATGTGCACACGGGGGCTGAGGTCTGTCGTGAACACTGTAGGGCCCAGTGTCCACTTCTTGAGAAGGACACTTGGCTTTCCTTTGGCCGCGCAGCCTTTCCTGCCTTGGGGAGGGATTGGATCAGCACATCCCAACCCTTCCCAGGTGTGAGGGTGAACCTCTGTTGGGGGCAGAGGTGAGTGGGGGCTGCAGTCGCTGATTACTGAGCACCTACTGTGCTAGCGCTGTGCCGGTGGGGGCCCCGCTCCTCAGCTCCTAACTGCTGTCTCCTGACGCTGGCGTGGTAGACGCTCCCACCTGGAAGTCCTGGGGCTGGACTCTGGCCGCCATGTTCTGGGGTTCCTGGCGGGGCTCTGCACACGTGTCTGCTCCACCCTGGTGGCTGACTGAGATGCCCAGAACCTGGGAGCTCCAGTACCCGGGGCCCTGCCGCGTTCATGCTCAGAGGAGAGCTGCTGCCACCCTGCTGGGCCCCGGGGATGGTGTGGCCTCTGCCCGCACGGCGCCTCCCCTGGCTGATGGGGCTGCCGGTCCTGTGGGGGTCCCAGAGAGACCGGAGGTGCTTGTTCCTGTGTGTGTGAGATGAAGGACTCTCGCCACGCCAGCCCTGGGATCTTGCACAATCTGTTCTGTGTCTGGAACGTTCTTCCCCCTCCTCCACCTGGCCACCTCCTCCTCCCCAAAGCCCCTTCCTGGCCCTCCAGACTGAGTCATGAGGCCCTGTGCATCCTCATCTAAACTGCACTGGAACAGCTGTGAGTCTGCTTAATGCCTGTGTCCTCTGTGGGATCACAGCTGCCACAAGGGTGGGGCTGGGTCCGTGCTGTCCCTACAGCTTGGCACACAGATGCCCTGCTGGACTTTTGCCAACTGTCCCAGACACCCAGGGTGTGGGGCGGCCTTATGCTCAGGACGCAGGGTCTGCAAGGAGCCCGAAGCTACTTCTTATTTCCAGGACCCCAGAGCAGGCAGGGAGCATTCTCCCTCCACCCCTCTCCCACCTCACCCTCTCTCTGCAGCCTGGCAGGGAAGACCCCAAATCTGGCCTTCCACCAGGCAGGACAAGCCCAGGTGGGATGCAGGGGCCCTCGGGTGTGTCTGCTAGGGGTGTGCTTCAGCGTTCAGCTTCTGCTGGAAGAATGCGAGATTCTCAAAGCAGACATGTTTTGTGAAAACACGGAAGAGCAAGCAGAGGCAGGGGGGCGTCTCTTTAGAGGGCACGGTCTCCATCTCCTCCTCTGCAGTCGGGACCATGCTGGGGGGCGAGGATCATCGGGGCAGCGTCCCCAGTTCCAGAGGCTGATGGTCACCAGGTCGCGGCCCCTCCCCCACACTTGCTTACTGCATACATACATGTATTTTACTGAACTGTAATTCACACCCCATGCAGGTTGTACTTTAAAGTGCTCAACTCAGTGGCCTTTTTTCAATAGTATATTCACAAAGTTGTGCAGCTACCACCGGCATCGAATTCCAGGACATTTTCATCATTCCGAAAACAAATCCATCCCCGCCCGTCCGCAGTCACTCCTCCTTCTGCTTCTCCAGACACTGGCAACCATTCATCCACGTCCTGTCTCCATGATTGGCCTCTTCTGAACACTTCATGTAAATGGAATCATACAATATGTGGCCTTTTGTGTCTGGCTTTTTAGAGCTAACCTAATGTTTTCATGGTTCATTCCTTTTCATGGCTGAATAATATTTCATTGTTTTATAGTCACTCTACGATTAGTGACTAAGCAGTTGCTATGTGCCAGACATCGTGTGCTGCGCTTACGTACAGCAATGAGAGCAATCAGACACACACGGTGCCTACTCCTTAAGTGTTGGTGAGGGAGACGAAACAAACCGGTAAATAAGGTAAACCTGTTGGCGGTGATGAATGCTTTGCGGGAATACGATATGCATGCACGGACCGCTACGGAGGGGAGCTGCTGAGAGGCCAATGGCAGAGGAAGCGGAAAGGCCTCTCAGCGGTGAGGGAGTGAGGCAAGAAGGAGGACTCTGGGCAGAGGGGCGGAGGCCTGGGCAGGGAAGAACTCTGCAGGTTTGAGGAACAAAGAGGGGAAGGAGCGTGTGACGGGGTGAGGGGTGAGGGGTGGGCTGGGCCCATGGTGAGGACGGTGGACTTTCTTCTACGATCACAGGGAAGCCAGTTCTGTGTTTTCATCAGGGGAGTGAGGTGCGCAGTTATCTCTGTTAAGACCTGCATAGAAAATAGACTGTGGGTAGTCAGGAGTCCCGGGAGGCGGGGGTGGAGAAGAAGGCGGCGCATTCATTCACTGGATTTTTAGACAATTTGGTTGTGATCAGACCAAGAAGATGTTGCAAGCAGGGACCATCCACTAAGATACTGGCTCCTTCACTCAACACATCTTTGTTAAGTGTCTTCCAGGGAACACATTGAGAGCTTGTGTTTTTTTAAAGGCCATAAGAAAAAGCATCTCCAAATAGACCTGCTTTACTTCACGAGATGGATACATTTCCAAAGAGTTGTGTATAAACCCAACTTTAATGAATGTAATTATCAACAGAATTTCCCCAGAGTCACTAGTTATTTAAAAGAAACCCAGGAAATCCCGTTTTTAGAAAATGGTGGACAATGTCGTTTTAAACTAATATTCCTCCCAAGGAAAACTAGAAAAGCTGGACAAAATAGAGATCTAAAACATCTGCGTGAAAGCACCAGCGAGCTACCACGTGCCAGGATGTGTGGGACCGATGAAAAGGGAGCCCGGCACCTGGGCCATCTTTTGTCTTAGGGCATTTGCGGCTTCTAAAACTGGCTATGGCCATGCTGAAGGGCTTTCAACAGATTTACGGGCACGGGAATCAAACGCTGGGCTGACGGCTTGTCAAAGAGGAAGCATCCTGGTCTGCCCTCTAGCCCAGCAGAATTAGATTCTGGTGGGAGTTGCACAACTTTGTGAACATACTAAAAAAACCATGGAATTGAGCACTAAAGAGCAGTCTGTATGGTATGTGAATTATAGTTCAACAAAATACATGTATTTATGCAGTAAGCAAATGGGTGGGAGGGGCTGCAACCTGGTGACCATCAGCCTCTGGAACTGGGGACCCTATCCTGATGATCCTTGCCCCCCTCATGGTGTCCCCACTGCTTTAGAGCACAACAAGCCTGGTCCCAACCCTACTTCCCTCTGCAGATGAGGAGATGGAGCCTGCACCCTCTAAAGAGACGTCCCCCTGCCTCTGTGCTGGCTTTCCTCTGTATTTTCCTAAGAGGAAAACCTTAAAGTGCAGCAGCCTAGGAGTGAGGGTGAACTGGGAAGAAACCGCCCTAACAGAGCACAGAGCTAATTACAGTACCTTAGGTTATGGTTGTCTGTGATTGTTAGTGTCTCCTACTAGCAGCAAAAAGAAATTGTTCATGGAGAGAGATGACATCCCACATAGCCTCCAATGATCTCTACAGTTCTTCATACACCATGGACTGCATTGGATTAACTAGGCGTACAAGGAGACAAAACCTGACTGAAAGCAACAGACACTAAACAGACCCAGAGGAGAGTCAGATCACAGAGTAAACAGAGGCTGACTGAAAAAACAAAAAGACCTTAGTTTAATATGTTTGAGGCATTAAAGGATCACAGATAGAAAATTTTGTCAGAGGACTAGATATTACTCAAAAAATAGAATGAGAAAGCTCTCTTTGGAAAATAGCTGAGATTAAGAACTTAGATTAATAGTAGATTAATATGACTAAACAGAGAGTGAATGAATTGGAAGATATAGCAGAAGAAATTGTCCAGACCAAAGCGATGCAGCATAGGGCTAGGGAACCCATGAGGCTTTGAGGGGTTCATCAGATGTGGAATTGGAGTCCAGAGGGACCAATGGGAAAGAAAAAACAGGAGCAACATCTGAAGAGAAAATAGTTTGGAAAGTTTCCAAAACCAGTAAAAATTATCAAGCCACAGCCTCAAGAAACACTGTAAGCCCTGAGCATGATAAATAAAAAAAAAAAATTCACGGCCAGTCATGTGACAGGAAAACCGCTAAAAGCCAAAGCCAAGGATATAAATTCTTAAGCAACTAGAGATTTTTCAATGGGCATAAAACTTTCAGTGTAGCAATGAGAATACCTCAAGCTGACTTCTCAATAGGAATGATGGAAGCTGGAAAACAATGGAATACAAGGAATTCACGAAGACCCTGGAGTTCATTATTCAGTGAAAAAAACTTTCTAAAATAAAAGTGAAACACAGATACATTTAGATAAAACAAAAAAATTTCGTCTGGAGACCCGCACTAAAGGAAATACTAAGGTGTTTTTCAGGAAGAAGAAAATGATTCTAGAGGGTACCTTGGAAATGCAGAAAGATATGAGAAGCTCCATCTGTCTCTCATATGTACACACACACATACACACACACACACACACACACACACACTCACAGCTCCTGTATATATATATATATATATGTGTGTGTGTGTATATATATATGTGTGTGTGTGTGTATATATATATATGTATATATATATATACACACACACACACACATATATACATATATACATAATGTTTATATAAAGGAGAAATATACTGGTACACCTAAGGAATATGACTGTATAAACCAGCTGCACGGTCCTCCAGGGTCCAGCAGGCACTTTCTGTAAAGGGCTGGACGGCTCGTGTATGAGGCTTTGCTGCTCACACGTTCTCTGTCACAGCTCCTCAACCCTGCACAGAAGCAGCCTGAGGGGATACGTCCAGCAACGGGCCCGACTGCGTTCCCATCAAACCATTCACAGCAGCAGGTGCTGGCCTGGGTTTGGCTGGTGGTTTGCTGACCCCTGCTGTACACTCTCTGTTTTTGAATTTCAGGGACAATGTTGGTTTTTAAAAATACAGAGGAACCAATATAGGGTTGCCAACTTCTAGTTCTAGCAAGGGAAGACTTTAAAGTATACATCTAGCTCAAATGTTTCATGAAAGGAAAATGGTATTTGCCACCAAAATCATAGGAAAGTCATAGTCTCAGAATAAAGGTCAGTCCTGCATTCAATAAATTGAGCTCCTTGAAGGCACTTGACAGGTCTAGAGGCTTTGTGTGTCCACCTCAGCCTGTGAGCTGCAGGTGCCATGGCTGAGGGTTCAGCGTGGTGGGGACACCTGCCCAGCATGGAGGGACACCTGCCTGGCATGGAGGGACACCCGCCCAGTGTGAAGGGGACACCCAGCCAGCATGGAGGGACACCCGCCTGGTTTGCCTTAGGGCTGACAACAGCAGGGTTATGGCCCATTGTGAGTTTGGGAGCTGAGGCGCTGGTCCTTCCCCCCATCGCCTATGACCCTGCATACTGTGGGGCTGTCTGGGTCCCCACCTGCCAGGCTGTCTGTGCCTCTCACCCCTTTTCAGCCCTGCCCCATTAGAAGCTGGGCCTCTGCGGCAAGAACCAACCCAGCTGCCTCCCTCTGACTCCTCAGAGGTCTTGCCCAGGCCGATGGCTGTGAAGTGTCTTCTTGGACTAAATTCCCTCCCATCTACAGCATTCCCATGTCCTTGTAAAGGGAATACAGAGAGCCCCAGGATGCTGCCCCAGGAAGGGGTCCTGGCATGGATGAACCCCCTTCACACCTCCACCATGGGATGAGCTGGTGGCCCTGGCCCAGACCCCAGAGTCCTCTAGCGCGGAAATTCCACCTGTCTGACTTGAGGGGCAGATCCTTTCCGCAGTTTATGCTCATTAACCAAGCTCTAATCGGACATTGATCAGGCGTCCAAGTCTCTGCCTGCTTTTTGGTTAAAAATAATTGTACCCCTCACATTTGATGCAGGCAAAAATATCCCCATTTCCATTTGGTGGAGTTTTTGCAAAAATAGAATGTCTTCCTCACAGAGAAGAGCCTGGACATTCTGAGATGGCCCGAGTCATCGGAACTCAGCCCACCGTGGCAGGTGCGTCGTTCCTTGTGAGTCGCCTTAGTTTAACACCCCTCCCCCATGGTAAGGACTGCTCATTAGAAGCTCGTAGTGGCTCTTATCACATTAGCTCTTCATTAACTCAAGGCAGAAGTGGCTTTAAACCAGTGCCACGGTGCCCTCCTCTGCCTATCTCCTGCCTCAGGACGCAAATCCTGCACTTAGAGCTGTTGGCCAGCTCCAGGGCACAGGAGGAAGGACCTGTGGGGAGGAGGAAACGTGATGAGCACCCAGGAATCCCCCACTTTACTTGGGCTCAATTTTATCATAAGCTCTCTCTCTCTCTCTCTCTCTCTCTCTTTTTGACAGAGTTTTGCTCTGCCACCCAGGCTGGAGTGCAGCGGCATGATCTTGGTTCACTGCAGCCTTCACCTCCCAGGTTCAAGCGATTCTTCTGCCTCGGCTTCTCAAGTAGCTGAGATCACAGGTGTGTACCACTATGCCCGACAAATTTTTGTATTTTTAGTAGAGACGGCGTTTCTCCATGTTGGTCAGTCTGGTCTTGAACTTCTGAGCTCAAGTGATCCGCCCACCTCAGACTCCCAAAGTGTTGGGATTATAGGCGTGAGCCACCGCACCCGGCATATCATAAGCTTTTTGAAGGGAGGTCCCCTGCTTCTGACACAGCACCTGGACTGGAACGCCAGGATGTTAGTGTTTCAGGAAGGGTGAGCAAGGCGTCAAAATCCCAGGCTCAGAGTCAAACGTGCGTGCCCCCAGAGCGAGTGTTCTGGAAACAGGTGTGTGTGCATGTGCACCTGGAAGGCAGCCTCCATCCCTCTCTCTCTGGCTGGCTCCACACTGGCTGCCCCCTGAGGATGGACACTGCTCTCAAGAACCCATCCCAGCCATCTGCATCGTCCCCTTCCCAGGAAAGGGCAGATGGCAGGGCCCCTCCTTGGGAGGTGGTTCAGGATCCCACTCTGTGGCACCAAGAACTGCTCGTTGCTTTCCAGCTAACTACAAAAACGTGCTACACGTAAGCGTCTACCTTTGTTTCTTCTTGTCACACTCAGGAATCTGCTTTATAAAGCCAAATCACACACTTTTGAGAATTCTTTTCTGGATGCAGAAATAACACACACTCATAGTAACCAGCACATGCCCACTGGGAAACATCCAAAGGCACAGTGCAGACGGCCCCGACAGTGCCACACCCGACACACCTGCTGGAATGCTGGGGTGCAGCCCTCTTGCCAGAGGGGCAGGATCCTACATCTTTAACATAGACGGGCTTTCTGCTGCTTCTCCTTCTTTTTAAAACCAACTTTATTATTGATCAAGGAAATGAAAGCAAGACGTTGTCCACATGCCAAATGTGCAAAAGCCACTTTGAAATAATGATGGCACCTAATATCGATGACACAGAGGGCAGCTGGTACCCTCCATGGCTTTTGGGGGAGGGGGCTGCCTCAGCTTCTCGGAGGTGGTTTGGCTGTGCATACACAAAACCCTTCAAATTGTGCCTACTCAGCAAATCCACTGCTAGGACTTTATCCTAAGGAGAAAATCGTAGGTGTGGAAAACCCCAGCTGTCTAAGCTGACATCGTTTCTGAGAGCAGAGTGGAGCCTGGAACAAATACTCGCCGAACATCCACTGTATGCCAAGCATTGAGACCGATGTTGTGTATACCCCAGTGTCTGAAGCTCATAAACAAAATCCCCCATGCCAGGGGGTGGTGTGGCCACTACGTGGCAACCAAGGGTCCTCTGGGTAGGAAACTTCTGTCCCTTGGTGACCTCAGTGCCAGGATCCTGGTGGTGACAGTGTACTGTATGATCCCAGATGTTACTAAGACGTTCAATATAAACATGAGCAATGACTTGACCAAATATAAAAATAGGACTCTGACCACACCTGCAGTAAGCAGCCTAGAAAACTGATCCATTACATACACTAACCAGCCAAGAATCGAGCGATCACCCACACTAGCCAGCCAGGAAGCCAGCCCATTGTCCACACTAGCCAGCAAGGAAGACAGGTGTTATCTACCCTAAGCAGGCCGGGAAATTAACCCATTACATACACAAACCAGCCAGGAAGCCAGGTATCATCTATATGAATCAGACAGGAAGCCAGCTGTCATATACACTAACCAGTTAGAGAAGTCAGCTTATCACCTACACTAACCAGCCCAGGAAGTCAGTCACTTATACAAACTATCCCGGGAAGTCAGTCCATCACCTACACTAACCGTCTTGGGAAGTCAGTCCACCAGCTACACTATCCAGTCCAGGAAGTTAGCTCACTGCCTTCTGCTGGGTGCAGTGTGGGATTCAGGACGGCCGGGAGGGGAGCCTGGCAGAGCTGCTGGGGGCCTGGGGCAGGGGTGGGAGCACAGGGGGAGGCCAGGCAGGTGTCAGGGCATGAGGTCTGGGCACACACAGATTGAAAGTGACGAGGCTGCCTTGAAGCCACTGGGGATGGATGTAGGCAGAGCATCCTCCAGGGGTGGCATGGAACCCTGGAGCTCTGCTGCACAGAGGACCGGACAGAAAGCCAGGGCCTGGGTGGGTGATGGAGGAGGAGAGCACCACTGTGCAGCCCCAGGGGGGACCCCGGCCAGGGGTCAAGGCAACAGGACAACTGGTGTGCTTGGCCTTGCCCTGGGAGGCCCCAGAGAACTCAGCAGGGCTCTTTGTCAGTGGGTACAGGAGGGAATGTGGGTGGAGACAATTGGGTTTGCCTCGACGGACTGCCCAGCAGGCTGGGGCCACGCCGTCTTCGCTGGGAGGGCTTGGTTCTGGGAGTGAGTGAGTGTGTCCTGGAGAGGGAGCTGCCGTCCCCCTGACCTCACTGGATCCATGTGGCCCTCGTGTCTGGAGTCCCTGAGCCACAGCGGCCGCTCCAGGATCCTGGGATCAGCAGACGTGGCCTCCGTGTCCTGGGTCACATGGCCCTCCCCAGCAGTGCGTTTTCTTGAGTTTCTGGGGGCATGCGCTGCGTTCCCTACAGGCTCCAAGTGGCAGGGATGTTTGATGGGTGGGGTTTCTGGCTGCATGGGGAGGGAGGTGGGTGACACCCAAAGGGCACTGCATTGGTCTCCGGGGCTGCTGTGCCAGAGCACTGCAGACGGGCGGTGTGAAGCAACAAGTCCAGCCACATCAGCTCCAGAGGCCGGGAGGCACGCCAGCACACAGCGCGCAGTGCCAGCAGCCCTGCCCGGCCCTTCCAGCTCCCAGGGTGGGGGTGCCGTCCATCTTGGGTGTCCCTGGGCTTGTGGCCGTGTCACTCCAGCCTCTGCCTCCACCATCCTGGGCCCAGCCTGTGTCTTGTCCTTCTGTTAGGAGAATGGTCATTGGATTCAGGGCCCACCCTACTGGCCTCATCTTGACAAAATGTCTGCAGAGAACTATTTTTAAGTCAGGTCACATCCTGAAGTTCTGGATGGACATGAACTGGGGGGCTGTAGTCCACCCACCCAGGGGCTAAGCTGAAGCTGAGGCAGGCAGTGCCCGGAAACCCCCTCTGGCAAGGCCGGGAGGAGACAGGGCCTCTTTCCACCCGCCGGAGTTTCCGTGACCTGGGTGACTCTGGAGGCCAGGCCGGGCTCAGCACGAGGGCAGGCCCTCCCAGCCTCGCAGCTCTGCACCCTCGATTCACCTCTGGGAGCCTCGGCTCCTCCTCTGCACCCGGAGCAGCCCTGTCCGTCTGGCCTCCTGTCTGTGCTGTGAGCAGGGCTGGTTCCGGCGTCTGGGAAGGTGGGAACCTGGACTCCTGTGTCCCCACTGACCCTCAAGCTTCTCCAGCGATGCGGGATCTGGGCCGTTCTCAAGTGCGAGCCCTGTGGGGCCCCACTTCACAGAGGCTGTAAATCTGCAGAAACTGGGCTCTCCGAAGGAAAGATGTAACCAGTGGTCCCTCACCTGTGCCCTCTGCTGAGGAATGGTCACCCAGTGGCATCTGTGCTAACCTGAGGTGCCCTGGTGAGCTCTTTTGCCCCGTGGGCTTTGAGAACAAGAAGGAAGCTGTCTTTCGAAGGCTCTCGCTGGAGGCCCCTTTCTCCTCTTCCTCCCCCAGTAGAGAGACCTGAATATTTCCCCATCAGCAAAGCAGCGAGCTGGGACAGCTTCCCCTCCCTGGCTGCAGCTGAGGGCAGCCTTGTCTTTCACGCAGGAGATGCCGGCCACCTCCTTATGAATCGTGCTAACAGGTAAAGGGGGAGACGTCGGAGGCTGCTCTTTCTCGGAATTCATGTACCAACGCTGCCATGCGCCTTAAAGGATTAATTTCACAAGCCTTCAATTGCAGTTTAATTTGAAAACTAATTCAGCCCCATAATTGGCTTTCTGCTTAAATCACTGAGGCTAGAGATTTAAATTCTTAATATTCAGACGACTTTCAAGTATCTAGTGCCATCTGTGCATTAACCTCAGGAGGACTTCCACCGGCACAGAAATAAAATAAATAAATAAACAGGGCCCACTAATAGAATAATCTATTTAAGCAAGAGCTCGGTGCTGTATAGATGAAGGTTTCTCTGACTTCATTTGCAGCATGTAGATTTCCCTGCTTTTTAATATTTTAAAATGACATTAATTTCAAAACTTATGATATAGGCCCCCACACAGTTACAAGGAGTTAGAGGGAGTAGCGCCCTCCAATTAGAGCCTTTTTTAGTTAAAAAATCATCAATACGGAGGTGTCTCTTTCCCTGGGCAGCTTGAAAAATGCCGAGAGCCTGGTGAGTTCCTGGGCCCTGAGTGTTCGCCCTCTGGGGCTGTGAGGGACAGCAGCAGAAAACAGTCACCGGGGAGTGAGGGGTCCAGGGGACCCTGAAGGACAGGTGCCAGGTTGGCTGCCCACTGCCCTCCTGCCCTAGGCGAGATGCCTGGCCTCACTGCAGGCCTGGCTGACATCTGCCTCCCTCTACACCTGTGTGGACCCCACCTGTCTGTCAAGGATCCCCCAGGAGGTCCCATGGACTCCTGCCCGTCTCACAGAATGAATCCCCGAACACCTTGGGGGCACCAGGAACCAGCACTGGGACACATCTGAGGTGTTGCTGATGCTTGCGAGCTGGCTTCCAGGTCAGGCTGAGGCAGTGGTGAGGAAGCGGATGGGGTCTCTGTGCCGCAGAACTGAACCCGGCAGTGGAGACCAACAGCCACCAGAGTGACTTCCCGGGTGCCAAGGGAGGTTGTCCAGGGTGTGGAGGGGCCTCCCTGGGGGAGAGGCTGGGACAGACATCTGTGAAGTGGGTATGAGCTGCTGGCGCAGAGGGTGAGGGACGGTGCCCTGGGCTGAGGGCACAGCCTTTGCCAGGGCCTGGGGGCAGGGAAGGGCTCTTCCCATTGACAGTGGCCTGGACATGTGCTTCCCTGCCTCTCCCCAGGTGTGAGGACTGTGCCCTGAGAGGCGGCTGTATCTCTGGATTCCTCAACTGGACAAGGGTCTTCTGGAGGGTGGGGTTCATGCATTCCCACCCGGAGCCCTCCGCAGCACCCAGCTCTGATGTCCACCTTATTCACGGAACAACACACCCACCTGGGACTTCTTCCTGCAGGAAACTGCCTAGGCTACGCCCCACCCCTCCCTCCTCCCTCCTGTGCGATGGTGTGTGTGATGCTGGGGGCCCCCCGAAGCCACCTCGTGACCACGTGGTAAGAACTGAGAAGGGAGTGGCTACCACACAGACCTCGGCCCGACACCTTGAGCTCTCACTCGAGCCTCCACTGGCTCCAGTCGCTGTGGCTGAGTTTTCTGTGACTTTCAGCCAAAGGTGCTCCTGACACACAGGCTGGGAAGCGGAGGCAGTCTGCAGTGGCTGGCGGTGGGGGTGGGGGGCGCAGCCCGCTGGCCTCTGAGCCCTGCCTTTCCCTGCCAGCTGTGGTGGGTCTTTGCTGTTCCGTGCCTTCACTTCCTCAGTGGTATGTGGGGGACACAAAGGTAGCATTTCCTGGGGCTGTGGTGGTGTTTGGCAAGCTGGTTCCTGTGGTGAACTTAAGATCGTCCCTGGCACCCAGCAGTGGACGAGAGATACGGACGGCGTCTCTGTGACGACTGCATGGCCTCATCTGCAGCGGAAGGCGGGTCCTTCCCACGCTGAACCCCACTAGACTCCTTGCTGGCCCTGTCCCTGGGTGCAGAGAAGCAGGGATCGTTGGTGGAGGCCAGCGGAGCCCACGTCCAGCACGGTTCTTGGGCCCAGGCAGAGTGGACAGCTGAGGCTGGGCGGGCACGTGAGCTGCAGATCAGGGCAGCAGCAGCTAGTTTTCATCTGTTGCTTGCTCTTTTCAAAAGGTCCAGTTCAAAGGAACAGAACACGGCATTTTAGACCCAAAGGCACCCTGGGGGTGGGGGGACTGCATACTGATCTGCAGGCAGACAGCCCAGAGGGTCCCCTAGGCACTTCTCTGCCCTGGAGAGGGGGTGGCTGTTTCTCAACGCAGGTCTCTGTGGGTTTCATGGAGTCTTTCTGTGGATATAAATGCCAGGAACCCGCAGGAGGAGGCCTTGGGAAAGGCAGCCTGGGGCCATTACCCCACAGGGGAGGGGAAACCAGCTTTGGCTTGCAGTTGACCCTGCAGGGGCCTGGATGCCACCTGGACAGACCCCTTTGTGGTCGCTGTCATTTTCAGTGACTGCTCTTCCCCTCCTGAGGACCTGCTGGGGCAGTACAGAGCCCAGGAGCCTTGCCTTGGGTTGGGGCCTTTCTGAGGTGTGGGTCTGCTGGTCAGGACATCCTGCACCTCCTCCTCCCTCCCAGACATCTCCTGGGAGCAGGCAGGTCCTTAATAAATCACCTGCACCCAGGCCAGTGTCCAGGAACCAGATCTCAGGCACAGCTGTGGTTGGCCTATCCCAGCTAGAAAACTGTGTCGTTTGGATGTGGCTGATTTGGAATTTGTGATAATTCAGAAATAGGCATATCCGAGGTGTAGCTCAGCCCTCAGGGAAGAGCGGGCCCACCAGGCAGCCCAGCAGTGGGACCAGACACAGACCCTGCGGACCTTGTTGCTCTGAGGAATCTGGAACACAGGTGGTTCTCAAAGTTGTCTTGTATTTATTTTTATTGATTGATTGACTGATTGATTGGGACAGAGTTTCACTCTTGTTGCCCAGGCTAGAGTACAATGGTGTGATCTCGGCTCACCGCAACCTCCCCCTCCTGGGTTCAAGTGATTCTCCTGCTTCAGCCTCCCAAGTAGCCGTGATTACAGGCATTAGCCACCATGCCTGGCTAAGTTTGTATTTTTAGTAGAGACGGGGTTTCTCCATGTTGGTCAGGCTGGTCTTGAACTCCCAAACTCAGGTGATCCAGCTGCCTCGACCTCCCAAAGTGCTGGGATTACAGGCATGAGCCGCTGCGCCTGGCCTATCTTGTATTTATTAAGAGAGGTTCGAGCTGACAAAATTACTTTGGTGGAGTCAGGAAAATGAACTGATATTTTGAGCCAGAATGCATGATGACATTATGACATATTAAGGTGTTAACAGCTGTAGATAATAAGGACACTGTCGGTGACAGTGTCATGGCGGGGAGACGCATGGATCCCTGTCGCCAACCTTTCCCATCCAGGAGGCAGGGCCCTCCTTGTTTTCCTTTCACTCATGATGTGTGAGGCAGTGGGAAGGGGCTTGACTCGGGCCACACCAGAGCCATGCCCAATGCTGTGGCCACATGGCACTGTCATGGACAGTGTGGCAGAACCTCTGCCTGCTGAGGAGGGGGCTGAGCATGGGCAGTGCTGTGTGCATGTTCCCACCCTGGCAGAGGGAGGCAGGTGAAGGCCAGGGCGTGACCACCTCACGCAGTCCATGAAGCCACCCTCCACCCGGCAGTGAAGATGGCAGTGAAGCTCCGGGAATCCTGCGGTGCTGGCAAGAGACACACACACCAACAGACCTAGGAACAGACCCACACAAACGCGCCCA
>NW_016107626.1:2984419-2985730 GCF_001604975.1 Cebus imitator | reverse complement strand
AGATGTCAGAGCGGTTTACTGGAGGGAGGACAGCCTTGCAGTGCCTGGCGCTGGGGCAGTCACGGAAAAGATGGAAATGAGCCAAAAATACACCTGATCTACAATCTCACATGTTGTATTAAAATTAACTCAGCATGAATCATGGACCTAGTATAAAATAAAAACCTAGAAACCTTTTAGAAAACCCGGAGAAGAGCATTTTCAGAGCCTAGGGCTTGAGGAAGCCTTCTGAGGCTGCTCCATAAGAGGAAGCGTGGACAAACTGGACTTCATCCAAATTAAACACTTTCGCTTGCAAAGACCCTGGGAGGAGGATGGAAGACAAGTTACTGAGTGGGAGAAATATTTGCAAACCTCATATCCAACAAAAGACTTGTATCTAGAATACGTAAGGAATTGTGAATACTGAACAGTAAAAGAATAATTTAGTTAGGAATGGACAAAAGGCATGAAGAGACATTTCCACGAGGAAGATACACCAAAGGCAAATAAATACAGGAAAAGACACTCAACGTCGTGCACCAGTAGGGAAAAACGTGTCAAAATCACACTGCGGGGCCAGTGTGCACCTCTGGAATGGCTAACGTTGAAAGCAATGACAACATCACATGCTGGAGAGGATACAGAGAAACCGGGTCTCTCGGAAGGGTGGGACGCGTGTTAGACGGTGCAACCCCTCTAGCAGAGAACATGGAAGTTCCTTCCAAAACAAACGCCTGCTCCCACAGGACCCACAGCTGCATTCCCGGGCATTCATTCGAGAGCAATGGAAACTTAACGTTTACACAAGACCTGCGCGTGAATGGGCGCTCAGAGCAGCTTAGTTCACGGTGGCCCAGAGTGGAAACCACCCAGCATCCATCAGTCGGGATGGCTCACAAACCACGGGACGCCCAGACCACCAATTCTAGGCCACGAAGGAATGAGCTATGGATACAACCTGGCTGTGTATCTTGAGAATTATGCTGCAGGAAAACAGCCAATCCCAAAAGGGAACTCATGGCTGTGATTCCATTTCTACAGTATTATCAGAATGACAAAACTACAGAGATGAAAATAGACTAGTGGCTGCCACAGGTTAGCGTTGATGGGAGGCACACAGACAGACACACGCACACGGACACACAGACACACACAGATACAGACACACACAGACACAGAGACACACACACAGACACAGAGACACACGCACACGGACACAGAGACACACACACAGACACAGACACAGATACAGACACACAGACAGAGACACACACACACAGATACAGACATAGATACAGACACACAGACACAGACACACAGACACACACA
>NW_016107626.1:2979707-2982876 GCF_001604975.1 Cebus imitator | reverse complement strand
ACACACACACACACACACATACAGACACAGACACACAGATGCATATACATACACAGACACAGATATACAGACACAGAGACACACACAGAGACACAGACACAGACACACAGACAGACCCACCAACGAATGCAGGTGAAACTGGTGGGATCTGAGCAGGGGCTGTGGTCTTGCACTGCGGTTCTGCGGGGTGTCACCCTTGGGGGAGGCTGGCTGAAGGGCTCACAGGATCTGTCTGTCTTATTTCGTACAATTGCATGAGGCTCTATAATTGTCTCAAAAAGATTTTTTTAGTAGACATTTCTTCCAGTGAAATCCCATCGGGAAGCCCAATACGCGCAGCATACAGAAGTGGCGAAGCTTCGGTGGACGGAGTGAGGGCTGTGAAGCCAGGCCCCAGCTCCTGCCCACCGGGGGTCCCCAGTCACCTCTGTGGGCTTCAGGCCCCTCTGGGCATCGGGCAAAAATCCTCGGCTCTCCCGTCATTTCAGGAGGACCTTTTTTTTTTTTTTGGTTGTTTCCACTTTTTGGGGAACTTGAAATAAACAAACCTTGATTTCTTTGTGGAAAACATGTGTGGGTCACTCAGCAGCGCCCTCGCCTGCCATCGGGTTCAGGAGTCTTAGGGTCCCTTCTGCAGCCGGGGCCAAAGGCCTCGGTGGAAATGCCGCTTCCTGGAGGCCCGGCTTACTCAATGGTGAACATGTGTGCTGCGTATGATCCCAGATGGCCCGGAGCGCATGAAGATGGAGGAGGTTCCCTGGCTGTGTGCAACAGGCTGCCAGCCTTCTGCCTGGGGAGGGGTGCGGGAGCAGGCGCAGGGGCAGGGGCAGGGGCGGGGCAGGGCAGTGAGACCTTTGAGAACCCGCCCTGGGACTCGTGTGGACCCTTGGGAAAGACGCACTCCCCTCATCCCCAGGGCTGTCCAGCTGCTTAGGAACAAGCTCTTGGCCTCCAAGGCCATGATGGCTGCAGAGAGGACCTCTGGAGGAGAAAGAAGGAAGGTGGGGAGACTTTGGAAACACATCTCAGCCAGGGGTGCGGCCACCCTGGCACTGCCAGCCACGCCTACACTTTCCAGTCATGGTCCCCTTGCTCAGGGAGCCCTGGGGTGGGCTCTGCGTCCTGCTCACTAACAAGGTGTCTCACTCTGCACCCTAACCACAAAAGGGCAGGCCATGGCACCTGCCATACCCAACAGGGCAGGTCAGCATCGTCCCAGGGGATTTCATGAAGTCAGGGGGGCTGGGAAAGAATGTGGGGTACACGCAGGACCCTTGTGGATCCCAGGGGCTGGGGAAGAGTGTGGGGCACATGCAGGACCCTCGTGGTTCTGGGAGACTGGGGAGGAATGTGGGGTGCACAGAGAACTCTCATGGATCCCAGGGGGCGTGCTGGGAAAGAGTGTGGGGTACACGCAGGACTCTAGTGCATCCCGGGGGGCTAGGGAAGAGTATGTGGTACATGTAGGACCCTTGTGAATCCTGGGGGGCTAGGGAAGAATGTGGGGTGCACGTAGGACTCTAGTGGATCCCGGGGGGCTGGGGAAGACTTCGAAGTACACACAGGACCCTCATGGATCCCGGGGGGCGCTGGGGGAGAATGTGGAGTACATGCAGGACTCTTGTGGATCTTGGGGGGCTGGGGAGAATGTGGGGTACGTGCAGGAGTCTTGTGGATCCCAGCCGGTTGGGGCAGAGTGTGAGGTGCACGCAGGACCCTCAGGGATCCCAGGGGGCTGGGGAAGGCTGTGGGGTACATACAGGACCCTCAGGGATCCAAGGGGGCTGGGGGAGAGTGTGGGGTGCACACAGGACCCTCATGAATCCCAGGTCTACATCGGCGCAATCATGTCACCAGATGAACTCCCCAGGCCTTCGGAGTTCCTCTGGAGCTGAGTCAATATTTAACGCATCTTTCCACTTGTTTTCCATTAGAACGCGCATCTGAAACCCTTCATTAGCCTGTCCTTCCAGAGAATAATGACTAATTTCTGGCAGTAGTTTTTCCTTATCCCACAAAGGCACTGTGTAGAAGCCTTCCATTACTGTAATTTACTGATGGAAGAGATGGAATTGCAGAGATGAATTCCAAGTCCTGGGGAGGCTGCCACTGACAGCAGCAAGCCACATGCCGCGTGGACACCGTCTCTCCCTGCCTGGCCGGGGTGTGTGAAGGGTGCCCAAGGTGGGCTTGACAGCGGCTCCTCCAGCTCTGTCCTGGCCTTTGCACAGAGACAGCTCGGTCTGGGACCAGAGACAGATTCCCAACCACCCAGGAGCTCTGAGAGCCGTGGACATTTAACTCAACATAGTCCTGGAAAAGCTCCGGAGTAGTGGGAAGAAGGCTTGACTCTGGGGTCCCGGTGTCAACGTGTCCTCCTGCTGCCCAGCCGTGTCCAGCCCTGCAAATGCCCTGGCAGCCGGCTCTCCAGGCTTGGCTTATGCGGACCTCTGAGGCCACGGCTCTGCAATTTGCTTTTGTTATCCTAATGAGCAAAGCCAGTTGCGCTTTTGGGAAGACTTTTGCTGTTGATTTTTTTAAAAGACATGGGAGGTTTGATTTGTGATAGAGAGGTCAGGAAAATCCAGGCACCTTTAAATAGCATCCTGGGTCTCGGGGAGAGAGGCCAGTGGTATCTGCATTAGGAGCACGCGCTGCCTGCCGCCCACTCCACATCTGCGCCCTGGAGGGGGCTCCAGCGTCCTCATCCATTTGCTTCAGCTGCCTGGAGCTAATCTGCCCACCCACTGCCTGCCCCTCAAGGGACTGCTGAGGACCAGCAGCCCACGGTTCCAGTGAAATAATGTCACATTTATTCCCTTCGGTGACACCGGATGCACCCGTGTTTCATAATCCTGAAAGACACAGTCAGGGTGTAATTCACCCCATTCACACAGCAGCCTGGGTTTGACCAAGGGTATAATTCACCCTGTTCACACTGCAGCCCGGGGCCGACCAAGGGTGTAATTCACCCCGTTCACACTGCAGTCCGGGACCAACCAAAGGTGTAATTCACCCCATTCACACTGCAGCTTGGGGGCCAACCAAGGGTGTAATTCACCCCGTTCACACTGCAGCCTGGTGTTGACCAAGGGTGTAATTTGCCCCGTTCACACTGCAGCCCAGGGGCCGACCAAGGGTGTAATTCACCCCGTTCACACTGCAGCCC
>NW_016107626.1:2975238-2979271 GCF_001604975.1 Cebus imitator | reverse complement strand
GACCAAGGGTGTAATTCACCCCGTTCACACTGCAGCCCAGGGCTGACCATGCAGCTGCCTTGCGAACAGGCATGGTAAAGGTTTTCCTTCCTGTCCCGGAGCCGGGATGCTGCCGCCCCTTCACAGGGGCCCTGCAGGGGCATGTGGTGCCCCAGGAGCCGGCCATGGCTCTGGGCTCCGGGTGCTCCGGATTTCAATGCACAAACAGCCTCCCCATTTGCCCAGCACTGCCAGCCTCTTAGAGTCTGGAAGCCGTGCTCGCTGGGCACTGGCCAGAGGTGTGGCTGCTGGTGAAAATATAGGACACCCCGTTAAACTTGAAGCTCAGGTCAGCAAGGATGACTCTCTCAGTGTAAGTCAGTCCTAAATGGTGCTTGGGCCATACTTTGAGGTGTTTTTCTGTCTCTCTGAACTTCACGTTTACCTGAGTGTCTTGTACTTCAGGGGCGGCCCCAGCACGGTGACCTCATCTCCCCCCACCCAAGCCAAGCCAGGCAAAGGTTTGGCCCAAAGAGGACCCTTCTCCGTCCCCCATGCAGCCACATTGGGAAGCTGCTCTCCCCACACGGAAGCCAGCTGGGGGTTGTTAACCTGCAGACCTGGGCCACCTACGGCGTCTGGATGAGCAGGTGGGGGCTGGGGAGCCTGCGGGGATGCCCAGGTTCCAACCCATGTGTGCCCTGAGGGTGTGGGTAGCCGCTTTGTCTCTCTAGACTGAGTCTCCTCACTGTTGGTGAGGGGATGCCTGCTCCTTGGCAGTCACAGGGGTCAGAGATGCCAGACACGACACGCTCAGCTAGGGCCCCACACGTGGCAAAGAGGGTGCCACCACCTGTGCCAGGGTGAAGCCTTGGGGGCAGGCTCTTGGGTCAGCTCTGAGCCAGCAGACGGCCTTAGCCACAGGGCTCGCCTCTGCAAGGGGAATCTGGGCCTCTCTCCCTTCCCGTTTAGCTTGGAACCAAATCTTAAGTGTAGCCGGGAGGACTCCAGTGGCCTCAGCTCTCTGAACTCACTGCCTCCTCCAGGGCCCTGGCACTTGTGCCTTACTTGCCCGGCCTCCCCAACAGCCAGGATCCCACCCCAGCCCCGCTCTGGGTGCTGCGCCTCCTCAGGCTTAAGCTCCCAGCCCACGTGTCAATGCACAGAGGGTCCTGCCTGGGCCCATGGCTGGGCCAGGACTCCAGTACCCGGGTTTCCTTCTGAGCCCTCCATTCCTGCCATGGCTGCAGTCGCTTCTCCTGTGGTCTGCACCCCCCTCGACCCCAAGGCCTGTGAGAGCAGGGACTTTGGTGGACGCCTGCTTCGTGCTGTGTGTCTGCGCCCGAGTCCTGGGGCACCATCCTGGTGGCGGGGACTGAACAGCCCTCCCCAGCCCTCGGGGCCTGTGCTCAGCCTGCAGAGCCCGGTGGCTCTCCAGCAAGCAAACTCGAATGTGCTCCCGAGTGTGGCCTCGGCCTCACCTGGCTTGGAGCCCTCGTCCACGGAGCCGTTGTAGACCTGGTTGATGAACTCAGGACGGTTGTCATTCATGTCGATGACGTAGATGTACAGGTCGATGGGGTTCTCCACCTTGTTGCCATTCATGTCCACGGCGTGGGCTCGGAGCTGGAAGGCAGCAGAGACACATCAGGGCCCAGTGGTGGGTGGGCACCCCCACTCAGCTGAGGGTGGCCCTTAGGACCCGCAGCACTGGGGTGTGAGACTGATGGCAGAGGCATGCTGGCTAGGGGCTGGGGGCCGGACACGTCATGGAATTTTCCGAGCCTCAGCTCTCTCCTCTGCAGAGCAGGTGACGCACAGAGCTGGAAGCCAGCCTAAGCCCCGAAGCCTCAGGGCCAGGCCCACCCAGGACCTCCCATGCCTGCCTGACTGTTCTATGAGCCACCGACTGATCTGATCAGGTGTCTGGGGCAGGACAGGTGCCCCTTGGATGGGGTCATGTCTGCCCACAGTGGAAACAGAAAAGGCATTTGTGCCTAATTGGGTGGGGGCTAGTCCCCAGGGGAGATGGGGGTATGCAGAGAGGCCAGAGCTGGGGCTGGGAATTGGGCCCATTTGGGCGCCCACTGACAGCCCAGCCTGGATGAGCTCCAGGCTCCTCTGCATCTGCGTGTCCTGTCAGCTCTTGGGCTTAGCACAACAGGGGAAAATGGGTGGTGCTGGGGACATCTATGGAGAGGCCAGGCCGAGAAGCTGGTGAGGAGCTCCTGGGAACATCACAGGGAACCGCCTTCGGGGTGAAAAGGGAAGAGATGGACTTGGGCTGGAAGGTTCCACAGCAGCTCTCAGAGTCACCCCTCCAGTTCTGGATTTGTTCATTCATTCATTCATTCATTCATTGATTCCGTAGCTGCCCATCAAGGGCCTGGAATGCCAGGTGCGGGGCTGGATCCTGGATTACTATGCACTGAAATCAACCACAGTGGCTGCCTGGAGCGTCCATCCCAGGGACAATGGACACCAGGAAGAGAAGAAGCCATCAGTGGGTGTGGTGGCTGCCAGGGAGGCCTCTCAGAGGAGGGGCTGCTTGAGCTGAGACCTCGAGACCCGGGCAAGGAAGAGGACATGGAGAGGCTGGGCACTGCCGGAAGAGGACACGGAGAGGCTGGGCGCTGCTGGCAGGCGAGGGGGCTGCTGAGGGGCTGCCAGAGGGTGGAAAGCATGTCCCAGGACTCTCCACTCAGAGCTGGATGGTCACCCAGAGGGGTTCTCAGCTCACGTCTTTCTGCCAAAACCCCACATCACCCTCGAAGTTGGACACAACAGACCTCAAGGTATTTGCAGCAAAACATCACCAAGCCCAGGGTGGCCAGGAGAGGAGCCCCATGCCGGAGGGGTCTCCACATCATCCCCTTGGTGGCTGGCCTCACACGGCCACTCCTGCTTCCCCGACCTCTGGGGATCAGGGGCCCTGCATTCCACGCCTGCCCAGGGAAACCCGAAGCTAATTGTGTCCATGCCCATGCCAGTGTTCTGGCTTGGTTCCAACAATGCAGAGTGGAATTTTACCCCTACGCTGCATGTTTAGGGAAGATCTGGGGGCTGGCTTTCCCCAAAGAGGCAATCTGTGCTGTAGTAAAGAGACAAACCAGGCCTGACTCCTGGAGGAACTGCAGACTGCAGCACAAGACGAGACGCGCACATGCCAAGTCAGCTGTATGTATCATGTGTGAACAGCCTGGAACGCCGTGTGGTGGCTGTAACCAGCCGCCCCCGTCCCCGACCCATCTGCGGCTCCGTCCTGCTGTGGAGGTGCTTCCACGGGCGGCGGTTGTGAAATGCAGCCGTGCAATCACACGCCCAGTCAAAGTAATTCTGAGCTACAGTTAAAGTTATTACCTCCTATCGAAAGTGGTTTCAGGTGCTGTCTTTAGCAGCAGGAGGGGGCGGAGTGCCGATAACGAGGAAACGCTGCCTCTGCCCCTGCCCGCGGCCTGCACCCTCCTTGTCCCACTCCCTGCCTGACCCCCAAAAGTTTTGATTACATTTGACAGCTCCTGTTGGAAATCTCCCCCATCCACCTTTCGGGCTGGGCACACGTGGGGTGGGCCCGAGAGAGGTGACCTCGCCATGGCGGTGAAACAAACAAATGTGGGTGGAGGAGCCCTCTGAGCTTCCTGCGACCTGCAAAATCTGAGCGTCAGGCGCAGAGCGCATTTCCCACAACACTTTAAATAGGACATTTTGTTTTTTTGAGACAGAGTCTCCCTCTGTCGCCTGGCTGGAGTGCAATAGCGCGATCTTGGCTCACTACAACCTCCGCCTCCGGGTTCAAGTGATTCCCTGCTTCAGCCTCCCTAGTACCCGGGACTACAGGCGTGCGCCACCATGCCTGGCTAATTTTTATTTTTATTTTTATTTTAGTAGAAACAGGGTTTCGCCATGTTGGCCAGGATGGTCTCCATCTCCTGACTTCATGATCCACCTGCCTCAGCCTCCCAAAGTGCTGCGATTATAGGTGTGAGCCACCGTGCCTGGCCTGAATAGGACATTTTTCTGTTCTTATTCTGGGAGAAAAGATTAGGAAATATAG
>NW_016107626.1:2961330-2974783 GCF_001604975.1 Cebus imitator | reverse complement strand
GCTGGGCGTGGCTTGCATTGGGAGGGATGCACTGGGCGTGGCTTGCATTGGGTGGGATGCACTGGGGATGGCTTGTATTGGGGTGGGATGTGCTGGGCGTGGCTTGCATTGGGTGGGATGCACTGGAGATGACTTGTATTGGGGTGGGATGTGCTGGGCGTGGCTTGCATTGGGTGGGATGCACTGGGGATGGCTTGTATTGGGGTGGGATGCGCTGGGTGGGATGTGCTAGGCGTGGCTTGCATTGGGTGGGATGCACTGGGTGTGGCTTGCATTGGGGTGGGATGTGCTGGGCGTGGCTTGCATTGGGTGGGATGCACTGGGTGAAATGTGTCTGTTGACAGATGATCCTCCAGGTGTGCCTGGGATCTAATTCTCCCGCCTCTCTTTTCTTCCTATCTTAATTGTGGGTGAGGGTTCCCTTCAAGGAGTGTGGAACTGGGGACAGTTCAGGGGGCCTTGGGAGTGGTGGAGGAGTGTGCGTGTTGGAGGTTTTCCTCATCAGTCACATTGGCGCCCACACGCACGGTGCGTTCGCTCAGGCCAGGCAGTGCCGTAAGAACCTACACACGTGAACACCAGCTTCCATCAGCGTCTGTGAGATTGGCATTGTCTTGGTCCCTATTTTACAAATGGGAAACTGAGGCTCAGGAAGGTTAGAAAACGTTCAGAAGATGACAGTGTGTGGCCAGGTGAGCTAGTATGTCTACCTTACGGAATCCTTAAAGGAATCTTCTGGAGCACCACCCTGCAAAGCCAGGAGTGACCACTCGTGTGTGTCATGCGTTTGAGTGTTTACCGGCTGGCTTTAGGGTGACAGGTGTCACAGTCGTCAGGACACCCAGGCTGGGGGTGCGTCCTTGCCACTGTCATCAGCCCACAGAGCTGGGTGGAAAATGGAACGGGATCAAAGGACACTGAGGAGACAGGAAACTCTAAGGTGGCCTCGAGGGTGTCAGGTGCTGGCCCCAGGCTACGTTTTTGACCTTAAGATGGAGCTGGCTGGGCATCATCCAACCACAGGGGACTTCGAAAGCTGAGCGTTCTCCAGCTGGAGGCAGGAGAGAAGGACATGTGGGCATCTGGGCACCTCTGTCTCCTATGTCTCTCCCTGGGTCTCTGCCTCCCTTTCTGTCTCCGTATCTCTATCTCTGTGTGTCTGTGTCTCTCCCTAAGTCCTTGGTCTGTAGCTATTTCTTGGCAGTAAGGGCTGCTGAGTCCCCATTCCTGGGCCTGTTAGGGACGTGTGGTGACGGCAGCCCTAAGCCCATTTTGGGAGCCGGCAGCCATGCCGAGGGCCTGTTTCTTGCTGCGCGACTGGTAAGCATCAGCTGGAGTCTCTGGTTGGCTCTGCGGATCTGCTCTGGTCTCTCCTGTGGGCCCAGCACACGAGGCCCAGGCACTGTCAGTCAGATCTCCCCAACACCCAGCCGAGGCATGAGCCTTCCCAGGAGGCAGCTGTGAGGGGCTGATAAGGCCCCGGGGCAGACCGAGGTAAGGGCAGCCACCTCCCAGGTGGGCTCCCTAGGATCCATCGGGCCCCACCCCTGCTTCAGACGGGTGCTTCAGGGGCCTGTCGGGGAAGCCACCACGGCCAACAGCAAAACTGACCTCCTCCCATCAACACCCTCCCTTCCTTGAACGGTTAGTGAGCCCCCAAAAGGCCAGGCTCTGTTCTTGGGCCTGAGATCTGGCGTGGACAAGGTGGACGATTCCCTGCCCCTACACGGCCTCCTTCTAGTGCGAGATGGAAAGAACGGACCCCCCCAGTACTCAGTAGACGAGAGAAGCTACAGGGTCGGGTCCTGTTTGGTGCCACTGGCTGAAGCCAAGTGAAGGTAGAGCCGAAGAGACAACAGCGTCAGGCAGGGCTGAGTCCTCCATGGTTGTCCCCGAGCTACCCAGAGGGAGCACCCGGCCCTGAAGCACAGGCGTGTGAGGAGAGCCTCACTCGGTCAACCTGGAGCCCTCAGAACAACCCATGAGGAGGAGGAGGGAACGGAGGCCAGGAGAGGCCACATCATTGCCCGACAGCACACACCTGGCAGGGGGCAGGTCTGGGCTTGACCCTCGAGATCTGGCTCCAGCCTGTGCGGCCCTGCTGGTGTGGCCTTCACCAGCACGTGATGGGCAGCCCCAGACTCTGAGGTGGAGGGACGTGCACCCCCCACTGCTTTCACCACGGCCCAGGCCCCTCCTCCCAGCCAGGGTGAGTGTGGCCCCGTGGGGAGAAGGTCCGTCCCCCGCCCCCTGGGAAGCTGAGGCCACAGCACCATGTCTCTCTGGCATTTCTCTTTCTATGCACAGCTGGTGACAGGGAATCAGCGTGGCTGTCCCTTCAGAGGCTCTTTCTGCTGCTGTCAGGGACGGCGGTGGAAGTGAAAAGCCTGCAGGTTGCATGTCCCAGACTGGAGAGGGTGGGAAGGACCACGGGCCGTGCTTCAGAGGAAGGCACCGAGGGCAGCATGAGGGCCCTGAGGGCGCAGAGTGGCTGGTGACCCTAACTCCCAGCCCCGCAGAGTGGTCCAAACCAGAAGCCCACGTGGATGGAGACCTGGACCGGCGGTTGTCCCGGTGTGAGCCCGGGCCTGACTGGCATGCGGGGAGTGTGTGAAATGCAGTTTCCCAGGCCCGCCCTGGGCTCATCCCACAGAATTAGAGACGGGGGGCAGTGCCCAGTGACATGGAGATGGCCCCTTCCCCAGCCTCCCAGGAGATTCTGCTCCAGGCCAGAGTTGGAGCTCTGCTTGTAGATTAGGGCAGGCATGGGCCCTGCTGGGGGCCTGGTGGGGCTGGGATGGCGGCCCCGGGCCCCAGTTCCCGCCTGGGCGTGGACACTCACGTGGTAAGAGGCGTGCTCCTCGCGGTCCATGGGCCGTGTGACGTACATCCGGCCCGACATGGAGTCGATGCTGAAGACCTCCATGGGGGGCTGGTCAGCGCCCACGCCAGTGATGCTGTACCGGATGGGGATGTCGTTGTCCTTGTCGGACCGGATCTGAAAGGCAGGAGCAAAGCGAGAAGCGGTCAGCCTGTGGCACTGTGGCACTGTGGCGAGGCCGGGCCGGGGCCGGGCGCCTGGCGTGCCTCCCCTCCCACCAGTTCCTCGAGCGTGACCCATCTGAGGTACAGTGGGGACCACAGCTGGTCGTTCATCCACTTCAGGAACTGGAAGGACAGTCGATGGTCAGGGGTTTACTGAGAGCCACCGACTGCAGGTCCAGGGTCCATCAGTGACGGGGGGGAGGTGAGCGTACAACACTCCGAGGTCGGTGTCTGCACCGAGAGCTTGGACACCCGGCGGACATCCACAACACAGGTGAAGACAGCGGAAATCACAGTTTGAAACGGCCTCGTGTTCCGACACCAAAGCCGGGTCACAACAAAGGCAAGAAAACGGAGCAGCCTCCACAGTTCCGAGGGAAAGCCTGGGACCCACTGCATGTGTGTCTCGGCCTTTCTAATTGTTTAGAAACTGAATGACGGTTACTGGGGTCCCAAGTCCAGAGTAAGCTAGGAAAGGCTGCAACTTGGGGAGAAAATGGAAAGACACAGGCGGACATGAAACTCGAGTTTTCCATGGAGTGGGGAAGGGTCAGGCAGAGGCTTCATTTTATTTTGGACACAGAGTGAGATTCATAGCATTAAGAATCAGACCCGCCTTTCACTCAGCTGAATCGAAGCCTCTTGTAGTGAGGAGGGGGACCTGATCGCTGGCCCACGACAGGTGAGCGGTGCTTCCTGGAGCCTGGGGGGTCCCTCAGGGAAGTGGATGGAGGCCATGGCATTTGAAAGGTGAAATGAGTGAAATTCAGAAGGTGGAATCAACAGATCTGCATTCAACTTTGAGCATACCTGTGGAACATACTACTTTTTTTCTCAAAACTCATGGGACTGTGACAACATTTTATAATAAAATGATGGGCCATATTGAAAACCTCAAAAATACCCTAAAAAGCAAAATGGAACAGGACTGTTTTTTGTTTTATTTTTTTAGAGACAGGTCTCTCTCTGTCACCCAGGCAGGAGTGCAATGGGGCAGTCACAGCTCACTGCAGCCTTGACCTCCTATGCTCATGCAATCCTTCCACCTCATCCCCCAGAGTAGCTGGAACCACAGGTGCCGGCAGCCACACCTGGCTAATTTCTGAAATTCTTTTGTCCAGACAGTGTCTCACTATGTTGCCCAGGCTGGTCTTGAACTTCTGGATTTAAGCGATCCTCCCCGCTCGGCCTCCCACAGCACTGAGATTACAGGTGTCAGCCACCCCATTTAGCCTGACTAAGACCTTTCACTGAAATGATGTAATTAAAAGTTAACAAGAAAACTGAAAAAAGATCTTTTAGAAATCTGGACGACACTGAAATAACCATGTGTCAACAGGAACCAAAGTTATTTTTAGAGGCTTTAAAAATATTTCTTTTGTTTAATAATAATATAGCAATACGACTGTTGTACAGTGAAACCCAGAGATTGAGTCCCTGCAAACCCAAAACCTTGAATGTTTTCATAATCAAAATGGAATTACAGCCAATGAACCAGCCGCTTAACTCCACAAGGAAAGGAACTAGAAAGCAGGAAGCAGCAGACACCGAGTCACCCATAAAGACGACACAGAAATTTCCGAATCTGAAAACAGAAAAACAGATTCAAGGATAGATTCGAGAGCTGCAGTTAGGGGAAAGTCCTCCGGAATCTAGCTGCGTCTTTGATAAACTTCAGAGGAAAAAGATAAGATTTTAAAAAGCGTTTTATTCTATGTTATGCTAGCACAGGCAAAAATCTTATGTGATTATTTTTTGAGAAAATATAAAATTTTAAACTTGACTAGGAGAGAATGCACACCTGGAGATACCAATGACTTCAGGAAATTCCTCCTAAAAGAGCTCAGGACAGGTCAGCTCGCCCCAGAGTTTCCTGAAACTGTTCCAGAGCAGAGAAAGAAGCAGAAAAATCAGGCTGCTCAGGTTTATGAAGCTTGAAGATCTCGCTGTGCAGATGCATTCTGAATTCTGAGGACACACAGTGTGACCACTGCAACCGCCCCCTGCATGGCATGGGTGTGGCACCCAGTGGAGGTGGCAGCGAGTGGGCGCAGCAGTGACTGCCAAGCCTCGTGCATGGCCCTGAGTAGCACTTATCTCAGAAACCGCGGGCTGGCTCCTCACCAGGCACCTCATCTCTGCAGCACGATGGCAGTCATAGGCTAGCCTTCACAGAGGCGCCAAACAGCTTCCATAGAGTACCCTTTCCAGTTCAATTTGCACCAGAGAAAGCAAGCCATCCCCCAGAGAAACTGCAGTTTGTGGAGAGTTCAGCCTTGTGGAGAACATCTTTCCTCAGCCAGCACTTAGCATTTGCACCCCAGAGCTGCTCCTCAGCGTAGGAGCATGGTGTCCAGCACACCGGCCACCCCAAGACTGCCTCATGTCGTAACAGAAAAAAGCTGTTTTCCCTGTAGGAAGAAGGAGATGCTGTTTCCATCATACAGGTGCCGTGTGGGGCTGCTCATGTGCTGGGAGACACGGCCAGGAGAGGAGGTCTGCAGGCCTGTGGTGTGCGGCGTACACACTCTCCTGTGCACACATGTGCAGACACATGCACACACTTGCAGACTGTGAGGTGCGTCTTTGCTCCGCCCACAATGCGCCGCCTGACTTTTCCAGGATCAGGTATGCCCTTCCCGGCTCTGCCCTGAGCTGCACGCAGCAAGCAGGGCTTCGGAGACAGCGACGTTGGGAAGTCTGGGCCTGGGCCCCTCAACAGTAGCTGGGAAAAGCCTCCGACTGGGCCTTTGTCACCCCTCCCTCTATTACCCAACGTCACCAGCAACGTGACTCCTGCGGCCCTTCCGTGGGCAAAACCCGTCTCTTCTCCACCATGACACCAGGGTATATGTGGTGGCGTCTAGGTAGAGGGAAGAGCCTCCCTCCCTGTGGCCTCTAACGACTTGCTCCTCGGGGGTGGGGGAAAGGTAAGAGGTCACAATCGCAGGAGAGCGGGCAGCTGGGGGGAGTACGAGCCTACCAGCCCTGCCGTCTGGGGGTGCGGCGCTTCTCCGAGGGCTTTGGGTGAGGAGAAGAGCACTCAGAGCACACGGCAGGCCCTCGAGGGGTGGAGTGGCACTGGGCTGAGGAGAACACGTGGAGCCAGGCCCAGTCGTCCGGGGGCGGGAGGTGGGCATGAGTGATGGGTCTTCAGCAGCCCGAAGGACGGGATTCACCGTGCGCTGTCGCTGCAGCTTTGGGCGAACCCATCCCTCTTTCATAGGGAAATTTAATGATGAGACTGCTGAAAATAATCCACCACCTATTTAAAGAGAGTTTTTTTCAAGCAAATCTCATTACGTTTTGGCCATCAGGCTGCATTTGCTTATTCTCCAGGCTGGTTCGGGCCTCCTCTGAAACACGGCGGGCCGCGGGCGGCTGTGTGTGGGCTCTTAGCATCGGCTCTCAGAGTGCTCTGAACTCTCCCACAGTTTACCGCATTAAGAAGAAATACTGTGCTAGTGCATCCGCCAGGCCAGGGGAGAGCTGCTTCCCCTTGATTTGTGTCTGGCAAATGAGAAAAACACCGCAGAAGCCCACGGTAGGGCCATGAATAGACAGCACAGACGCGCGGCCGCCGTGCCCATCGGCTGAGGAGGCCGCGGAGACCCACGCGCTCGTGCCTTTGTTGTTAGAGGACGGAACAGATGGCGGAAGGTTAGTTTAAAGTGATGTCTACATTAAAATAACTTATGGGGCTCAGCGATAGTGTTCACCCGGGGACTTCCACTTGGCAGGCCGGCTCTCGTCCTCAGAAAAGCTGGATGACATGAAAAGTTCCGGCGGAGTCTCCCCGGGGGAGAGGATTTGCCTGATTTCAAATGAACTTGAAACTGGAGAAGTCACCCTGTGCGGTTTTGAATTGCAGACACCTTGGAGGTGGAGTCCCTAAGCTTTCAAGGGAGGAAGCTGGGGAGCGAGAGTGTCACACCCTGATTCCAGGGGAGGGAGGGACCCACCCACCGGAACGCCCCTGCACGGGAGCCCCCGCCAGCCAGGGCTGTCCCCCTGCACGGTCAGCGAGGTTCAGCCCACGGACGGACACGAGCACTCTCAGAATTAGGGCTTTTCCCACCAGTGATACACCCCCTCAAGTTGTACATCAGGATATGGATTGTGCGGCAGAGCAAGGTCTGGGAGAGCCCATGGGGCACTGGGCAAGGAAGGCCTTGGAGAAAGTCAGGGTCAGAGTGAATCGATTTCGTCTTGACCGCTGCCTCGCACAGCACTGGACACACACACACTATGCACACAAATGCACATTCTGACCTGTATGTATGACACACACACACACACAGTACACATGCACACTCACACACACACAGTACACACGCACACACACACACAGTACACACACATACACACACCACACAAGCGCATGCTCAATACACACACACACACACAAACATACCTATAAACACACACACACAACACAGAAATATACCATACACACATACACACACGTACACACAACATACACTCAGCACACAAACATAAACACGCAAACACACAAATACACAATACACACACAGACACCCTGCAAACACACAAACGTACACATGACACAAACACAAACATGCGCACACAGTACACAACACACACCATATACTCAATACACAAACATATATACAAATGCCACACACAAATACACACTAAATACACACACGTACATGCACACACAACACACATAATACACACAAACACAAAACACATACAACACACATAAACACATGCAGATACATACATGCACATACAGGCACACAGTGCACAATGCACACGTTCAATACACATACAAACACACACGAATATACATACGCACGAACACACGGAACCCAATACACACAAATACTCCCCCACACACCCGTGGCAGGGTACCCTTTCAGAATGGACGGGGTGGCCATTCTGCATTCACAGGCTCTGCCCGGCCACGCGGCAAGCCTCCCTTGGTTCCTGTCCCGGCATTTAAAGACGCTTTTGAAGTCTTCGCATCAAGCAGGATGCCGCTCCTCAGCGAAGTGTTTCAGCTTTCTCCTCCTATGATAGGAAGCCCAGAGACATTCCCAGGAAAACAGATCACAGGCCCTCGCCTTCGCAGCCTGCTGGGAGCTCTGAGCTGCCTGGAGCAGTCCCCCCTCTCCATGGAGTAGAAGCTCTGGATGGTGACAGCAGGCTCCTCAGCTGTCCGCCCCATCCCGAAGGCACAGGACGCAGGCAGGAGGGCTTGCCCTTGGCCTGCTGAGATGAGAAATTTTCTTTCTTTTTTCCCCTTTTTCTTTCTTGTCAAGACAGGGTCTCACTCTGTCCTCCAGGCTGGAGTGCAGAGCTGTGATCTCGGCTCATTGCAACCTCCACCTCCTGGGTTCAAGCGATTCTCTTGCCTCAGCCTCCCGAGTAGATGGGACTACAGGCACCCACCAGCACACCCAGCAATTTTTTGTACTTTTAGTAGAGACAGGGTTTCACCATGTTGCCGGGGCTGGTCTCAGGTAATCCTCCCACCTCAGCCTCCCAAAATGTTGGGATTACAGGTGTGAGCCACCGTGCCCGACTGAGAGAGGCAATTTTCTCATAGGGTCTGAGTCTCACGGGGGCCCTGAGGGAAGAAGGCAACTTCGCCCATGTGCACCTGTAGCTCCCTGTGGCCCCGGCTCTCCTGCTTGAGCTTCCTGGTTTTCATGCCAACAACATCGGGGTTTCCTCAGGTTTTCTGCCTGTTCTCCTGCCTGCATTGCACAGCCTGGGCCTCCCCGCCTCGTCACCTCCTGCCTTCCCATGAGCATGAAGGATGCTCCACACCCTTCCCCAGGCCCTAGGAACACACACGTGGCTGCTGATCCCCAGGGATGGCCTGTGGGTAGGTAGGGCCCAGCAGTTCCTGGACAAACAGGTGAAACCAGGGAGGCAGCCCAGGAGCAGGGCAGGCAGGGAGGGAGGGAGGGAGACAGGGAGGCAGGGAGGGAGGGAGGGAGACAGGGAGGCAGGGAGGCAGGCAGGGAGGGAGGGAGGGAGGGAGGCAGGCAGGGAGGCAGGCAGGGAGGGAGGCAGGGAGGGAAGGAGGGAGGGAGGCAGGCAGGCAGGCAGGCAGGGAGGGAGGCAGGCAGGGAGGGAGGCAGGGAGGCAGGCAGGGAGACAGACAGACAGGCATGAAGGCAGGCAGGGAGGCAGGGAGGGAGGCAGGGAGGGAAGGAGGGAGGGAGACAGGGAGGCAGGGAGGCGGGCAGGGGGGCAGGGGGGCAGGGGTGTAGGGGGGCAGGGGAGCTGGGGGTCAGGGGGGCCTTCTCACCCATCCCCTTCTGAAGGTGGAGGGACTGAGGCCCAGAGGGGCTGAGGGACGTGACGAAGGTTCTCGAGTGAGCGACGACCCGGGCGGAGTTCCCAGCTCCTGTCTCAGTGTCAGGCTGCCTGCCTAAGTAGCCCCTGAAAGCAGGACGGGGGCAGAAGTTTCCCTGCCTGCCATTCACAGGCTCTGAGTATCTCCCCCGTGCCCCTGGAGGCTCCACAGAAGACGAGCATCCTGGCCTTCTCCCTCCAACCAGCTCTACAAATGCGGCTTTGGGGGTGCATTTGTAGAGCTGGTTGGAGTCAGAAGGCCAGGATGCTGAAGCCCCATTATTTTTGAGACAGGATCTTGCTCCGTCACCCAGGAGAGGGTGCATAACCACGACTCACTGCAGCCTTGAACTCCTGGGCTGAAGTGATCCTCCCACCACGGCCTCCTGAGTACCTGAGACCAGAGTGTGTACCCCCACGCCTGGCCAATTTAAAAATTCGTTGTAGAGACGGAATTCCACAATGTTGGCCAGTCTGGTCTGGAACCCTTGGCCTCATATGACCTTCCTGCCTCAGCCTCCCTAAGTGCTGGGATTACGGGCATGGGCCATGTGCCACGCCCCACCCCCGATACTTTGAGAAGTCTCTCTACAGTCCTGGACTAGAACTCACTTCAGTGGAAAGCGATTATGAAATTGGAACCCTGTGCTGCGTGAGATTCTTCTAGCTTACTGCAAAGTGCAATTCCAAAGCCCTGCCACGGTGCTGGGTGACCAGCAAGATTCACCGATGTGAAACCTGCTCTCACCAAATCCACAGGACACATGTGGGGCCGAGCAAGTGCTCTTGTTTTCCCCCAACTCCTCCTCGATTCTTGAGCATTACTTAAGAAGCTTAAAGATGTTTGTATTTCTTGCCTTTTCTGAAACACTTTTCATGCATGATGAAATTCAGCCTTCAATTACTTTCAATTAGGCTCTCGTAATGAGCAGAAAGGCCCGGAACGTGATGTGAAAAGTCACTGGTTGTGTAGCATTGACACCGTCACACAGAACTGTTCACACATACTTTGAGTTTTAGCAATGACAAAGAGCCCCTCAAAGTCACATGAATGCTAATGAAAGGCATGAATGTGTTCTCACAGATTTGCCCGGTGGGGAACAGTGAGTTAGCTCCTTCTCGAAAATGCCCTTTAGGTTGTACCAAATCCACAGAGAGGGGCACCTCCTGAATTTTTGGCTTGGATTGCGGAAGACTGTCCTGGCTCTTCTGGAAACAAAGTCCTAGTTTACTATGGGGGCGTCCTTGAGTGGTCCCAGGAATACAGCTGAGGTGCCCCACCCTCCCCGTAGCTGATGGGCAGGCCTGGGAGCTAAGCTGGGCTGATCGGCTTCTTTCTCCAACGTGAACCTGGAGTCAAGAACGAATCGCGTGGAAAACACGTGAGCAGCCAAGGTCTGTCTGGCAGGATCCTTTCCACTTGGGACGGTCAGAGTTTGCAGGTGCAGCAGGTTGAAGCCTCTGCCTGACCTGGTGCTGTCTGGGGAGCCCTTAACACAGCGCCCGGCAGGAGAGAGCTGACCAGAGGGTGACCTCACTGTGTGCTCAGGGCTGGGCCTCGGCCACAGAGAGGCCTACCTGGACCTCTAGATCCCTGTGTCTTGGGTTGGGGCTCCTACAAGAAGAACCCAAGACAGGGATTCTCATATGAGTGATTGACTAGGGAGAGCCTCCAGAATAAGCAGGAGTGACAAGGGGTGTCTCAGCCTGGGTCCAGTTTCAGCCTCACCCCACGGGAAGCCCTGGTGTATGAACTGAGCCTTGAGGCCAGGAGGCTGCCTCTGTGGGCTTACCCAGGGCGGGGCTCCTCCCAGGCATCTCCTGGCACAGCCCTGCCCTCAGCCCCACTCCATCCTCAGAGGGGTGTCCAGCTGTGAATCATTAGCAAAGCAAGCCGACGTGGTGATGGCAGGGGCTGGGTGGCTGGCTCCCAGGGGGCCTGGCTGCACTAGCAGGGGCGACCACACCCAGTGGAATTGTCGTCCTAGCCCTTGCCATGGCCAGCTTAAAAAAAAATTTTAGTTATTATTAAGGACACTGGGCAGCACAGTGGCTCACACCCATAATCCCTGCACTCAGTCAGTAATGAAGGCTGAGTACTCTGCTTAGTAATGTTGGTTGAATACTGAGCTTTGTCAGTAAATGAGGGCTGAGTACTGATCTTTGTGAATAAATCTGGGCTTTCTGTGTTGCCAATAATGAGGCCTGAGTACTATGCCTTGTCACTAGATGTGGGCTGAGTATTGGTTTAATCAGTAATAATACTTGAGTACAATTTTTATGTCTCCCCCAGGGAGCCTTGCACACGAGTAGACACACAGAAAGCGCTCTGCAAACCAGAGTGCATGATTGAATGAAACAAGGGACAAGGGACAAGAAATATCTGTATGTCCACCCTAGAGGTCCCAGACCACAAGAATAAAAGGATTTAATGTAGGCTTTTACTGCACAATAGCATATTTAGGTCTTGTCCATTGGAAGCGCCAGAAATCCCTCTGTAACTGGCTCAAGCAAAAAGGCAATGTGCTGGCTCCTATTCTGGAGTGTGTGGGTTTCAGGCATGGCTGGATCATGCGGGCTGAGTACTGTGCTCATTCATTCACAGGGGCTGAGAACTGTGCTCAGCCCATTGTGAGGCGTCCACTCTAATGGGGCTCTCAGCCCTCCCTCAACCCTCCCCTCAGACACGCAGGTACTCTCCCCTTCTGGTGCCTCACACTTCTGTGCTTACATCCCCTCAGCATAGCAGCCCCAGGGGGAACAGCAAGAGGCGGACAGTACAATCATGACAGTACTAGTAACAGCATCAGTGTCAGGGGCACAGAAGTAGAGGGCGTAGAACCAGCGATGATGGTAATGACACCTGATGCTTCCATAGCTAGTTCAAGTGCCAGGCAGTACCCCAGGTGATATGCTTGGGCTCTGTGTCCCCACCCAAATCTCATCTTGCATTGTAATCCCCAGGTGTTGAGGGGGAGCCCTGGCGGGAGGTGACTGGGTCGAGGGGGCGGTCCCCCCATGCTGTTCTCATGACAGGGAGTGAGTCTCATGAGCTCTGATGGTTTCAGAAGCGTCTGGCGTTTCCCCTGCTGGCAGTTCTCTCTCCTGCCTCCATGTGAAGAAGGTCCTTGCTTCCCCTTCACCTTCCGCCCTGATTGCAAGTTTCTTGCGGCAGCCCCAGCCGTGCAGAACTGTGAGTCAATTAAAACTCTTTCTTTTATAAACTAGTCTTGGGTAGTATCTTTACAGCATCATGAAAATAGACAAATACTCTATGCATATTACGTCCATCTACCCACTTATCACCACAACCCCACAAGGCAGTGCTGTTAATACAGACAGGGCCATTCACATACGGCCCTTCCCTGATACAGACGAGGAAACTGTAGCACAGCGAGGCTGAGTCACTCACCCAAGATCACACAGCTCTCAAGCCCTTGAGCTGGGATCCAGAACCCCGGTGTCCTGGCCCCAGTGCCCCTGCTCTGACCCACCAGCTCCTTGCCTCAGTAGGGAAGGTGGCTCTTTAAGACAGCACCATCGGATGTCCTGGGGCTGATGCTCGTTGGCCCTTAACCCAACCTTGAAGCAGCTGCCATGGTTGGAGATTGGAAAGGGCACATCTGCCAGGCCTGGGTTGGCAGCAGCCTCCACCCAACCTGCAGGATGAGTGGGTGAGGCGTTCCCCGGCCAAAGGAGACGGAAGGCAGAAGTGGACGAAGGCAGGCTCTAGCCACTCCTGCCAGGCCTGAGGCTCCCCGCTGGCCCTGCCTGTTGGTGCCTGTGATGCATCTCATGGCCATCTGGAAGCCAAGGGGCCCTTGGCCTCTGTGGGAATGAAGGTAAATGCTGGAGGGGATGGAGGATTCGGAATCAGGCACACCATGTGCCAGTGACACCTTCTCCCATTAACGCTGGGAGTCCCATTGCAGGGGTAGAGCGCTGCAAAAGAACCCCTGTATCCCACCCAGCCCAGGAGCCTGGAGGGACCACGTGGGGGCTGCAGGGTGGGCCTGGGGTCCTGAGGGGGAGGGGGCTGCAGGGTGGGCCTGGGGTCCTGAGGGGGAGGGGGCTG
>NW_016107626.1:2959034-2961087 GCF_001604975.1 Cebus imitator | reverse complement strand
GGGGGAGGGGGCTGCAGGGTGGGCCTGGGGTCCTGAGCGGAGGGAGCTGCACTGTGGTCTGCCAGACACCTGCTTTATTCGGCATCAAAGTCTGATGAGGACAGGGACCTGCTGCATGGTTCAGGTGAAGCACGGCAAGGACAGAGCTGGTGGAAAGCTGGTATGAACGGCAGGTCAGGGAGTGGCGTATTCGGGGTATCAGGCCTGGCCGTGGCTGAGGGCCTCGCCCATCCTGGAGCAGGTGCAGGGATTTGAGCAGAGGCCCTGCTAACAGGGGCCTGGGGGCTCTTCCCTTGAGACTTCACTGCTCGCTAAATGGACAACATTTTACAAAGAAATGGCTGCTCCCCAATTGGAATTCAGCCTGGAAGTGAGCCAGGTCTTCACTGACCACCACAAGGACCCATCACCACGATTCATCCATCCCCAGGTGCAGGGCCCGTCCCTGTGCCAGGTGCTGTCAGGGCAGCCACAGGAAGGAAGCTCTGACTGCCTGGTCTACCAGGGCCAGACGCCAGTGTGAGGGCTGTGAGGGGGCCGGGAACACGGATCTTAAGCAAACTCCATTCACAAAAGCCCCCCAAGAGCTGAGGGTGGCCAGCGCCTCCAGGAGGGGCGAGACCCCTGCCCCCTTTCCCAGAGTTCTTCCCGTTCCCTGCCCTCAAGGCCTGCAGAGCTCCAGGAGCCCTCGTGACTGACATTTCAATTTCCTAACAGCCCCAGGTTCCTACACCATCAACCAGCAGGGCATCCGGATAGAGGAGCAGAGGTGAGCAGTCGGCAAGCTCCTGCCGCTCCCAGACTCAGGGCATGCGACCAAGAGCAAGGTACCCAGGGGCCAGAAAGGGCACCCAGAAGCAGATGTAAATGACCTTGGAGTGAAGGCGGCTCTGCAGGGCCTCCCTGCAGGTGGATTCTGGCCTCGAGGGAAGAGCTTAGTGGGTGAGGAAGGGGGACCGTGTTCATTTTAGTGTCTCCCCGGAGCACTTGGGGGTGTCTGTTGAGGTGGGCAAGCTCAGCGAGGGGCAGGCCCAGGAGGCAGGGCCATCGCGGATTTCCCGGGGCTCCTGTCAGCCCAGCCCCACCTCACCAGCGGCAGAAACGAGGCAACCTGGGCTGGCCAGGTCCTGGGGTCCCTGGGAGGTGGTGGCCCTGGGCTGGATGACAGAGGCCCTGGGAGGTGTGTGCTGACCTCCTGGATGCCAGGGGACAGGTGGAGTGTGGCAGGTGGTGGAAGCCAAGGGGGGAAACTGAGGCAAAGAAGAAGTTAAGTGGCTTGCCCAAGATTACAAGGTAGAAAATGGAGCCAGAATTGGAACCAGGTGGCCTAGGACCAGAGTTGACTCCCGCCTGCCGTGCTCCAACGCATCACTCTTAAGTGCTCAGCTGCCTACTTGATTCTCAAACTGGTCACATCCAGCGGACTTCCCTCCAGCACCATCTCACACTCCCCACCGGCTTCCCCAGAGTTAACGCTGCTCTGTCCTCCCACTGCTCTGCTCAGAACCTTGGAGCTCTTCTTGATGCCTCTCTGCTCACATCCTACATCCGATTTGTCTCCAGATTTTGTCAACTGTACCTTCTGAACAGATCTAGAAGAGGCCGCCTCTCCCACTGCCGCGGTGTGCCCTGAGCCCGGCCACCATCCCGTGTTATGCAATACAAGTTGCAACCTCAAGCAGTTTCAAGAAACTCCAACTTTTGTAAATAAGTACATCTCCCTTTGGGCCCAGCATTGCTCAGTTGCACCCTCTTCTGCTGTAGTGGTGATGGTGAAATTAGTGGCGATGGTGGTGGTGATGATGGCAGCAGCAGTGATGGTGATAATGGTGATGGTTGCCATGCTGCTGCTGCTGCTGAGGTGGTGATAGTGATTGTGATGCTGCTAGTAGTGGGGATGATGGTGATGGCAGTAATGCTGCTGCTGCTGCTGATGCTTATGATGGTGATAGTGGTAATGATGGTGGTGATGGTGAGGGTGACAGTGATGGTGATAATGGTGGTGGTGATGGTGGTGATGGTGCTGGTGGTGATGGTGGTGATGGTGATGGTG
>NW_016107626.1:2888277-2958615 GCF_001604975.1 Cebus imitator | reverse complement strand
TGGTGGTGATGGTGGTGATGGTGATGGTGGTGATGGTGGTGGTGATGTGATGGTGGTGATGGTGATGGTGGTGATGATGGTGATAATGATGGTGGTAATGGTGATGCTGGTGACAGTGATGGTGGTGATGATGGTGGTAATGGTGGTGGTGATGATGGTGAGGATGATGATAGTGATGGCGATAATGGTAGTGATGGTGATGATGGTGGTGATGATGGTGATGGTGATAGTGATGCTGACGATGGTATGATGGTGATGGTGATGGTGATGATGGTGGTAGTGATTGTGGTGATGATGGTGATGGTGGTGATGATGGTGATGATGCTGATGATAGTATGATGGTGGTGATGATGGTGATGGTGACAGTGATGTGATGATGGTGAGGGTGATGATGGTGATGGTGATGGTGATGCTGAAGATGGTATGAGGGTGATGGTGATGGTGATGATGGTGGTGATGATGGTGATGATGCTGATAGTATGATGGTGGTGACGGTGATAGTGATGGTGATGATAATGCCGATGATGGTATGATGGTAATGGTAATGATGATGGTGGTGGTGATGATAATTATGGTGGTGATGATGCTGATGATGATGGTGGGTTGATAGAGGTGATGGGGTGATGTTGATGTTGGCAATAGCTCCCATTTAATACCTCATTGCATGCCAGGTACTTGCAAATGACTTTCCTCACATGATCTCAATTATCTTTACAACCATACTATGAGGCAGGTAAAATCATCATGCCTGGCTATAAATGAGGAAGCAGAGGCACAGAGAGGTGAGGTGTCTAAGCTAAGGCCACACAGAAGTGAAGTGCAGAGACTGGGAGCTGAGCCAAGCCTGCAGGACTCCCACATGAGGCCATCAGCACAGGACAGGAATAGCCTTGGGAAGCAGTCTGTTTCCTCTGCCCTCCCTTCAGGAACTCTGTGTAAGAAGTAGATTCTGAAGGTGGGCCACACACTGCCACCAGCTGATCGTTCTCTTAGAACCCTTGAATCTAGAGGTTCCTCCCCCTCTTTCTATCTTCTTGTGATTTGCATGTTGAGGAAACCAGGACTGGATTTTGCTGGCTTCTTCCTATGGTGAAATTTAATCTGCTTCCCTCTCTTCTGTATCCTGCACATGGTGGTGAGATCCAGAGGCCAGGTCAGGGTCAAGTGCAATGAGGGGAGGCAAATACTTCACAGGTGTTGGGTGCTTTCATTAGAAAGCAGATAGTGTCTGTTTTCTCTTTTTCTTGGTCTCTCTTATGGTCACTATCTATCTTTTATTTATTAATTTATTGGGAGGTTAACAGCCACTAGTGATCATTGTCTAGACCCATAATTTCATTAAAGATCACAAAATAGAAATACTTCATTACCTGTATCAGGTGGAAAACTTCTATGAAGTGAAACTTCCCATCACGTTACCCTGAAGCACGGGGCATACAGAAATGTCAGGAAAATGCTGAGTTCTTTTGCCTTATTTTCCTGTTTTCAAAATAATGAGTTGGTTACGTAGCTTCCTCAAGGGTGACCCTTGAGCTGTATTTATTTGTAAAGAATCCTGATGAATCTAACCTACTAGTTGATTTCTATTTGTTGCAGTTGCTACACTGAAACAGTTCCATTTTGACTGGTGGGAGCATCTTCAAGCTGATTGGGGGTTCCGTTGGTACGACCCGGTAGTCTCCTTGTGTTCATTTGCCTGCTGGTGTGACAAAGTGTTTTGGTCTCATCTTGTACATTTCCTATATGGAATGAAATTTTCTCTAAGAAGCACTGATTCCTCTTGGTAGCAAATGGTCTTTAGAGGACATAGCCTGGGGGCTTGGGTGTTCAGTGCTGTTGGGCTGGTCTCTTATTTCCTTATAATGGACAGAGCTAGGAAATACTTTTTTTTTTTTTTTAAAGATGACATATATCAGGAGTTCACATTAATATCTAAAACAAATTTGAGGACTACAAGGTTTTTAATGTAACCTCCTTGATTTCACATCTGCATTCATATCTCCTTTCTCCCATACCAATAACCCTGTTCCTCAATTCTTATTCATTTGCTTTATACCATAAGACACAAACAATAGCCTCAAAATAGCAAAACCAATATATCACAAACAACATGATTACTGAAAGTAGTTATGATTTTTCTTTTTGGTCTTGGATGATATCCCACCAGGAATATATAGTAAAATTATCATGTCTTAAAGTCACTTAAAATAATTCCCACCTGTGTAGCAATGTCACCAACTTGATAGACAGACTCATTGATTCCATTTTGCTTTTGATTTTCAGGGACTGCTTTATTAATGTATTGTAAAAGATAACTTTGTAAAATTATTTCAAAGTCAAATCCATCGAGATCTATTCTGAGACTGTTCAGCTTCTATTCTTATCCCCTCCATCCTGGCCCCTTCCTTCCCCACATTTGTTCATTTTTTATATTTATTGTATCATTTTTTAAAATAAGGAAACTCTCTCTCTCTCTCTCTCCCTCCTACCTTCTTAAATGGTAGCAGCTATGCACATTTTCCTCTACCTTCAGCTTACTGGTTCTGGACCATGGTTTTGTCTTCAGACCTCTCTGTGGACTGCAGAACCTCTGCACTGGGTGGGCCAAGAGCAGTGGTGAGGGGACAGGTAGGAGGCCACAGGGCCACCAGGTGAGCAAGATGGGCAGCCTGGTGAGTGAATGCTATCCATTAACATGCTTGGAGGACTCTGCACACTCTGATGCACACAGTAGGTGTGAAATAGTGTCATACCTTAATTCACCCGAGAACAAACATTTGTGGAGGTCTTTGCTGAAAATGTTTCCCTGGAACATTGACCAGCTTATGTAAAATCTCCACCTGTGTTACTCCTGAACCCCCCATCACTGCCCTGTCTTGTGCATGTTCTCCTTAGCACAGGGGCCACTGGTGCTATTCTCATAGACGTGGTTTTCCATAAGCATCAGCAAGGCCTTCTCTGACAGGGTGGCACTGGAGGAGAGGCCTGGATGGAGTGAGGAGACAAGCCACACAGGTGTTGAGGCAAGAACATTCCAGCCAGAAAAGACCAAGAATGCCCAGGGAGGCAGAGGCGCTGAGCCGGGAGCTTAGCTGGCATGGTTGAGGGGCAATAAGGAGACCAGGATGGCAGGTGTGGAGCAAGAGAGGAGGAAGGTCGTAGGAAATGGGGGCAGGTTATGCCCAGGAAGACCTCACAAGAGCTCTGACTTCCACCCTGGTGAGAAGGGATGACATGTCCGCGAGTTCTGAGCAGAAAGGGATGCTATCTAACATTCCAGAGGAACCCCTTGCTCTTGCTACATGGCCTGCAGGAGGAGTCAAGGGTGGAAGCAGGGAGGACCGTGAGGAGGCTGCAGCCATGACAGGGATGGTGGCTGGGCTCAGGGCACACCGTGGCGGTGGGAGAGGCGGCCTCTTCCAGATCTATTCAGAAGGTGCAGTTGGCACAATCTGGAGGCAAATTGGACATGTGATGTGAGCAAAGAGAGGCGTTGAGAACAAGAAGACCTCCAAGGTTCTGAGCGGAGCAGTGGGAGGACAGAGCGGCCGTTAACTCTGGGGAAGCCGGGGGGAGTGTGAGATGGTGCTGGAGGGAAGTCAGGTGTTCAGGTGGACGTGACAAGTTTGAGAACAAATTAGGCAGCTGACCGTGTAAGAGCAATGCCTTGGAGCACGGCAGGTGGGAGTCAACTCTGGGTTTAAATTCTGGCTCCATTTTCTGCCTTGCAATCTTGGGCAAGTCACTTAACTTCCTATTTGCCTCAGTTTCCCCTCTGGTAAATCAGAGACAAAAATAGTCCCGCCCTCCAAAGTTTGGGTGAGCATTAACTGACATCTCTATGCGAAGCTCTGAGAACAGTGCCTTGTCTGTTGCCAGGGCTCAGTAACAGTCTCATGAGTGAGCTTGGTGTTGGGGCAAGAGCTAGAGACTAGATCTATCATTCTGCATTTTGGTGTTATTATAGTTGTTTTTTTTTTTTTTTTTGGGTTTTGTTTGTTTCTGACCCAGAGCCCTACTCTGTTGCTCAGGCTGGAGTGTACTGGCATGACCTTGGCTCATTCTGCCTCCCAAGTTCAAGCAATTCTCGTGCCTCAGCTTTCTAAGGAGCTGGAACTACATGCGTGCACCCCCACGCCCGGCTAATTTTTTGTATTTTTAGAAGAGATGGGTTTTCATCATGTCGCCAAGACTGGTCTGGAACTCCTGGCCTCTACTGATTCACCCGCCTTGGCCTCCCAAGGTGCAGGGATTACAGGCATGAGCCAATGTGTCTGGCCTGTAAAGATAGATTTTAAAGTCATGGGGTGCAGGAATGAAGGAGGGATGAAAGGAAAAAAATTCACCAACTCACAGTCTGTTGTGGAGTGAGAAAAATCAACTCATGCCATAAGCACAAATGTTATAGCTGTGGTGATGGGATAAAGAAACTGGCCATGGTGTCCCAGAAAAGGAGTGAGGTTTGGAAAGACGACCTGACCTTTAAACACTGTCCTTGAAGAAACCCCATGCTTCCGCTGTCAACACTCAGAAAACTTAACTTCGTTTCGTGGTCTAAGGAGAAGGGCTAAGCCGGTTCTTACAAGGCACATGGCCCAGTATTATTACACAATTTAATGGCTCCTCACAGACTGAGCGGGTAAAGGATGAAAAGGCCTCCACATTAAAGGATCTCCCCCACTTCTGGATAGCACTACAATTGGATTAAATGTGACCTGGGTCTCTTGTTTGGTACTGGCTTACTATTTCTTATCAAGGCTTCTTTTCTACCAAGTTTTCATGCTGTTTAATTCCAAATAAGTTAATGATGTCAATATTAGAAATACGAACACATGCATACATAGAATCTCCTAACAGGGCAGATGGCTCAGCGTAGGGAAGAACATGATGGGAATTCCACCTCCTTAGGTGAGACCTGTGATCCTGTAATGACACTTCCCGGGAGTCTCTCTGCTTTAATTCCCACCTGCCTCTCCATCATCATTGATCCATTTAGTTGTGTGTGTAATTTTATCCATCTTCTTAATATTCAAGAGCCAACACTCATCTCAAGCCATACCAATTATCCATGAATCCAGCTACCCAGCAGACACCTGCACTTGACAAGGTGGCAATGGGGATGGCTTCTGAAGACAGCGTAGGAGGGCATGCTGCTGTGCTTCAGTGGAAAGTGGGCACAAAACATCCGTGACACTCAACCTGTGGTGGACAATGAGGTGGTTTCCCAGGGAGCCTGTCCCTCCAGACATCTGGTAGAAAATAATGTAAAAGGAAAATAGGCTGACCTGTTTAGTGGCGGCAAACAAAATAATGGTCCTTAGTGACTTTGCTTCCTCCAGCAGTTCCTTACCTATCTGAAAGACATTGTCTCTTCCAATCTCAATAAAACCTTCCTTTGACACATAAAGAAAGCTACCCCACCGTGTGGTTTTACTACATGGTATTTATCAATAGAGTCATCCCCTGGCATGAAATTTACTTAGCAGAGAATAGCATGTCTTATTTTCTAAAGAATGTACATGAACTGGCAACAGAAATGTTCTACACACATGCACTCCTGTGCTACCAAATATTTCAGTGGACACCAAGAGATTTAGCAATTCAGTTGGGTTCAAAATATACAAATTCATGATGAAGATACCATATCAACTATTGTAAGCATGGGTTTGGGGTATAAAGACCTCTGGGTTCAAGTCCTCTCCTGCCATGTTTTAGTGTATCTTTGGGCAAGTTTTGGCCTTCTTAATTCTTGGTCTCCTCATCTATAAAGTGGTATGCCACCTACTGCATGAAAATTCTTGAGAGGATTAAAACAAATATGTTTGTAATTTAGATGACTCATAGGAAGTGCCACAAGGTGGCTGCAGCTTTCTCTTCCTCTACCACCATCATCACTAACACCTTCATCATCATCACATTATTATTCACCTTCATCATTGCCATCATCATCACTTTAACCACCAACACCATCACCACTATCAACACCATCAACACCATCATCACTATCACTACCGTCTTCATCACTGTCACCACCATCTTCACTATCATGCCCTTATCACCACCATCACCATCACCACCATCACCACCATCACCATCACCACCATCACCATTACCATCACCACCATCATCACCTTCACCACTATCATCATCACCACCGTCATCACCACCATCACCACAACCATTATCACCACCATCACCATTACCATCAACACCATCATCATCACCTTCACCACCGTCATCACCATCATCATCACTGTCATCACCACCATCATCACCACCATCATCACCATCATCACCACCATCACCATTACCATCATCATCATCATCACCATCACCATTACCATCAACACCATCATCATCACTATCACCACCATCTTCATCACCATCACCATTATCACTACCGTCATCACCATCACCACTATCTCCATCACTGTCATCATCACCATCACCATTTAAACTGGTCAACTCTGGGTAAAGCAGACTGCCCTCCACAGTGTGAGTGGGCCTCCTCCAATCAGTCAAATGCCTGAACAGAACAAAAAGGCCAGCCTTCCCCAAGCAAGGGAGATCTCCATCAGACAGTCTTGGGACCGGAACTATGGCTGTGGATCTTGGGACTTACCAGCCTCCACGATCACCCTAGCCAATTCCTTAAATGGACTCTCTCTCTGCACCTGCACCCCCCAGCTCTGCTTCTCTGGTGGCCCTGGCCAGCACACCTGTGCTGGAGGTGACCATGGGTGGGTTACCTGGGATCTTCCACCTGCTCCTCTGGTGATATTATGTTCAGAGATCTCGGGAGGAGGGCATGCCCTGTTGTGACCGGAGTCTGACCTGGGCCAGGCAGCCCTCATCCATTAGGGAGAAGGATCATATGGGCGGCTGGCCATTTTGATGAACCCAGTGCCCTTTGGTGGGCCAAGATTGATGAAAGTTGACCTTTTCCCACCCCAAACTCAGCAAAGCTAGAAGTACTTATGAAGATACTTCATGGGGAAGCAGGGGTGCCGGGGTGCCTCTAGATGTTCCCACTGACTGCTTCACCCTCAGATGACGCCATGGTGTCCCTGGCCCGGCACCCTCCCCTCCCTGCCGCGTGGCTCTGAGCACAGAGGAGGCACCACCCAACACCCTGTAGATGGACAGCAAGATTGCTGTATCACATCGCCGCTGCGGCTCTCTGCCTCGGAGACCCTGGGAACTACGGGCGTTATCTGCTACTTTTCCCCTGTTATCAGTTTCATTTTAGCACCATCATAAAAATTCTGATAATCTAAACACAGCAATAGCTCTGCTCTGTAAAAACAACTGTCTCCCACAGTATTGCTGTCATCAGAGGGATGATGATAACACTCGCCACACCAGACAAGACGGTTATTGTATTAAAATCAATAAATGACAAAGGTTTTTATTACACGAGCAATTTTTCCAGGTATCAAGATGCTTTTTATGCAGTACTCGGGTAATGAACACATGATTCACCAGCACGTTAGATCACAGGCCTTAGAGTCTGAAGGCAGAGTTACTGCAAATAAATAAGTCATGAATGGGATGATGCTTAAAAATAAAAGCGCAGAGCCCCACCTTCTCCTAAGGAAGGAAAAGCAAAGTCTAGTGACAATTAAAGCCAAAAATCACTTTCAGACCCATCACTCGCTGGGTGAAGTGCATGAAGCCCCTGGGGCATCCTGTTTGCACCCCACACAGGGAGGTGGGGCGGAGCCTGCCCCGAAGGGCTGCCTTGCTGGAGAACCACCATGGGTATTAGTCATTAATGTCTGAGTAACACTTATCTCCTGCCATCTCTCTCACATTGCGTACATGGTGCCCAGGTCACACAGGTGCCTGGGAAATGTCTGTAAAATTGAACTGGATTGCAACTGTAGGATTTTTTCCCTTGCTTTTCCCCAGAGAGGAAAACCTTCCTATATATCAAAAGTAGACCCACCCACGGGTCTTGCGGAAAGTATGGGTGTGAGCCCAAAACCCGGGGCAGCAGTGAAAGGGCTGAGGCGAGCGACATCTCCCTAACTATGTCCTCTTCCCTTGCAAGACTGGACCTCTCTCTAGCTCTGCCTCCTGGGACATCAGGGAGCAGGGATCTGGGCTGGGGTGGGGCTGAGTAGGGAGCAGGGGCTGGGGCAGTAGCATCTAGAGAACTGGGATCGGGAATCGGGGGGGTGGGAACTGCCCTGCAAATCCTAGAACTGCAGGACACGCTCAGGCCCAGCACTGGCCTGGAGCCCAGGACACAACAGGATTCTAAGGATTAGTCTATAACTCGGCGAGCCCGTCCATTTCCACCTGCATATCATGTTTCCCAGGGGGACATTGGGTCCTGGGCCTGGAGGGCACACAGCCTCCCTGTCCTGCCTGTCTCGAGCTGGTCCTGGGCAGGTTTGCAGGTCGGGGCAGAGGCAACTCGGCTTCAGAAAGATGACTCAGGTTTGGGAAGCTGGACCCTTGGGAGGGGAAAGCTCCTGCATGTGCTAACCTGTGGGATCCAGAGCAAGCTGCCTCCGGGGCCTTGAGGGGCTGCAAGGGCAAGAACGCTGGAGAGATGGGGGCGATGGCAGCGCTGCTGCGTGGGAGCCTCATGACCATCGCTTCCACCTGCCCCTCCGCCTCTGCTCCCCCCTGCTCAGTGGGTGCTGTGTGACCGCGGGGAGGCTGATGTGAGGATTGGTGCGGACAGAGTGACCCTTGGGCAAATGGCTGCTGCGGAGCCTCAGGTGACTTCAGTTTGACCAGAGCAGGTTTTAGAAAATCTGAATGTGAAGACCTTGAGGTGGGCAGGCGGCCTGAGGCCCACAGCTTCGTGACTGTCCCTCAGGTCACCAGCCGGGCTCCAGGGATACCTGCAGTGGCTGCATGATAAGTACCCCAGCAAGAGCCACTGGTCACTGTGTGGCTGGAAGGTGGTGTCAGGGACGCCAAGAGACCTGGGGCTGTCTGGGCAACACCGATTTGGGAAGACAAGTGGAGGGATAAGAAGCCACAGGGGGAGCAGAGCCCCCACGTCTGAAGCAAGGTACAGCCGAGGGCATGGGAGAGTGTGGGAGGAGAAAGGGCCAGACGCGGGCCTGGGAAAGGCAGGAGGTGGCCACCAGCCCCCCAGTGAATATGCATTTCATCAGCACAACTAAAATAGCACCTTTAAAACGTCTTTCCTCCTGGAAGGGCACAAGGCTGGGAAGAGGGGTTTGTAATTATATGTGTATCACCAGCAGTCCCAGCCCGGCGGGGGGCTTAGAGCCTTCATATAAATTATACCAATCAACAGCAGCAGAGGGGAGAAAACTCACAGAGCTCTCACAAGTGATACTTTCTTACAACTGATATACACAAGTTCTCAGTCCTGGCAATACAGTGCTGGGGAGGGGGCTGTCATCACGAAGCGGGTGCTGGGCTGCAGCCCGGCCGCCTTTGTAAATGCACGCCATCATCTTAATAATGCATTTGGGGGAGACGTGGAAAATCACAGTGTGGAGGGAGGCTGCAGAGTGCGAATGCCCGGAACGCTCCAGGGAGGAGCGAGCGCCGCGGCCTCTGGAAGGAGCATCTGGAAGCTGAGCAGCACGTGCCGACATCCACGTGCTCCGGTTCTCTCTCTTTTTCTTAGAAGGGGGCAGTTTCTGGACCAGTACCACTTCCGCTGCCCGTGTTGGCTTCTGATGTGCCCCCATGTCCGCTTATCTTTGTCCCTACAGGGCCTGGCCCTGGGGCTATCTGAGGGCATCTAGCTGGGAAGCGGAGACGAGGTCCTCACAGATGCAAAGACCCCAGAGCTCAGGGGTGAGGGAAAGGACAGCAGCAGTGACCCCAAAAGCCCGTCCGGACACGGTCCTCTGCCTGCTCAGGGCACCTGGGACATAGCCATGTGGCTCCTGCCGCACTGCCCACCTCAGAAAGTTCCAGCAGGTCTCCCGACAGCTCCAAGGGCTCACCCTAAGCAGCCCCTGCAGGCCAGGCTGGGACATGGGATGAGCAGAGGCCCGAAAGAGCCCCCTGCTCTCCGTGCTGTCAGTTAGGATGACGTGTGTCATCTTCTGCTAGGACTGCTGGGCGGGGTGGGGCAGGGGGTGGAGGCAGAGATCCACCCGGCAAGCCCTCCTGCTCCTGCCCACCCACCATCCTGGAATCCTCAAGAGATCTGCTGGGGCCTGGAACACTCCTGGGTCCCCACAAGATGCGGAAAGCAAATTCCCACTTTTCTTTTTTGAAGAGAACTTGCTCCATTGCTCGGGCTGGAGTGCAGTGGGGCAATCACAGCTCACTGCGGCCTTGAACTCGGGCTCAAGCGATCCTCCTGCCTCAGCCCTCCAAGGAGCTGAGACCACAGGCACACACCACTACCAAGTCCAGCTAAGTTTTGAATTTTGTGTAGAGACAGGGCCCTGCTGTGTTGCCCAGGCTGGTCTGGAATTCCCGGCCTCAGACCGTCCTCCCACTTTGGCTCCCAAAGTACTGGGATTACAGGATGGGCCACCACACCCAGACAAGTTCCCACTTTTTGGAATTCTGACCTAGAGACCTGGAAGGCAGTTTTTACCAACTAAAGCCCAGAATTAGGCCTGGAGGGGCAGGGAGGACAGTGCAGAGAGGCCCCTCACCAGCCCTGCTGGGCAGTCCGGCAGGGGCCTGCAACCTCAAGGCCAACCCCTGTCACCATCTGCTAGATAGCACTTGTGAAATACAAAACATTAGAGGCGTGGTGGTGCACACCTGTAATCCCAGCTACTCGGGAGGCTGAGGCAGGAGAATTGCTTGAACCTGGGAGGCGGAGGTTGCAGTGAGCTGAGATCACCACTTCCCTCCAGCCTGGGCGACAGAGCGAGACTCCATCTCAAAGAAAGAAAAAAGTGCACGTGACAGGGCAGCTGCCCCAGGTTTGAGGCTGTTGTCACCTGAAACCCTGTAAGATCCACATCCCCGGGTTACTGGAGGTCAAGGGGACCCGACTGCCAGCTCAGCGTGTGCCCTGCTGCGGCTCAGAACCCTCGCTGGCTCCCTGCGGCCTCCTGGGAGACAGGCCAGGATTCTTGGCTTTTCAGCCTCCACTCTGACCCAGCTCCTCGTGCAGGCTCTTGCTCTCCACAGCCCGGGCTCCTCCCTGCTGGTGGGAATGGGCCTTCCTGAGCCACTGCCAGGCCAGGTGGCACGTGTGATGCCCGGCATAGCTGGCGGTGGCTTCAGAGACGCATGCGGAGACATCCGTGACCTCAGGCGCTCACTGCTAAGTGTGGATGAAAGCACACAGGGAGGGTGACGGAGCGCTGTGGGACAGGCAGCCCGGGAGAAGTGCCAGCAGATCTGTTTGCGGGGTGGGGAAGGCTTCCCAGGCCAGCTCTGAGCAAGGCAGACCTCGGATCCAGCCAGGCTAAGCCTGGAGAGCATCCAGGCGGAGGCGGCTGTAGCAAGGCACCGAGGTGAGAGAGCTGGGTGTGGCCCCGGGTGTGGTGGGGCTGGGCCAGTGAGGGGCATTCACTCAGAGGCCCCTGCCTGGGGGTCCTGATCTTGCTCGCCCAAGAACTCATATAAACATGTGGTTTGGGGTTTGGACTCAGACATCAGGGTCGTACCCAAGGTTGTAGGGGAAGGAGGTGTCAGCAGGTCGGGAAGAGGCCCAGAGGTTGGTCGGTGAAACACGGGTCAGAGAAAGTGGGGTCACGATGTGCCCAGCCAGGGAGCAAACATTTCATTTTAACGGACACAGATGCTCCTTCCATGCGGGGCAGACAAGCCCTTCCTGTGGGTGCAGCCCTCCTGTTCGGGGTTCTTTGGCCACCTTTTCCCCCTAAGCCACTGCCATGATATGGAATTAACCCGTGGAAATGAGAACAGGTGGCAGACATGGGGAAAAAATGTCAATGACCCGAGTGTCCCCACCGGGCTGGGGGACAGGGATGCAGGTAGGCTCAGGGCTGCCTGCTGGTGGGAGTGTCCCAGGCCGGGGCCCAGCTGTGTGCCAGGAGTGGAGTATGCCCCACTGGTGTGGCAAGTGATGAACTGAGGCCTGTGAGGGTGTCTGCCCCCTTGGCAAACCCACCCGACCTCCATCTAACGTGCAATGCACCTGGGTGCCGGCAGCCCCTGCAATGCCTGCCCGCCTTCGGATGGCTTCCGGGCTTTCCCCAGCCGCTCACCCGTGGCCAGAAGCACACGGAGCATATTTCAGCTCAAGCAGTTGTTTGAATGAGTCTCGGGGAGCAGAGAGAATGGTTTCTATCTGTGACCGTAGCTACTTTTTATAACTCCACTTTGCAGATAAAAGGCCTCAGTTACTACAAGAGTTAACGTCTCATAGGACAAAAGAAAATAAGTTTGGTGTTTAAGAAAGTGGAAAATAGAATTTTCCATCGCTTTTTTCCTAAAAATCTCAGCTGAACTCTGCTACCAGAATGGCCCCTTTTCTATTTAGAAAATCAGGGAGTGATTTGAGAAAACCCTTTAATCTTGCCATTTTACCCGCTGTGGACATTTGGGGAAATATTATTAGGCACATAATGATGAAAGCAAAGACGACTGTTAAGTTTAGGTCTCGGAAGACGGCGGCACCTCCTGGAGGTGACCTGCTCCCTCCCAAGGCTCCCACAGGGTGGACTCCAGGTCACAAACCCAGGGCCCTCAGCTGCTTTTCTGTGGGTGCTTGCTGCTGGACTTGCTGGGAGCTGCTGGTGAAGCTCCTCATTTGCTTCTGAAATGCAGCTTCCCTAGGCTTATGGGACTTTAAGCTCCTTGGCACCAAGGCCAAGTGAAATTGCTTCCTTAAACTTCTTTTGTCAATCGAGAGTAGTGGAAGCTTTAACAAATAAATGTGGGCATCTCGGCTCACAAGGATAACCAAGGCCAGGTAAACGCAGTGCCGGTTGCAAACCTCGGCCAGCGGGAGCTTTGCATTTCTGGCTGGGGTATATTTTGCATTTGATAATCTAGGATTAACAGTTTTGAAGACTTAAAATCAGAAAACCGGTGTTCCTTTGGTTTATGGGAATTCTGGCTTGGACCTCCCTCAGCCGGGCCTCCGAGCGTCGAGAGCACAACCCCTCCGCTTTCCAGCTGCTTCTGTGCCTTTGCCGACACAGATGCCAACCAGGCAGGCTTCTCACTCTGAGGAGGCTTCATCAGGGGGTCTTCAGGCTCCTGCATCCCGAGGAGTTTCATTTCATGTGGCTTTTCCTTTAGAGACTCTGGACGGAGGCTGCATCTTCCTGCTGTCTCTCAGATCCTCCCCGGGACAATGTGGCAGAGGGTGACGTCTAGCTGAAGAGCGCTGATTGTTCTAGAACACAGCAATGGGCGGCTTCCCCGCTCACTGGCACAGGCATCACTGGAATGATCACAGAGGCGACTCAGCCTGGGCAAACCCTTCACGGGCACAAAGCGTCATACACGAGACTTTCGACAGGCAGCCCCACGCCCTCCATGGCAGCGGCCCCGGGACGCCACGTTACTACTTTTCTCGGCTGGATGCGTCAGGCCTGTGATCACGGCCTTGGGGTTAGACAGGACTTCATACATAGCTCAGCTGCCACCAGCTCTTTCTGCCCTCTCCCCCCGTCCCTTGCTTTCCAGGGCAGAATCTGTGTGCTTAACATATTAAAGGGAACCCAAGCGAACTCAGGGTGCAGATTTTCCCGTTCCTACTTAATTATTTCAGAGGTCCAGGGTTGCTGAAAGCCAGGCAGGAGAGAGAGAAATTCATTTCGAGGGGGTGCCTCCCGACCTCAACACCTATGCTCACGCAGACGCTCGAACACCATGCGATCTGCAGAGCCGAGGAGCGGAGCATGGGAGGAGCTGATGGGATTCGTGGTGTGGAGCCTGGGGCCTCGGCACCTGGCAGCGGTCAGAGGGGACCACCTTTCCCTGGGAGGCTTGCTGCAGAGAAATGCCGGCGTCCACACAGTACCACGAATACGGTGAGAGCTGCCTCCTTAGAATGCTCGCTCAGTAGCAAGGAGGACATTCAGCAGCCACTCCATCAAGTGCTGATCGCCCCGGCGGCGAAGCACAGCAAGATCAGGAATTTATGAAGGTAGCAATTCCAAACACTCCAACATCCTAAGTATGTATTTAGTGGATATATTCTTTTAACGGGGCTCATTTTTACATCACTGCAAAGCAGGGTTTAATTGCACACAGCAAATGTTCACTCTGCACATGAGCTCCGCCTTCCATCTCTTCCACAGGCAAGTTTTCTGCAAGTTATTTCGAGGGCCTTCAAGAGTGGTTGTGGGGGGCTGGGTCTGCAGGGATCATCGTCTGGTGACCACAGCCACTCAGGTCGATGCTGCCAAGCTCCCAGATCCGCTAGCTTCTGCCCAGAGTGGGGGACAGGTTTTTAAGGGCCTTTCAGGTGTCTCTGAAGTCCTGCGTTCTGATCCTGCCCCTGCGTCCTAGCTGTGTGACCTGGGGCAAGTTGCTTGTCATTGTGCCTTGCTTTGGGAGGGTCGAAGCATGGGGTTCCTAAGGGAGTCCCTGGGGTGGTCCCAGGGGCATCAGCCCTCACTGGCTACAAAGTGGGCCTTTCTTGTCCCTGTTCCACAGATGGGGGACATGCAGGTGGTCGTCCTCAGACGGCAGGGAGGTGAGGTCCTACACCTCATACTGAGCACCTTCCCACGCTCATGTGGGCCCGGCACCCGGGGCTGGGCTCTTCTGGCTTGGCTGTGCCTAGAGCAATCGCTCTGCATTCTCAGGAACCGGGTGTCCTGGGAGCCAGCCTGCGCCAGACACGCATGGAGCCCTGCTACGTGCTGGGCTGGGGAGACTCTGGTGAGCAAGGTGGGCCAGGGCTTCAGCTGCTCCCAGCGGCACTGGAGACCACCCTCTGTGCAGAGTTTGTGGGCAGGGTAGGCTCGTTGGTCATTTATTATACTGGAGAGGGTCAGTGAACCAAGGAGGCCATGGGGTCCCTGGCAGCCAGTCACAGCTTCCTGGGAAGAGTCACAGCTTTGCCGAGGGAGAGGGAACAAGGTGAGAAAAGAAAAATAAACAGAAACGAGCTGGAACCCTGAAAGTGGCCCAGGCTCCCAGTTCCTGCCCTTCTGATGTTCAGAGTGTGAGCCCTCATCTCAAGGCCCTGAACCAGCAGGACGGCAGATCCTCCATCCAGGCCCTGCCCCAGGAGCTGGGGATGCGATGCTCACATAGCATTTGAAATCACACACCGGGGTTTGAAGCCACTGCCTTCCAGCTGCGACACCATGGACAAGCGACAGCCTCTCTGAGCCTCGGGTCCTCATCGGTGGAAAGAGGCTGTCCCCAGAGTCCCCACGGGATGCTCACTTCATCTCGCAGCTCCTGCTACCAGCACACGGGGGGCACTGGTGAGGGGCAGGTTGGGAGGCCCAGCGCTTGGCCCCTAAGTGTCCAACTAGGGGGCCCTGTCGAGATTCCTCTGGACTCCTCAAGGGAGTGGGGACACACGTGGACTCCTGAGGGTGTGGCCTCAGGTGGGGGAGATCCTGGCATGAAGTGGGGAACCTCCAAGACGCCGGAGGGAGCTCGTGAACCATTTTAACTGGCCACCCCACCGCAGCCTTGTTCTCATGGGTAATTCTCAAAACTCCAGGAGTTTGCTAAGGACGTTAGAAATTCTGTTTGAACTCTCTGGCAGTAATAATTTAAGACCTCGCTCTCTCTGAAAAGGAAGGCAGCAGGATGTGGCTCGCCATGGGCCTCCCATCCACACATGGAGACTCCCAGCCCTGCAGCCTGGAGAGCCTCAGCAGGGCGCATCCACCGCGCGTGGACTTGCAATTTCCCTGCAGAGTCCTCATGTGGCCGCGCTAGGCCTGTGTGTTACCAGGCAGCTGTGACTTCTCCTGATCTGCTCCTGGATGTGCAGGTGACCTGCAGGTAGAAGCCTTGCCCGGCCGTCACAGCCTGGGAGCACGGCCCCTCCTCTTACGTATTTGGGACACAGCAGTTGAGGGAAGGATGGGAGGTCACAAGCATTTCACACAAATGCACACATCCAGGTCCAACTCCCCGTATCAGCCCCAAAGGGCGCTGGTTGGCAGGGAGCCCTCTTCTACGTAACTGCAGTTAATATCTGTTGGTCAGTGACTGAATTACACACCAAGGGCAGGGAATGTGGTCATGAAATTTTAAGGCTATATTTGCAATGGTTTGACTGAAAATACAGACCATGTATGGAGCTGAAATTCTCTCAGGGGGTTAAAGGATACATCAAAGAGAGAGGTGGGAGCTGGTGCAGCTGGCACCAGGCCCAGACTCATCTCCCTGTGCAGTGAACCCCTTCTCCAGCTGCTGGGGGGTAGCTGCTAAAAGCTCACAGCTGCCCCTCCTCTGGAGAGCTGCCCTTGGCCCAGGGGAGCTCCCCCTGGGTGGCCCAGCAGCCCAGGGCCAGTCATGGCTAGAGGGCCGGGACCTCAGGCCAGCTGGTGTGTCTCAGCTCCGGCAGGGATGAGGCTGAGACTGTCTCTGGCTGTAACCATGCCCTCACCGAGCTGTCCCCCACCCCTACCACTTTCCTCTCTTATACCCTGCCCCCAGAAGCATGCACCACAATCCCAGTCTCAGCTCTGCTTCTAGAAAACCTGAGTGAGGCTTAGGCAGCCACCCTTGGAGCAGATGAGCGAAGGTATGATGAGAGTGCTGTGTCCCCCGCAGTGGGGGAGAAACAGGGAAGAATAAGGTGGGCGGACGGGAAAACCACACAGGGCCTCAAACGCAAGCCCAAGCGGGGAGTCTTAAGGACAGCAGGTAACCAGGTGTGGTGGCTCAGGCCTGTAATCAACGGAAAGTTTGGGAGGCCGAAGTGGGTGGGTCCCTGAGGTCAGGAGTTCAAGACCAGCCTGGCCAACACAGTGAAACCCCATCTCTACTAAAAATACAAAATTTAGCTGGGTGTGGCGGCAGGTGCCTGTAGTACCAGCTACATGGGAGGCTGAGGCAGGAGAATCGCTTGAACCCAGGAGGTGGAGGTTGCAGTGAGCGGAGGTTGCTCCAGCCTGGATGACATTTCAAAAAAAAAAAAAAAAAAATGAAAACAAGGACAGCAGGCAGCCAGGGGCGTGACCCTGGGTGGCAGTGGCTGGGCTCATTTGTGGGCCGTCGTGGGCTGGTGGGCACTGTTTTCACACAGCAGCACCAGCAAGGCCAGGGAGCCCCGGGGCGTTCTGAACCAGGATCAACCATTTTCCCATTTCTAACTGGTTGATTCCACGCCTCTGAAATGAGCTTCCTTTCCTCACAGCAAAAGCAAAAATCTAGGTGTCTGTTGTCTTTCCGTGCTGCAGATGTCAAAAGTGTGATCTTGCTTTCAGGCAAATAATGGTCACTGCTCTTTCTTCTGGGCTGTGTCTGTGTGAGCTGGGAACGGGCGTTTCATTCCCAGCCCCAGTTAGGGCGGTCTGGGGCTGCGGCGTGTGGACCCCAGCTTTCAGGAAAAGTTCCTTGCCAAAGCCTGAGCTGTTCGGATGCTTCCTCCAGCACTTTTTCACTCCACCTGGATCGCATCCTCAGCAGGACCACATTTGTTTTTCTCTCAGAGTTTGGGGATGTTTGTGTTTTTTAGAAGTGTGGTTTCTGCTCCTCCTCCAGAGCAGCAGGCCTGACAGGCGGCGGGGCTGCTGAGGATGCGCTGTCAGTGCCGTGCCGTCAGTTTTACGGGGAAGGAAGAGCCGTGCGTTCGTCTGAACGATTCCTTTCTAGCTCCCGTTACAAAGGGAGCATCATTTGCAGAGCAGGGTAATGTCAGGCTCTGCAGGCTCCTGCAGCCCCAGCTTCGAAGCTGCCGGCAGCGGCCACACCCTCTGTGCTGGCTGCGATCTGGAAAAGCCGAGACAAAGGCAGGTGGCTTCGCTGAGCAGCTGAGACTGGAGAGGTGACCACCGAGGTGTCGGGGGTCCCAGAAGTGCTTCCAGACTGCGCGCCCTGCTTGGTTCTGCCCTGGCAGCCAGATCCTGAATGCAACCATACTTCATCTAGCTGCAGAGTACTGATGTTTTCCAAAATTAAATGTTTACAGCCTTGGGGTGGTTCCTGGCCTATTAGGGGCCTGGGGAGTATTGATGGCAATGGGGGGCAGCAGGGCAGGAGGCAGGGTGAGGCGGGCACACAGGCCAGGCTCTCTCAGGCCTCCCATGCTCCTATGGCTCATGCATTCTGGCTCTCGTGAAAGCTCCCTTGCTCCTCCCCCAGGGAGTGAGTAGAGTGGGTCAGGACTTGGGTCTGAGAAAGCAGGGGGGAAACATGGCCGAGGGCAGTTTTTGCTGGAAAGAGTCCTGGTAAGGGCATGAGGAACTCTGCCGCAGACACACACAGCAGGCCCTCAGGGGTGACAGCCACGGCACAGCCGCCCCGACCGGCCTGGTGGACAGCCACGTAATTCCTCTGTCTGCACCCATGCATCCACGCCGGGGCCGGGGCCTCTCCTGGGGGCGGCCAGTGGGATGTTAGTGGGCTGGCCTGGCCTCCTTTACGCGCCTCTGTCTGTCCTGAGAACAAGTCTGGGCTCGGGTGCCCCCCGCACCTCACCCTGTCTGGGTCTGACCAATGCCAGCCAAACCCCTGGATGCATGAGAAACACACTTGTGGTTGGATGCCATTGGGGTTTTGAGGGTGGTTGTCATGCAGAATTACCATGGGAAATCAACAGTTGATACAATGGTCGTCTACAGCACAACCAGACCATCTCCCTCTTGACTGCAACCCCCAACAGCCTCCCGGGCAACGGAGAACAACGCACACACTCCTCACCACGGCCTGTCGCCCGCAGTGACCCCCCACCCCCGGCTGTGCTCCTGCTCACCAGCCTCTCTCCTGGACACCTGCCTTGTCTTAGGCACTTGTTGGTTGTACCATCTACAAGCATGGAAGCTTCTGCCTTTGTCCAATCAGCCTCCCAGCAATGAAACACACCACCCCGGTTAGAAAACAGCTGCTTTCCACTGGAACTCCTCCTGGCATTAAAACACCGGTTCCCAGCGTTGGCCTCCTCATCTGTCCGTTGTCACGCAGTCCAGGGCACAGGCACATCCGAAGCTGGATCCAGCCATGCCTGTGAGCTCGAAGCCTGCTTTCCCTCCTCCAAGCGCAAACACTCATTAGTCCCGTGCCGAGTGTGTGTGGCTATAACCACACTTAATCATCCGGCATACTGGGACTTTGATCTTTAATGAGATGTCACTCGTTTTCAGGATACGTGGAATTGGGAATTGGCTTTAGTCATGTAATCCATGCAGAATAACAGGTAAGCTTGTCTTCCTGGGTATCATTTGCAATTTGCCATGACATTTAAGATCACAGATTAATTTGAATCCCAAGTTGCACAGATGCATCACACCCGTCATCCCCCCACCCCGACCATCCCCGGGACGACCACGGTGGGTCCTGACAGAGAGTCCTTCCTAGAAACACGTCTGAGCAGTGCGGGAAGAAGGACACCACCCCCATGAGTGGAATCAGATCAGAGAGAGATCATTTCCCAGTCAAAGGGCAGAGCCCAGAGGACCCCTGACCACATGCCTGCAGCCACGGACACGGGTATTTCCTGACCTGTCAGGCATCCCTGGCTCGGACTTGGGATGCTTTCTGTGGTGGGGGGGGCACATGCTTCTTTTAGACAATAACATGACTTATTTATTGGCACTGTATTTATTCTGGAAAGTCATGTTCTCTTTATGGTTACTGATGTTTTTTTTGTTGTTGTTGTTAAACAATGACTCCATTAAATGTTTGAAAAATGAGTTGATTTAAACAACCACATCAGGGAATCAAGAGGATTCTTGGAGCCCAGTCAAAGGTAGAAGGGGCAGGTGGGAGTGGGGAGCTCGACCCCAGCCAGCACCTGGACAACACGCAGGGACGTGGGTTGGATGGGAGCGGCTCCCACCCTGGAAAGGCAGTCACAGGCTCACAGCATGGGAGGGGCGTGGTGGCGGGGACGCTGCTCCCAGGGCAGTGTGGGGCTGCTCTTCTGTTTCAAATCGCATTAAGGAGGAATTTTGCATAAATTCCCTTTAATGTTCCGAAACATAGCAAGATCTGGGGGGGCCGAGCCAGGCTGGAGAGAAACCTGCACATCGTTAAGGTCTAGAGTTTGTCCTTAATACGCCCACCGACTCAAAATGGAGGCTTTCCCTACTGACTGCAGGGTGGGGTGATTATAATGTGTCTCTGCACAGAGACGTAGCTGTATTTTTTTTTTTTTTTTGCAGCTGGTGTTGCTACACTTGAAACAAGTCCAAGACAACAGATTGTACCCCTTAGGTTTGAAATCACAGTGGGATTCTGGAAGTGAGGATTCCTCAGTGACCTGCCGGGGTGATCTTGAACCCAGGGCTGGGGCAGGGCATGCAGCTCTGTTCCCATCAGGGCCATGGTTCTGGGCCCCTGCAGCCTTCCAGGCTGTGGACCCAGCGCTCAGCTAACGAGGATTGATTTCCATGCCAACCACACTTGCTGGTCTCAGCTCACTTGTACCAGGATTCCCGGGAGCTGGATTGCCGGCCATCGTCAGGGCTGGAGGGGGTGCAGACTCCTTGCTGCTATGGCAGCTTGCCCTGAGGTGGCACCCAGAACACCCGGCGCAGTGCTGGATCATGCTGTGCCTGCATCCCGACAGGCCCACAGCCCGCTGCCCTGTGGCCGGCCTCTGACCTAACGAAAGCGGCAGTACTGAGCATCCTGCATCCACACGTGCCGAGTGCGGAGACGCCCCATCACTTCCCGTCCTGTATTTCAGACTCCCAGCTAGCCGGCCTCCACCTGACTCAAGGCATTTTTCGAGTTGGTTTGTCCATCACACCGTTGAGTCTAAAGAGCTGCCCACAGTTCACCACCCTCTTCTCACCCTCTTCTGTTTACCTCCCTGAATGCTATTTGGCCACAACTCTGTGGCTGGGCTCACACCACCCAGCCCTGCACGGAACACCTGCCCTTCATCACACGTCCCTCCCTGGAGCGGCACAGCTGCACCTCGACGGGGAGAAGGGGCTGAACTCCCCAGCCGGCAGGAGGCGGAGTAGGAGGAGGGAGATTTCCGAATCCAACACATTTAACTTAAGCAGCCTCAAATTCAGACATTTAGGCACCCAGACACCCTGTTACGAGAAGCTGACGGTAAAGTCCACAGCTCAGGGAGTCCTCTCCCACCTAAGGTCCTGCCCAAAGACTCCAGAGGGGCCACAGCAAGGCTGGGTCTGGCCCTGGTGGTTCTGAATACAGCGATGTGAACTGGATAATACCCAGTCTCTACAGCATCACTGACTCCCTTCCTCACGGCAGTCCCCCCACAGGCCACTCCTCCATCTGGCAGGCCCCAGCAGGTACCTCTGAGGCCCTCCTGGCACCCCTGCTTTACTGGCCTCGTCGCTGGCAGGGTTGCAGGACCGCAGGGCCCTGGGAGCTTGTGGATCAGGGGATGAGCAAGATGTTTTCAAAATCATCTCCTGTAGCAGTTTCTTAGCAACCCATTAATAGAGGGCTTTGTGGTTAAAAAAAGATCCCCTCTCAAAGCGTAGCTGTAGTTTGGAGAAGTCCCCATCTCTGCACTGTGCATTATGGCGGCACCTGCAGTGCAGTGGCTCTCACATAGGTTCTTGATGCACTGTGGCCACCACTCTCCCTCGGGGACAGGAACAGGTGCCAGACACCACCCCCAGAGGCTGGCACCTGCCCTCACAAGAGATGGCGTGCCCGTGTGTGTGTCAGAACACGCTTGCTGAGGAATGTGTCCCTGATGTCTGGTCACGGCAGCCCTGGCAGGGGCTGAGGTTTCCTTCTGGGTCCTTGCTCTCTCCCCAAAATTAGACAGCTCCAAGGGGAAGGTCAGGCAGCTCCTCCAGCAGCCCCCAAGCGATTCCTGTGCAGCCTCTGCTATAGCCCCAGCCCCCACGCGGTCCGATGGCTCTGTGTGTGCATGCACGTGTGTGTGCAGGCGTGTTCCTCAGATGCTCACATGGGTCTGGGATTACCTCCCACTCCCTTTTAACAGGCACCTCCTCACCCCGGTGTGCACGGCCACACACACTGCGGGCTCCCGGCGCCTCCTCACCCTGGGGTGCACGGCCACACACACTGTGGACTTCCGGCACCTCTTCACCCTGGTGTGCACGGCCACGCACACTGCAGGCTCCTGGCGCCTCCTCACCCCAGTGTGCACGGCCACACACACTGTGGACTTCCAGCACCTCTTCACCCCGGTGTGCACGGCCACACACACTGCAGGCTCCTGGCGCCTCCTAACCCTGGGGTGCACGGCCACACACACTGCGGGCTCCCAGTGCCCTCCTTCCTGCGAGCAGACAGTCCTCCCTGTGCATTTCTAATCTGTGGGGGGTGGTGCCCGGTCTCTGTCCTGGGCATGAGGCTTTGGGTAGGCTTCCTTAGGCCTGTGGATGCCCCCACCCTCATCTCTCCAGTGGTGACAACGATGCTCCATCCCTAACCAGGCAGGCAGGCTATGATGTCTGGGAAGATGCAAGGGTCCTTTTGGCTGCTAAGAGGTCTGATCCTCTGTCCTCCAGAGCAGCCTGTTGCCTAGAACAGACACGTGTGGAATTCCTTCCAGAATGACGTCCTGCAGCCATTCTAAACGTGCCCCAAACCACGGTGCTTTCGGTGCTGGGCACAGCAGAGTGGAAGGGAGCCCCCAGATGAGGTTTCCCGCCTTCCCCTCACCCCAAGGACCCGTCTCCCAGGGGGCCTGTGTCATTGTCCATGGCACTGCAGTGGATGCCAAGTGAGTGACGGCAGCTCTCTCTGGGGCAGTTACCTGCATAGCTGGCAACTGCCGGGCAGTGAAGACCCCACATTATAGTTCCTTCTAAGTTAAAACTGCTTTGCACAGGGCGGTGACAACTCAGGCACCCACCACAGGGCTGGACGATCCCGGGGTGATGGCGGTGCGAGGACCCCTCCCTGAGTGTGTTTTCCACGGACGGTCAATGAGCTTGAGCATCTCCCAATACACCGCCCTGGCCTGTGGGAGTTTTAAACACACCTTTGCCAGGCTGTAGGTTGGGTGGCATCGGGCGATTCAATGCTTCTCGGGTGATTCTGACTGAGGGGTGGGTCCAAGACCCTCAGGCCAGGGGTCTGCGGTCTCCGTCCGCAGAAGCCTCGTTTCCTCACAGGAGGGTGAGTGTCTGAGGCTGGGCAGAGGAGGGCACCCTCTGGACCCTGGAAAGGCTGTGCCTGGCCAGATAGGTGGCCCTGACCCTTGCTGGCCTTTATGGTTATAGGGCCCAGGCATGGCTCTGCGGGGCACCCGGCGGTGCTGCCCACCAACATCTCTCAGCCTGTTTGTTTTGCTCGTCCACTGTCCACTGTCCCCTCTTCTGGGGACAGCACCCCAGGGACCCTTAGAAAGCTGCTCTTCTCTGCTCCTCTCTGTTCTACTGGCTGGGGTAGGGGTGGGAGCTGGGTCAAGGACTGGCTGAGCAGAGCCTGGAGTCTTCTTAGCACTGAGCCAGCTTCAGGCTGGGCGTATGAGCTAGTCAGAGCCAACGAGCCACTCCCAAGATGTTTGCTGGAGTGATAAGAAGGAGGGGACCTCTCTTTCCACGAACTTGGAGTTGCTGGGATGCACTCTTGATGCTATTCATGGCCTGGCACTGGGGATTCTGTGGAGACCAGGGCTAATGTCAAGGACGGCAGGTCCATGGGATGAGGAGAAAGTGCCTGCTGACCCTGGCATTGTCTGAGCGCCTAGATCCCACCAGGCCTGAAGCTGACGGCTCCACATATTCTGTTTATGTGCCCCATAATCTTGCACTTTCCACAGGCCTCAGCCTTTTTGAGTTGGCTTCTGCCCCTTGCAACAGATGAGTCCTGCCTGTTCTGCTCAAACCTGCGAGCTGTCTCCTTCTCTGGGCTCTTACTTAGATGGTGACACCTCCACAGGGGTCTCCTCTCTGGATTCTCCCTGCACTTCTGAGGCTACAGCCACCCCCTCCCCTGTAGGATCCCCGCTCTAGGGCAGCTGAAACCTGACACACCTGCCAGGCGAGAGCTGGGCAGGTGCACAGAGGAGACAGGAGGGAGGAGGAGGCCCCACACGGTAAGGAGAGGGCAGGGCCTGGAGGTGTCAGGAGGAAGGGACGGAGCACTTCCGGGGTGGCCCAGAGGTTCAGAGAGGAGAGCTGCTGTGGCTGACCTCCAGGTGACGGGGGGCTAGCAGTGGGTGAGGGTGAGGCCAGATGCAGAGGCTGGAGGGGCAGAGGGGGCTGGTCAGAGAGCATGGGCAGTGGCCATGCAGGGGACAGCTCTCTGTCTCTCAGTCCTTCATCTCATCACCTGCACCATGAGGCCAGTGACACCTGCCTGGTGATGCCTCAAGGGCATCACGCTGGGAAGGGTCTTTGTAGAGGCCGGCCCCTCACCTGAGGGTGAACCTCCACTCCTGTCCTCAGCTCGCCAGTTGGGGCGGCTCTCAGGCTGCCATGCAGGAAGGCCGGGCATCCTGTGAGCCGCTGTTTCCACCGCCTGCCCAGGTCATGAATGTTTCCTCCCGACCTCCCTTGGGGAAAGCGGTGCTCTGGGCGCTCCCTCTTCCTGGCCATGCAGAGTCACTGGGATCCCACAGCTCAGGTCCCCACCCTCCAGACCACCAGGTCTGCGCTCGCCCGCCTGCAGTAGCAGAACTGATTCCTAATTTGGATGGGTTCCATTCGCAGGAGGATGAACTCAGAGGAGCGAGATTTTGGCTGTAATCCCCCAACCGAAGCTACCTTAACATGTCATCAAGTTACCATTTCATATTTCCAAATAAAGTTGAACAGTTGAATTAAAAGATTCCATTTGGGAACCAGACTTAAATTAAAATGCTGCCCTTCTCTTGGTATTAGGGAGTTTTAGACTTTCAAATAACCAGGCCCGGGAAATTGGGTTGGACAGCATCTCCGGCTGCGCCTCTCTGTGGCTTCTCTAATTGCCAGCCCAGGCGGATTGTACTGAGCAGGCCGAGTACTCAAGCCGCTCCCTGCCACTCCGAAAGCAGCTGGAGGGAGACCCCAGCCTGTCTGCAGCCACCACCATGGGACCCCACAGCGCTCCACGGACACATGGCGACGATGGAGCCGTGACTTGCTGTGCTACAGAGACAGACTGGCTGCTGTACAGGTGGGCGATTAGCAGTGGGGGCGTGGGAAGGAGGGGGAGCCCTCCAGACCTGTTGGTAAATCAGGCCCTGGCAGTGACAAGGTGGACATGCTGCCTCCTCTGCCTCCCAGCTGCCATGCTGGAGACAGCCAGACCCAGGACAAACAGAATTTGGAGAAGCCCCTCCGACAAGAGCCAGCCTGTGAATTTCAGGCAGAAGGCAGCAGCCAGGAGGACCGGGAAGAGGGCTGCGTGCACCTGAGAAGCCTCTGTGTTTGGCGGTAGCCACAACGAAGACCCCGTGGTGGGAAGGGCCGGTTCCTCCAGCCCCTTCTCCTGGGCACCGCCCTGTCTAGGCTGAGGTGGCAGCTGTGCTCACTACACAGCCCCCAGGCTGGGAGCTGGCACCGAGGACTGCCCTCTGCCTCTTCTCTGTCTCCTTTGCAGCCATTCTGGAGTGAAAACAGCTGATTTACTTGAAGCAGCAAGTGAAAAACACAAGCATGGACTCCTGTTTGGAAATTGCTCCCAATGGAGACAGTCTTTTTTTTTTTCCCCAAGTAAGTTTCCCTTCAAAGCAATGCTCTGCAGAGAAATTCCTTTTTTAGATCTCAGAGATGGTGAACACAGGTGACGGGGCCACCCCAAGTCTGGGGGAGCTTCAGTTCATACTTTTCCAGGCATAGCTGGCCCCCATGAGCTTCTCGGCGGCACACAGCAGGGTGCTGCAGGGTGGGCTCTTCAGTCTGACGTTTGGGTTTCAAAGCCCAGTTCTGTACTTTGAGCTGTGTGGCCTTGAGAGAGAATCTTGACCTCTGAGAGGCTGTTGTCTGCTGGGAACAGAGCATGATTAGGGTGTGTAGCACCTTCTCTGGGGCTGGCAGGGGTCTGAATGAAGCTGAGAAGGGGTCTTCCTGGGCCTGGCTCCAAGGAGGTGCTCTGTGAATGCAGCTGTTGTGGACATCCTCGTTTATAAGAGAGACGGGTGGGGAGATCTTAAGCATGTCGCTGGACAAAAGGGCAGAGACCAGACCTGGTTGAGGCCCCTCTTGCTCCACACATAGCTGTGAACTCTGTGGCATTCTCTGGCAGCAAGGCTGGCTGAATCTGGCTGCCAGAGACATCTGGGTTCTCATCCAGGGACCAGTGAATGCCACCTTCCGCGGCAAGAGTTTGCATACGTGGCGGAGTGAAGGACCTTGAGATGCGGCCCATCCTGGATTTCACAGGGACCCCGAAAAGCCAGTGAAGGGTCCTCATCAGAGGGCAGGAGAGGAAGCTCTGACTACAGAGGAGAAGGTGATGTGAAGGGAGGGCAGAGAGAAGCTGGAGGGGGCTGCCTTGCTGACCCTGAAGGCAGAGCAAGGGGCCAGGAGCCAGGGAGGGAGGGCAGGAGACGGTTCCCCCCCGGGGCCTCCAGTGGGAGCGTGGCCCTGCTGACCCTTGACTTTCACCCACAGAGACGGACCTGCAGCACCCTGCGGGACTACATGGGGCTCTTCTCCGACACCTGGTTTCCGGTGATTTGTGGCAGCAGCTCCCACAACTCAGACAGACAGGGAGGGAGCACTGAAGGGACACCCGCTTCTGCCCTCATAAAGAGGAGGACAGGCAGCTTTGGGAGAGGACCCAGCAGGACTCTGAGGCTCCGTGGCTTTAATCACACACAGCAGTGTTTGTGGTTGATGCCCCCAGCCCTGGAAGGACACTTGGCTGATGCGGCTGGACACCATGGCCCTGCCCAGAGGCTGCCTGACCCCGCACCCCAATGTCTAGGTGTTGGGGACCACCCTGCTTTCGGCTGGCCCACTCCCTGCAGCCTGCAGATGCTGAGGGGTGGTGCTGTCCATGCCTGCCGTCCCCAAGCCCTCAGCACCTCCCAAGAAGAGGCAGGAGTTCTGGTGCCGTGGCGTCCTGAGGGCTGATGTCACTGAGGAAGTTGGGTTTCTCAAGTGCCCACTGAAAACCAAGCCTGGGGTTACAGTGTCCATAGTGCCGGATGAGAAGGGGACAGTCAGTGCCCCTCCTGGCTGCCCCTGACCAAATGCTTGCAAACTCCCAGGAGGGCTCCTCAGCCATGCCCAGGCCTACCCTACCTGTGGCACAGATGGGTTCAGGGCCACTGTGTAGTGGACATTGGCCATTCTCGCTGGTGGGTGCTGAGGTTACGGCCTGCCAGAGGCTTCACGCCCCAGGGTCCCCAGTGGGCCTGTTCTCAGACAAGGCAAGGAGTTTCAGCCCATCTGTGTCCAAGAGGCCATCTGTGCTCTCAGCCTGCCTAGGGCTCTGCCTTGAGCTGGGCACGGCTGGCGCTTCCTGTGAGCCCCCTGCCCACAGCTGGTACGGGCGGGGAAGCCAGGCCCAGTGACCACACCCGCCCAGGACTGCTGCAGCCTACTGAGTGGGCTGTGGGGAGGCATGAACCACGAAGACAAGGGGAGACTGCCCCGGCTCTCAGGGAGGTCACAGGAGAGATGGGGACAGGGGCAGAGCCGCCACAGAGGCCCTACTCAAGGCCCTGATGAGACCGTGGTGTTATGAGGCTGGGCAGCCATGACCACGAGACTGGCCTTTTGGGTTGATCAATGAAGGCAGCACAGGGAGGAAATCTGTTCCTGCTGTGATCGGGCCTACCCACTGCCCACCCAGGGGCGGGGACACCCTTGGGGGAGGTTCAGGGACCCAGGAGAGATGGAGAAGAGCACCCGAGGCCCAGCTCAACAGCCATTTTACAGAGACCCCAGCACCCCTCCTGTCCCAACGCCTAGGCTGAGTGTGGCATCCACACGGGGAGAAGCAGCCCTGGACAGATCTCCTGAGATGTGGGAGAGAGCAGCCCCTGCCCCCTCCAGACCACAAAGGGTAACGCCAACCCACCTGGAAATGCAGGCCCAGGCTTTGGGCACAGGCGCCCATGGTTAAAGGTTAGCACAAACATTGACTCTAAAACGCAAAGGCCCTGCCAGCCCACAGGGAACTCAGGCCTCGGAACATCCATTGCTTGCTCGCGTTCTCCAGAAATTCATGGGAATATTTAAAATAATCCTCTTATATTATGAACCATATTTAACCTTTTCTCCCCGGGGTAACAGCTGGGTTTCAACCAGCTCACCCTTACACCAGCCAGTCACATGGACCTACCTCTTTGCCATTCCCAACTTATAGCTTTCTACATGTAATTTCCTGACAGAGGTAGTAAGACAGTTTATTTAAGCTATTGAAATATTATCTGATTATTTTGAAACATTTATAAGGGCTAATTACAAGTAACAGTTGATGAAAAATGTAGCAGCTATAACATTAATCCTCAACAACCACAGCTCTGACAAGTAGCTGGTATTTACTTAACATACATTAAAAGCTTTTTAAATTTGCATTAAGAGAGCCTGGAGCTTAGCAACGCTCAGGGGACCACGGATCGCAACAAAGTAACTATGGCCCCTGCCCTGTGCTGTGGAGGGAGACGGGGTCAGCGGGGCCCAATTCTCACTGACTGCCAGTTCGGAAAGGACGCATCCACGGAGCTGAGGACAGCGGGGCCAGCGCCGTGTCCTGGCTGGACTCGGGGCTGCCCTGCCGGACGGGCCGCTGGCACCTGGGGCTGCTGTGGAGGATCCCTGCCGGCCCAGGCCTCTCCTGTCCTGCGAGGAGGGAGAAGCAGATGGTCCAGGGCCCCCGGCATGCGGGAAGCTTACTCAGGGCCTCTGCCCGGAGAGCTGGTGTCCATGAGTACTGGTCGCCGGGAGCAAGGGGCATGGCCGAGGTGGCGTTTGTCCATGTGGCCTTGGCCAGTCCAGCATTGAGGTGGCTCCGTACGAGCCTGCAGCAGCCGCGTCTGTCAACTCGTTTTCTTCCTGAGGGACCCACCCGTCTGTGGCGGAATCAGCACGATGCACCCCCGGCCGAGCTCGGGACCACCTCGCAGAAGCCCTGCTGCGGAACCCACGAGGTGGCGGGAAAGGAGCCAGAGGGTCCGGACGGGCCGAGGACCCGCACACTGTTCTGTGTGAGGAGTGTGGAGGCCCGTGGAGCCAGGGAGAGGCGGAGGTGTGGGGACGGGGTGCCCGCAGCGGGGATGCGTGTGATGTGATGTGATGTGCCCGCAGCGGGGACCACAGCCCTGCCCCGTGTTGCTCCGTGCTCCCTCAGGGAGCTGAGGGTGCTCCTAGCAGGAGGCACTGGCCACAGAGCCGGGGGCAGGGCTGGGCAGGGGCGGGGGTCACAGCTGCCGGCTCAGGAGAGGCGCAGGGTGGGAGGGCGGTGACTGACCAGGCAGCCCAGGCAAGGGGTGTCAAAGGAACTGCTCACGGATGTGACATGGGTGTGACCCGGAGCGGCTGGCTGTGGATGCTGAGTGAGGCGGGAGCTGACCCCAGAGTGCTGCTTTTCTACCTGGGCTTTGTCTAGAGAAACCCTAAGATGAGCAAGCGCCGTCCCCCAGCACGCAGGGCCCCTTGAGGCCTGCAGCTCGCCTCAACCTGCAGCCTGTGTCCTGCGGCCTTGCCTCACCTGAGGAGCTGGAAGAGATGCGGGTCCCACGGCCTGGACCTTCTCCATCAGTGGGGAGGCCTGCCCGCACATTTGTCTTTTTTGTCACTTTGTCGGCCAGGCTGGAGTGCAGTGGCACTATTACGGCTCCCTTTAGCCTCGAATTCCTGTGGTCAGGCAATCCTCCTGCCTCAGCCTCCTGAGTAGCTGGGACCATAGGTGTGCCCCACAGTGCCTGGCTAATTTTTAAAATTATTTCGTAAAGATGGAGTCTTGCTATCTTGCCCAGGCTGGTCTCAAACTCCTGGGCTCAAGCGATCCACCCGCCTCCCGAAGCACTGGCATCACAGCGCGAGCCTCAGCCACAGGCTGGCCACTGTCACCAAGCCCACCAGGTGATGTGCTTTGGTTTTGTTTTGATACACCCCTGGCTCCATGTAAGCCAGGCCTGCTTGAGTCTGGGCTGCCAGATCCAACGCTTCCCTTCCCGCCGTGGAGTTCCAGCCTCTTTCCCGCCTTCCCCAACCTGGTCAGTGGCTGCTGTGAGCCCTTTCACTTGCCAGTGGGGTTACTGTCCCTCCAATGCTCGGGGAGAGGAGGGACTTGTGTCCACCAGGTGCTGGCCAGTGTGTGGGCTCTTCCTGTCCAGTCTTCAGAGAGCAGCCTGCACCCCTCTTCCCTGGCCACCCAGGAGAGTGGCTGGTGCTGCCCCTGCCTCCCCAGTGATGAGCTGATGCTGCAGCTGGCGTCCGACAGCGCTCCCAAGCAAGCTGGCATGGGCACGTGCGCCTCACTGCCTGTGGAGGAGCCACTGAACTGCACCAGAGTGGAGAAAGGTCTCAGAGTCATCACTTGTAGAGGGGGCGCTGAGTTCGTTTCCATCACAACCCCACATTTGGTGGGCCAGCCTCAGGCCACCATCTCCATTTCGCAGACTTGGAGCCAGAAGAGCAGAGTCGGGAACTACTGTCCTGGAGGAGCGGTGCTGTCTGTCCAGTTCCAACAGGAAGGACCTGGGCACCGAGGGAAGCTGAGGGAAGCTGGCTGCAGGGTACACAGTGTGTTCTTGGGAGGCCTGGTCTGTTTCCAGCCAAGATGCTCTGGCCAGTGTCATCCTGGGATGCCTGTGGATGTTCCCGTTGTCCCCAGGGGCTGTCTCTTCTCCAGCTTGTGATCAAAGCCAGCAACCTTTCGTCCTGAGACACCGGCAGGCCCCCTGCCCACTGTCTGGCCCTCCACTGCACTCTTGAGCTTCATAGGACACCTGGTGCAGAAGGCAAAGCCATCAGGTGCCTGGCAGTCCTCTGTGAAGCCAGCCTAGTTTTCCAATCACCCAGTGCCGGCTCCTGGACACAGCCAGGTCTGCACCATCAGACACAGGGATCTCGAGGCTGGCAGAGCTGAGGTCACCACTGCAGAGAGGGGTGTGGACTCCGGCCGCTTCTGGGCTGTGAGGGAGGGGAGCAGGTGTAGACTCTGGCTGTCTCAGAAGACAGCACCAGGCATTAGCATGTTCCCTTGTCACGTTTTCCCCATCACAGCCTAAGGTGAGTGACACCTGTCCTGGCTGTGTCTCCAGCTCTTGGTTTTGAACTCCTGGAACAAGTAGCTCTGTCTCAGGGAGGTGGCTTGCAGGGGCAGCTGTCTGGACTTGCTTCCCAAGAGGCAGGTGCTGTGGGTGTTTATGGACAGCAAGTTTCTAAGTCACTGAAAGCACCGTGTGACAGAGGTGGCATCCTCCTGGGAACTGGCCTGTCTCCGGAAGGGCTGCTCTTGCCCCATACTCCATACCTGGGGCAGGTATGGAGTACCGTGTGTGAGTGTGTGTGTGACTTGGGCCAGCAGCAGGGAGGGAGGTGCATGCAGGGGGTGGAGGCTTGGGGACCCAGCCCAGGTTCCTATCACAGTCAGCCACTTGGGAGATGGTGACCCAGGGAGGTGATGACGCAGCCCCAGTGGTCCAGGAGCCTCCCTGGATGGAGGTCTGGGCTTGAGCCCCAGCCCCTGCCTTCCATCAGGGTCCAGCTTGCTGTGTGGGGAGTGGGAGGGGAAGCATGGATTAAGGTAAGCACGGACCTGACCATGTCATTCAATGCCTGAAAACTCATCAGAGGCTCTCATTACTCTCAGGACAAAGCCTATCCTTCTTAGCACAGATCTGAGGCTCTTCGTGATCCTTCCACTCATTCATTCATTCACTCATTCACCTATTCACTCATGTAGCATTGCTCCTGCCTCAGGTAGCCTTCTAGGGTGGCTGTGCGACTGAAGCTCCAGTCCAGTGGTTCCCTCCCTCCTGAGTCCACACCCCTGGCCCGGCCTCTGGTATGTTCCAGACAGGCAAAGCAAGCTGCATGTTCCAGTGGCCTGCTGGCCCCCCTGCCCCTTCTCTCTGCCATGACACCCTCCCTGCTTTGAGTGGATGGTGCCTTTTTCTTCTGTTTTCTGCTCACACCTCTCTTCCCCTGTGAAGCCTGCCTTGGTCTCCTCAAGCATAATGTAAGTCTCCTCCTGGGGGGCTCCCACTGTCACCCTGAATGTCTCATTTTCACCACCATGATGTGACTTCCTGTTCATCTCTCATTCCTCTCATCTTTCTGGAGGCTCCTTAAAGGCAGAGGCTACAACTCACTCACATTTATTCTGTTCTGTCCCTGGTACCCAGGACAGCAACTGGAAGATGGGGCTCAGGATACTATGGCTAAGAAATTGTTGGTACAAAGTGAGAGCTGGGAAGGTGACGGGTTTTATGAGGACTAACACTTAGGATTTTAGAGATGATCTGTATGAAGCTCACATGGTAGCTAGTAGCAATGATAAATACTAGTCCTTGTCCTTCTCTTAATTATTATGATCACCAACCCCTTACTACCTTACAATCCTTACTACCGCCATCACCACCAACATCACTACCGTCACCACCATCACCATCACCACCATCACCATCACCATCATCACCTTCATCACCACCATCACCATCATCACCATCACCACCACCATCATCACCTTCATCACCACCATCACCATCACCACCTTCACCATCATCACCATCACCATCACCATCATCACCTTCATCACCACCATCACCATCATCACCATCACCATCACCATCATCACCTTCATCACCACCATCACCATCATCACCTTCATCACTACCACCACCATCACCACCACCACCACCATCACCATCACCACCATCACCATCACCACCACCACCATCATCATCACTACCATCACCATCATCATCACCATCATCAACACTACCATTACCATCACTGTCACCATCACCACCATCATCATCACTATAATCTTCACTGCCATTACCATCATCATTGCCACCAACATCATCACCCACACCATTATAACCACCATCATCATCACAATCATCACCACCACCACCCCCACCTTTATCACCATCATCCCAATGGAGGAACACGTTGTTCTACTGATATTTAAGAAACCAAGAAAACTCTGACAAACGTTACGACAGAGGGAACTGCTTCAAGAGTGACTCAGGAATTAGTCCAGTTTAACATTCTTCCTACATGGTCGGGGGAGGAAGTGTACACAGTTACATTTAAGAACATCCTAAAATGCCCACAGTGCATGGCACAATGAGCCTGGTGGCAGGTCTGAGGGCAGGAGGCAGGACCGACTGCGGGCCTCTGTGTTCATATACTCTGCAATCCTGCTGGCCTGGCTCAGAGCTTCTTCTTGGTCCTAGGTGCTTAGGACCAGCCGTGGGGGCTTGCGGGAGCATCTTGGAGCCTGTGCCCAGTCCAAGGATGCGCTGTTGTAGCAGAAGCTGAGGGTGCCCACCCACGTCATCAATTCAGGGCACATCCGCTGACTTCCAGCCAGCACCTGCGACTTTCTGCCAGGCCCTTTCTCTTCCCATTAGGCTGCCTTTGCTGCCCACTTGACAGGCTGAAATGCTGAGAGATTCATGTCCTTGGGAGCAGCCTCCAGCCAAAGACCAAGGGGCTTGGTGTATGAGCACCCCAGACCATCGCCACGGTGGTGGAGGTGGGAAAATGATGGGTCCAGGGCTGCCCTAGCGGGATGCCCAGCTTGCCCAGAGGCAGGTGTCTTGACGGGTCTGAGGCTGCCCTTGTGGGATGCCCAGCCCCCCAAAGGCAGGTGTCTTGATGACGCGCCAATTACTGGCCTGCCTCCCTTTCCTCGGTTCACTTCCCTGCCACACCCAGTGTCTCCTCCACCTCTCGAAGTACTCACAGCAGAGTGCTCCCGGGGGTCCAAGCTTCCACAACTTCTGAGCTGCCAGGGTGAGAGGGATTTATTGATTCAGGCTCATTCTTCCTGGGAGCCTGAGAACAACTGCCCAGGGAGCACCCTGACCTCCGGGGCCATGCTGTGGGTCCCAGAGCGATGTTTCTCGATGTCTCTTATTATCCCTCCAGCCCCCAGGGCCTTCTTTAAGTTTTTCCTTCCCAGTTGCCTCTTCTAGCCATGAAATCTGTTTATGTGCCTTTGGAGGGCCACCATCCATTATAATATCTAAGCTTTTTTTTTTTTTTTTTTTTTTTTTTGTCATCAAGAACTAATGTTTCTCCCCTTGGAGGTGACGTTGCTCCCATTAAGACTATCATCTGGCCAGGCGCAGTGGCTCACACCTGTAATCCCAGCACTTCTCGAAGCCAAAGAGGGCAGATCACTTGAGGCCAGGAGTTTGAGACTAGCGTGGCCAACATGGCAAAACCCCTGTCTCTACTACAAAATACAAAAAATTAGTTGGGCATGGTGGGCCCTGCCTGTAATCCCAGTTACTCTGGAGGCTGACACAGGAGAATCACCGGAGCCCGGGAGGTGGAGGTTGCAGTGAGCCGAAATCGCACCATTGCATTCCAGCCTGGGTACCAGAGAGAGACTCCATCTAAACACACACACGCACACACACACACACACACACACACATTGTATCATCTAAAGATATTCTGATTTATTTTGATGTACATTTTTTCGGGTGGAAGAAGAGACAACAGAATAAAGACCCTGGGTGAGGCGTCAATGGCCTTATTCCTGCTTTCTGATTTCCCGCTTTCCCGCAGCATCCTGGAGATCTGAACGCAGAGCCCGGGAACCAGTGCAGCAGACTTCACTCCTGTATGCCCAGCAGCTGCGTCTCGGAAGAGGCCCTTGGGCTGGGGCAGGAAGCCTCTTTGGTAATGAGAGGTGAGGAGGGAGCGGGAAGAGGCAGATATGCAGGAGGGGCTTGTGCATGGCATCCACATGGTACCCCCACGTGGGCACCGCCTAAGCAGTGGGGATGCTGGGTGCTGTCACCTCACCGTCTGAGTGGGCTGAAAACCCAGGAGCCAGCCCCAGTGGCTACCTTTCCTCCACCTGCCTGTCCCCAAGTCCTCTGGGTCCTTCCTGCAGGCCATCTGGGCTGCCCGCTTTCGCCTCCTCACCTCCATGCCTCTACTCTCCTAGCCTAGGGCCCCCATATCTCTTCCCTGGCCAACTCTCTCCTCCCTGGGGCTCTGGGGCAGCTCTTACCTTAACCTTCCAGTCCCACTACGCAGCCAAAGGCATCCCGGTGAAGACAGATGGACAATCAGATGGCTCCTTGCAGGCTTCTCCCGGCATTGGAGCTACACCCAACCTCCTACTGGCTGGAGGTCCTGGGACTGGCTCCTGCCCTCGCCCAGGCCTCTCCCTCCCTTTCCCTTGCTCATGTTCTCACAGCACAGACCTTTCCCTTCCTTGGGTGTGCCCAGTTCATTCCTACCCCAGGGCCTTTGCACTCACTGGTCTCTGCCTGACCCGTGCACAGCCGGCTCCTTGCCATGCAGGCCCAGTTCAGCTGCCGGCTCCCCAGAGATGCCTTGGCTGGCAGGTCCCATCTACAGCCCTGATCCCTGTCCCAGCCCGCCCCTCCCTGCCCATCCCATCCCTGTGATCACTCTCCCACTCTCCCTGTGGTTCCCTCCGTGTTCCGACAGTTTCCTCTCCTCTTGTCTGCTCTTGCCTTCACTGCCTGTCTCCTCCAGCAATGTGTAGTGCTTCAGGACAGGGACCTTGACTGAGTGGACCCTGGGGACCTCAACGCTGGCCACAGAGCTGATCACAATACACGCCTCGTCCGTGACTGGGTGAATCACTGTTTTCATCTGGCCTAAGATGGACTTTCCTATAAAAACCTAACATTTTCTCTAAGGAGAAATCTGGGTAAACACACTTCTTTTTCTAAACCCACATTTTGTTGCTGATGATTTAGGAAAGCAATCAAGAAGACTACTCTGGCCCTAAAGTCTTCCTCAGGGATAGGATTCAGCAAGTCAGAAAGTTTGTGTAGTGTTCACAGGTAAGCCAAATAGAATGGCTTTTCCCCAAACCCCTGGAAGAATTTTCCACCACTGCCAAAAACTTATTACCTTTATCCTTGACAGGGAGTTTTCAAATGTTAAAATGGTTTTAAGGACAGCAATTAATGATGCAATCTTTTTGCCTGTTTGTTTTTCCTTTACTTGAAAGGCCTTAGGTGCTTTGAAAAAGTACTGGAGCTGGGTGCTGTGGTTATGCCAGAGTTCTGACTTAGGGGCCTGCTGCTGTCGGGAGCAGTGAGATGGTCTGAGGGTGAGAGTGCTGAAATGGCCAAACGGACCGACGGATGGGTAGACGGGTAGGTGGATGGAGGATGTGCGGATGCATAAATGGATGGATGGATAGAGAGACAAATGGATGGATAAAGAGATAAATGGATGGATAGAGATATGAATGGATGGAGAGACGAATGGATGGATAGAGAGATGAATGGATGGATGGTGAATAGCTGGATGGATAAATGAATGGATGGAAAGGTGAATGGATGGGTGGAGGGATGAATGGATGGATGGTGGGTGGGTGGATGGATGGGTGGATGAATGAATGAATAGAGAGATGAAGGAAATATGGATAAATGGATAGAGAGATGAATGGATGGGTGGAGATAAATGGATGGAGAGACAAATGGATGGATAGAAGACGGATGAATGGATGGATGGTGGGTGGGTGGATGAATGGGTAGATGGATGGATGAACAGAAAGATGAATGGATGGGTAGAGAGATGAATGGATAAATGGAGAGACAAATGGATGGATGAAGAGATGAATGGAGGAATAATGGATAGATGTGTGGATGAATGAATGGATGGAGAGAGAGATGGATGGATGGGTGGTGGGTGGCTGGTGGGTGGGTGGATGAATGGGTGGATGGATGGATGGGTGGATACATGGTGGATGGGTGGATGGATGATGAATGGGTAGATGGGTGGGTGTGTGGATGAGTGGAAAGCAGGATGGATAGATGAATGGCTGGGTAGGTAGAAGTGTGGATAGATGGATGAACAGATAGGTGGTGTCTGGATGGAATGGTGGATGAACACTAACTGATTATAACAGATTGTGGATGTCCTGTTCACACCCTGTCATCCTTTATTGACCAATTTCAGACTGAACACAGTAAATCATGTCAACCCTGCCCAAATCTACACTTTGAATTTGCAACATGGATTAGCTTCAGATTACATTATTTTTCACAGAAACCTAAATCTTCACTTAGCTACTTATTTATAGAGACAGAGTCTTCAGGCCTGGGCTGTCCCAAATTGATAGCACAGGACAGCCATAACCCCTTTCCCTTCTCCACCACTTCTACCTCCCAGAGGCCGTGGTGAGTGGGAACACCGTGTTTGCAGCCCCTGCCTGACTCCGGGCCTGCATGTCGGCTTGCTGGGCTGAGGCTCTGGCGTGCCCCGGGTAAAGCAGCTCACGCATGCAGCGACACAGGGAACGATTTTCTGCAGAAACTCAGAGCACATCAACAATTTCCTCTCCACCCTGATTTGCTTTATGAGTGTAGAAAGTTCCTGCAGCCATTAGATCAGATAAGATCCTCCTGGCTTTGTCCTCTGGGGCGAGGCTGCTTCACACAGGCAGGGTGCGGCTGCTGGCCACTTCTATCCTGGGGTGCCAGCACAGCGCCCCCCTTTTCTGACATGCAGCTTAGCTGAATGCTTAATTTTGCTTTTAAGAAACAGACACTAAGGCTCCACAGCTTTTCTTGTTTTAATCAGCCTACATTTTGGGAAAATGAAATCAGCTTCTCAGCTTCAATAAGCATTACAACTCATGAGGCCTCAAACCCCAAATCAAACATAACTCCACGGAAAACCGCTTTGACAGGGCCGCACACAGCACAGGTGCAGAACATCTGTGGGCCGTCTCGGGCCTCCACGGGGAAAGCCAGCACCATCAAGAGAGCCTCAGGGCCTTTTCCCCTGGGCGGTAGCAGGGAGGTCCCCGAGCCCTGGTGCCTGACGAGCCCATACCCGTGTCAAACAAGACTTTCTGCCTGACCTAAACAACCCAGGCCAGCTTGATGCTGGGGCCCTGGGGACAAAGTCTCTTTCTGGGGCATGATTTTAAAGTCCCACGTTGAAGACAGAAGGCTGACTGTTTCAGCCCCACTCGGAAAGCGGAAGCTGCCGCAGCGTTTTCTGCTGTCTTCTGTGGCTAAGGGACAGCTCGGTTTCCAAGATGCATTCCCCCTCCTGCGCATTCACTTCTCATTGGCTTTGCTTTTGGGCCTCATCTCCCATGCCCTTGTTTCTCTGAGCTGAAGTCAGGCCTTTGCACAGAGAGCTTTGGGGCCATGGCTTTTCCTCCTTGGGTTTCTAATATTCTGAGAAAGGAGTCTTCAGAATATTAGAAATGTCTGCTGTTAGAAATTAACAGGAAACACCAAATGGTCAGGCCTCCTGCAGGACTGCTGTCAGCAGGAACATGCTGCTGGGGTGGGAGCCCAGGAGGATTGTCTCCTCTGTCAGCTCCAGGGAACACCTGCTGTTGGCACCTGGGGGCCTCCTGACCCCACCTCTGGGTGTCGGCAGGGAGCTGGGAGCCAGAATCCTGGAAGATGAATGTCCATCTCCCCAGGGTTCCTCTGCCATCACTTCCCTTCCAAGCCAGTAGGAATCCTGGAACCAGAACCTGCACTGTGCCTTATTCCTACCCTGTCTGCACTCCCAGCCCTCCCCCAGCCCCCCAGGGCCATTTCTTTTTCCAGTTGCCACATTCCAGCTCCTCACGTGCACACACAAAGTGAGACAGAAGCTCTGCGACCTCACAGTCATGAGGGATTCAAAGGGAGCCTCTCATTCCTTGAGGGTTGCAGACATCCAGATCAAGCCCCCACCCTCTCATGGAGCAGACGCCCATAAAATGATGCCAGCTGAGGAGCAGAAATGTCCTCTTGTGGTTCCCTCCCCACACCCAGGCGAATACATGGATGGAGAGAGAAATGAATGGATGGAAAGATGAATGGATGGATGATGGGTGGATGGATCTGTAGACAGAGATGAATGGATGGATGGTGGGGGGGTGGATGGTTGGGTAGATGGATGGATGCAACTTCATTTTCAAGGACCGCCCCCAGGTGGGTCCCGGATTTACCGTGTGGAGCTGCCCTGCAGAGGTGCTGGAGCCACCAGTACTTGCTCACCTGGGACCCAGAGGCCCATAAGTGACACGGTCAGTCAGTCTCTCCTCACCCATTCCCCAGCTCCCTCCTTCCCTCCCTCATTCAAAATGTTCATTCACTCATTCACACCTCTGCTGGGCCACGTGACTTGCCTGGGCCTTTGAGTGGGGGTGGCGTTCAATGCCTGGAGCACACCTGTCCCCACGTCTCCCCCGTGAGATGGAGATGTGCTAGGAGGTGGAAGCAGCCTGTGTCACTGAGATATGCCAAGCAGACCCACCGAGTCTGGGGAGGGCCCTGCAGCATGACCCAGCACTCTCTGGCCTGTACCTGCTGTAAATGGTCTACAGGCTTCCTGAGAAATGGAAATAAAATCCAAACACCTTACAGGGGCCCCACAGTTCAAGCCCCACCCACCTGTGCTCTGTTCACACCCTGGTTCCTGGCTCAGTGCACTGAGCCTGTCCTGCCTTCCCAGCCAGGAAGGTGTTGGGACGATGTCCGTATATGTTTGCTTATTCAGAGCAGCTCAATGCAGTCTCGTGTGAGGACACCACTCAAATGCCTACGGGACCCAGACAGACGGTCAGTGACGAGGCAGGAAGAGTGGGAGACATCAGGGGGTGGTGGGGACTGTGGCCACCTGGGGCTAAGGCTGCATGTGAGGGACGCTGCTCCTCAGCTCTGTCCAGCCTCCTGCAGGGGCCGTGGGCCTGGTGACATCAGCTGTCCTGAGTGTACCAGGACATCATTTTGCATGTGGCTTTTCTCTTCAGATAATTTTAAATAGACATCTCAGATGATATCTCTTGAGTAAGAGGTTGGGAATGAATTCACATTTCTTAAAGCCTCTGCACGTGTATAACTAAAGACATCTTTGAGCGGACCAGGAGTTGGTTGCTAGTCCCACACGCGGGAGAGACCTGGGGCTGGTTCAGAGAGAGTTGGGTGGGGCACAGAAACCTTCACGCCTGAGTTTCCTGTCTGTACATGGGCACAATCACAGTTCCTGTGGGATACCTCCTCTCACTGCACCCTGGACGGGCACCCTCTGCTGTTCTCGGCTCTCAGGGGCGATGGGGCAGGTGCTGGGTTGGGCAGGACTCCCTCTTTCCCTTCCAAGCTTAGAGAGAGGGAGGGACCCAAGGGTTTTGCACGTCCCAGGGCAGCTGCTCCCCAAATTTGTGTGTGTTTTGAGACAGGATCTCCCTCTGTCACCCAGGCTGGAGTGCAGTGGCACAATCATAGCTCACTGCGTCCTTGACCTCCTGGGTTCAAGCAATCCTCCTGCCTCAGCCTCCCTAGTAGCAGAGACCACAGGCGTGTACCACCATGCTAGCTAATTTTTGGGCTGCTCCAAAATCTTGAATTTCAGTGGTAAGTAAACTCAACAAAGAAAAAAAGGATTTATTGGAGTTTCCAACTGTTTTATTGGGCGGGACATTAAAACAACACCCCCAGCCTCCTCACTGCTTGGCTGGAGGGTTGTGAAGCCACCTCCTGCTGCTGCCCTTGCTCCTGCTCTGCCTGTTCCCTCAAGGAAGTCAGAGGAGTCTTGACAAATCAATTTATGCCATACCACACCACCCCTTGGGATTCAGAGTAAACCACCAAGTCCCTCCCATGGCCACATGCTCCTGAATGACATGGCCCTGACACTCTCCCAGTTCATTCGTCTTGCCCTCTCCCTGGCCATTTCTATTCAGTCACTCTGACCTCCTGGCTCTTCCTCTAAGACTCTGAGCATTTGCACTTACTGTTCCCTCTGCCTAGAGCACTCATCCCCTTGACATCCCCATGGTTCTCTCCGCCACTGCATTCAGTCCTCTCAGAAGTGACTTTCTTGGTCACCTTATCTGAAATGGAACTTCAATGCTACCCCACATTCTCTGGTCCCCAGACTGTAACTAATGGTTACTTATCCCTGTCTTTGAACATAAACTCCATGAGGGCTGGACTGTTTCATCTGTTCCCTGCTGTAACCTCTGTACCCAGAACAGCACACTGGGAGGTTGATATGGTCTGGCCGCGGCCCCACCCAAATCTCATCTGACGTGTTTGCTTCTCCTGCCACCATGATTGTAAGTTTCCTGAGGCCTCCCCAGCCATGCTGAACCGTGAGTCATGAGTCAATTAAACCTCTTTCTGTTACAAATTACCCAGTCTCGGGTATCTCCTTACTATCAGCATGAGAACAGCCTAATACAGGGGTGCTTGACATGGAAAGGCTTAGTGAAGGCATGAATGGATGGATGGAGGGATAGATGGCTAGGTGGCTGGGGGGATGGATGGACGGATGGACAGATGGATGATGGATGGATAGATAACTACCACTACGTCATCGTCATCGTCATCATCATCATTTCATGCAAAGACAATTTTGCCTTCTGAAGTATGAAGACCACAGCTGAAGGATGAGGGACACCCCCTTTCTTGGACACCCAATGTACCCCAGCACACTGTCCTCCTTTAAACTTGCCCTCAGAACAGCTGCATCCTACAGTGGCCCTGGGAGCCCACTCATTAGCACCTGGACAGCGTCTGGTCAGCCATCCTGGAGCTGGCCCCGCAGGCATAGGGGTCCAGGGCCACAGCCGAACTCTGGGAGTCCATTTGTGGAAGGTGCCTGAGCTCTTGTCCTAAACACCCAGTGACACAGGGTGCTCCAGCAATTCAATGACAAAATGAAATCACTGAATATTCCATTAATAATGGAAATCTAAAATATTAATATATTCTAATTGAATATTCTCCAATAAATTATTTGAGCATTTGCAGCAATTTGATTTTACTTTCACTTCTTAAGGAAATTTCAGTTGCATAAATATAGCCATTAAAGCAATTCAAGAAAGGGAACATTTTCTGCTTGGATGAGGGGGCGGTAAACACAAAGGGTCTGCTCATTCCTTTCACGTGAGCTATTAAACCACCCAACCCAGGGCAGCTGAGTCCAAAATGGCTGCTTTCTTCATGTCCTTCTGGCTTCAGCAGGGACAATGTGAATTCCCTGTGGGTCTCAGGATGGTGTCTGGTGGCCAGGTAACTCACAGGCTGCAGCAGGGTGAAGGCGTTTGTCTTGGGTCTAGGTCTTCACAGGACAGCCGTGAGGGTGGCGCACACATGTACCTGCCCCTCCTTAGGCCCTGGAGTGTAGGTGATGGGCAAATCAAAGTGCCACGCTGTCTTGCTGTAGAAGGAGATGCTGTGTGAATGAGAGGTCGAACTTTCTCAAGGGGCCCCGTTTCTCCTCAGGGCTGAGCCGAAGACCCCAGGGCCTCTCGTGGAAGCACTCTCAGAGCAGGTCCTCCCATCCTGGACATGGATTCTGTGTTTGTATGGTGAAGCAGAGGGGGCATTTCCACAGTCCACTTATGGGGAGAAAACCCAGACTCAGGGCGGCTCCTGAGATACCTCCTGCCCCTGGTTTCTTCCCAGAGACCTTCAGTCTAAAGGTTCCTTTTGGGGAGAGAAACCTACCTCATTTTCCACTCACTCACAAGCTTCCTGGCTCTGAAGGCTTAAAGATCACTAGCACAGGTAGGGGCTGGAGCATCAGGGACCCCTGCCCTCCAAGAAAGTGGCTAAGTTGGCATCAAACCTCTCTTCAGGGCGCTCCTTGAAAGGGAGGTGTACTGAACTTTAGAAAGCCCTGCCCACCTGGGCGGGGCTCTGCACACGTGGGCGGGGCTCTGTCCTCCTGGGTGAGGGCTCTGCACACCTGGATGGGGACCCTGTCCACCTGGATGTGAGCTCTGCACACCTGGATGGGGACCCTGTCCTCCTGGGTGAGGGCTCTGCACATGTGGGCGGGGCTCTGTCCTCCTGGGTGAGGGCTCTGCACACCTGGTTGGGGACCATGTCCACTTGGATGTGAGCTCTGCACACCTGGATGGGGGCTTTGTACACCTGGATGGGGACCCTGTCCACCTGGGTGAGGGCTCTGCGCACTTGGCTGAGGGTTATGTCTACCTGGGTGAGGCTCCTGCACATCTGGGTGGGGGCCCTGTCCACCTGGGTGAGAGCTATGCACACCTGGGTGGGGGCTTTGCACACCTCGATGGGGGCCCTGTCCACCTGGGTGAGGGCTCTGCACACCTGTGTGGGGTGTGAAGCATCCACCAGACAATACTACCTGACAGGCAGTGCATAGTCTAGGGGTCACAAACCACAGCCCATGGGCCAAATCAAGCTCCTGCCTCTAGCAGGTCACCATCCACTCCTCCAGCAGCAGGTCACTGAGGGATTCTCTAGGCCAGGCTGCATTCTTGGTGGCTGGGACATGGACAGGGCAAGATCAGGGAGCACAGCACGGCAGGAGGAGGCTGATGACAGGCAAAGCTGAGCCGCCACAGGTGTGACCCTTTCCATGAGGAGATGCCACTGGGGGTGAGGACATGGTGAGGCACGACTGGGGAGCGGGCCAAGGTTGGGTGTGAATAGTGTGGGGGTCCTTTCATGGCAGAGAAGCCATCAGAGGAGAGACCCAATGAGCTGGTGAGCCCTAGTGCCACGTGCCAGGCAGATGGCCAGGGAGGAGCATCCCGACGGGATCTTTGGGTGGCAGGAGCAAGCCCCCAGTGACCAAGCCTAGGCCACAGCTTCGACCTCGAGTGAGCTTGGGGAGCTGCAGACAGCCTGCAGCAGAGCAGTGGCCAGCACAGCTCAGGTGTGAAAGGCCCCTCCACTCCAGGGGTAGGAGGGCGGCAAGCTGGAGGCCAGGAAGGAGGAGGCCAGGGTCCAGCCTGCGCCCATCCATAGGCAGGAAGGGGGTGGGAGGCGGGAAATTCGCACCATCCAGGGCCTGACGGGGACTGCACACTAACGTCTGACGCGGCCCCAGGAGCACAGGACATCAGAGAGAAACGTCCTAAGGAACTGGACTGACATTTCTCTCATGGGTCGAAGAAAAGGAAGGGAGGGAGGCCCTGATGTCACTTTAGTTAATGTTTTGATCTAGAAAACATGTGCGTATTAAGGAAGGGTTGTGGGCAAAAATCATGGAATGTGCCTTTGGAGAATTTAGTTTGTACCGTCGGCCCTAGAACTGCACGTTAGCATCTTTAGGTAGGATGTCGGGTGATGAATTTGGAAAAAGCCTTCAGAATCATGCGTTGCATTTGTTTTCATAGATGGGCATATCCCAAACTCATTTATTTGTGCTAATAAACTGGACAATCTGGTGATTAAGAGTTTTAATTTATGCATAAAGAAATTATTTTTTGTTTTTTTGAGACAAGGTCTCACTCTGTTACCCAGACTGGAGTACAGCGGCGTGATCTCAGCTCACTGCAACCTCCGTCTCCAGGGTTTAAGCGATTCTTGTGCCTCAGCCTCTTGAGTAGCTGGGACTACAGGCGTGCACCACCGTGCCCGGCAAATTTTTGTATTTTCAGTAGAGACAAGGTTTTGCCATGTTGCCCAGGCTGGTCTTGAGCTCCTGGTCTCAAGCGATATGTCCACCTTGGCATCCCAAAGTGCTGGGATTACAGGCGTGAGGCACTGCACCCAGTCTTAAAGAAATTCATTTTTATTAACATTACTAATGACAATACTTATCTCGACTTCACAAGCATCACAGTTACCTAGAGTTGATATTGGGCCGCTTAACCAGAAACGTCAGAAAATTGAAGCAGTTCCACTGACTGCAACTGCCCTTTGTCCAACTGTGGTCACATTTACTACATCAGCGTACATTATAATCTCCCTGATACAGTGCTGTACTTTTACTTTAAACAGTCAGCTTTTTAAAAGAAATTAAAAGAAAAATGATCATCTTTTATATCAGCCCACAAATTTGTCTCTTCCTGAGCTCTCCATCCTTCCTGGAGGTGTGGATTTCCAACTGGCATCATTCCTTTCTGGCCTAAGGGTTAAGGCCTTGCTGCTAATTCCAATGTCTGGGTGATCTCAGGCTTCCTTTTTCTGGGCAGCTTTTTTCTTGGTTGTGGATCCTATTTTCTCTCTTTTTGACGTGTCTAATAATATTTCTGTGTATGCTGATCACTGTGAATGAGACCTTGTAGAGACCCTGGTTGTGTTATCTTTCTCTGGGGTGCTTATTTTTGTTACATCAGGAGGTTCACTTGGCTAGACTCAGATCTCGTTGTGTTTCCCTTGGAGCCTCTGCCTGGTTCTTCCCGTCTGCTGACTGTTCATTTCACCGGGTCCTCTGGTGCCTCCCTGTGCACCACAGTTCCGGGGCAGCCAAGGATCCAGGCAGAGCTTACACGCATATTTGGGAGTCTCTATCTGTGGCTGTGTATTTTCTGGAATGTATCCCCTCACATTGCAGCTGCTTTGTCGATTCTAAACTCCACCTTACAACTCCTGTGACCAGCGTGACTGTGGCTTCCTGCATGAGATCTACTCACCCTTAGATGCCAGGATTAGGATGACTAGGATGGTGCCCTCAGGGGGAAGCCACCTGCACGCAGGCCTTACCCAGTGCTGTTTTCTCCTTTGAGGGTGGAGTCCCCCTGAGATCCTGCCCACTATCCACCTCTCCCAAGTAACTTCAAAGAGCTTAAACAGTCTCCCTTAGAGTTTACAGTTATTATTGATAGGGGTGTAAGAATGAAATAAACCACCCCACCATTACCAAAAGATCTTCCAATTTCTTGTTGCCAGGTACGATATCCCTACCATAACGATCTTCCTAATAACCATGAAGGGCTGACCAGCAGAGGTGGGCACAGGGGCTGCACCCACCATCCTAACTTAACGAGCGATTAGTGACATCGGCGCTGTCTCCAGTGCCGTGTTTGGCAGGAGCTTTAGGTTTAGTGGGGGACACAAACAATAATTACTGACGAAACAGTGTCAAAAACTTGGCCACAGTAGCAGGCAAAGTGGGTGCCCTGGCACCCCATGGGAAGGCCTCTGATGGTTCCTGAAAAGCAGGGAGTTCGCGCAGCTGGTAGGAAGTAGCGGGTTGAGGGAGGTGTCAAGCGCACCAGGAAAACCTTCCAGGCTGAGGGGAGAGCTTGTGCATGGGACTTCAGGTGACCAAGGCTACAAGCCCATCTGGAAGCTACAAGGCACCGAGCATGGCTGGAGCTTGCTGTGCCAAGGGGTGGTGGGAGCTCATGAAATCTGCAGGGCAAGGCAAGGATTCAGACCATCTCCCAAGGACAGTGGGGACCACACAGCCACATTTGCTTCCATGAGACAATGAATGACTACCACATCCGTCATTCATGCCTGCATGGATGCTGTAGAGTATCAGAACGTGATTAGGACTCTGTGCTAATTACACCGCTAAGTCACCCAGCAAACATTCTGTAAAGAACGTGGGGCTAAAGTACAGCTGGCTCTACCACACTGCTCACACATCCAATCAACTTTTTTTTTTTTTTTTTTGAGATCGAATCTTGCTCTGTCACCAGGCTGGAGTGCAGTGGCGTGACCTCAGCTCACTACAACCTCCACCTCCTGGGTTCAAGCAATTCTCCTGCCTCAGTCTCCTAAGTAGCTGGGACTACAGGTGCCTGCCACCACACCCAGCTAATTTTTTTTTTGGTATTTTTAGTAGAGACAGGGTTTCACCAGGTTGGCCAGGCTGGTCTTAATCTCTTGACCTCATCATCTGCCCGCCTCGACCTCCCAAAGTGCTGGGATTACAGGCGTGAGCCACCTATACCTGGCCCCAATCAGCTTTTACAGGGCCCCTGCCACGGGCCAGAGAGGGGTCTCCAGTGCCTTGGCTGTGCGTCTCAGGATGCGGGCCTGGCTCGGGGCATCACCCATTCGCTCCAGCAGCCCTGAGCTGGGTGGGGCAGGCGTGGCGCCCTTTCACCTCCACATTCCCAAAGACCCAGCCATCTCTGTTTACAGAGAATGGCATAAACATTGTGTCTGGATGTGAAGTAACAGGGCGTATGTGCACCAACGGGAACCAAGTGGATCCAGAAGATGTGAAGGAAACATTCCCCTTCCGTCCGCTCCAGCTCATTTGAGTTGTCGGGTGCCGGGGCTGACTTGAGCAATGCTTTGCGAGCCCCTGTGGCTGTGCGCCTGTGACCGTGCTTGTCTGGAAATGGGCTTCTGCTTGTCTCCTCCAGGGGCCCACCTCTCAGGCTCTGCGACTGTGTGGTGACTGCCCTCAAGGGCCTTGTGTTGACAGTTCTTTTCCAGGCTTTGCTCTCTGGCAGGGACCCTGAAGACCGGTTTGCATGACTTCTTGTCTTCTAAAATATCAACTGCAAAGTCAAAGGATTTGCAGCCAAGAGCACCACGTTCCTCCTCATCACCTGGAGCCGACGCCTACACTGCCCCGACCCACCTCAGCAGGCAGCACACCGTGAATCTGTATCAGACTCAGCCAAGCAACAGACCCTCTTCTGAAATGTTTCACTGTATCCTCACTCTGAATCTTGCCTGGAGTCAAACCTACCGCACGTGCTGGCCAAGAAGTGGCTTTTAAAACCCTTCACAAACGTGCCTGTGCAGGGGCCACCCCTACAGCAGCCGGGGCCAAGTTGTGAATTTCATGCAGAATGTGGATTGCTTGGTGGTTCCCAAAGGCCACGAAGACCTCTAAATCCCCTCTCCCTCGAATCCCCAGTGCATGCATGCTGCTTGGCACCCCACCGAGTGCCCAAACTGTCCAGCCCAGAGCCAGTCCAGGACCAGGGAGGGCATCCTGCTAACCTTTAAATGATGCCTCTCCTGCCATTTTCCCAGTTCCCCTGGGGACATAAGGAAGAGTCTCAATCTGACTTCCTGGAAAATCAATTCAGATGGTGAGTGGCTTCCTCCCTCTTCTGCCTGAGAAGAAGGGACGGCCTGGGTTCCAAGTGTCCCTTCCGTTGCGTGGCTACACCTCCGCACTCACCCCTCGCTTTAGACTGCGGTCTGGTTTCCGTGGCAGAGCCACGAGGCATGGTTCCCCGCCGTGCTGTGGACACCCCTCGCTTTAGACCGTGGTCTGGTTCCAGTGGCAGAGCCACGAGGCATGGTTCCCCGCCATGCCGTGGACACCCCTCACTTTAGACTGCGGTCTGGTTCCAGTGGCAGAGCCACCACGCATGGTTCCCCGCCATGCCGTGGACACCCCTCACTTTAGACTGCGGTCTGGTTCCAGTGGCAGAGCCACCACGCATGGTTCCCCGCCATGCTGTGGACACCCCTCACTTTAGACTGTGGTCTGGTTTCAGTGGCAGAGCCACCAGGCATGGTTCCCCGCTGTGCCGTGGACACCCCTCACTTTAGACTGCAGTCTGGTTCCAGTGGCAGAGCCACCAGGCATGGTTCCCCGCTGTGCCGTGGACACCCCAGCCCTACAGCCTGTCGGTCAGAGCCACCCCTCTGTTTTTCGGGGCTTTCCTCTCTACAAGTAGGTTCCCTGTTTCCCCTTGCATGGTACCACTAGTGCTTAGGAAGAGACGTGATATTCCTTCCAAGGAAAAAGCCTGTAATTAACAGATGTTTTTGGGGAAGAATATTCTGCCTCCTCCTCTCCTGCTCGTTTTTCATTTAACATATTTTATCAGAATGAAATGGCTTAATGAGCGTAGAACTGCAGCTGATTCCAGCTGAACCTCAAAGCGCTCTGTGCTCAGCCTGCTGTCCCCGACATCAGGCTGCATTCACCACGGACTCTTCCAGGAGACGCCTCCCCTCCAATGCTGCCAGGAAGCTCATCAGCTTCCTATAGATGGAAACGGGGACAGGAAAGCCCCTCCAAAACCACTGGCTGTGCTAGATAAGAAGCTAATGGAAGACACAGGGGAGGGTGGAGAAAAGGAGGTGGCAAACAGAAACGTGACTATGTAGGAGGATGTGTGCATGAAGCAGGGCGGTGCAAGCATGTGTGTGTATGTGTGTGTGCCTGTGTATGCATAGGCATGCGTGTGTGCATGCATGTGTGTGTGTGTGCATGTGTGCGTGCATGCGCGTGTGTACGTGTGTGTGCATGACTGTGTGTGTGCGTGTGTGTGTGCATGTGTGTGTGTGTGCATGCACAGAGTCTTACGTAATGACTTGGAGTCCGTCTAGAAAACAAATCTACAGAAGCCATAATGGAAATTCCATTTTCCATTCGCTAAGGTCTGTCTTCCCTAGGCATCAAGCTCAGTCTGGATGCTCTCCCCTCTTCCTTCAGATGGAAGCTGGAGGGGAGGCCTTTGTGTGAGCCACATTGATATTTGGAGGACTCTGAGAGCCAGGACAGCCAATGCTAACGTTTCTGCTAAATTCCAGCAGTTGCGCCATTTTCCAGGGTGAGCTGATGGGCGCCCAGGACAACAGTCACCACTGAGATCACGTCTATCACTCATTCACTCAACAAATTTAGTGCCCACTGTGTGCCAAGGGCTGTTTACAACACTAGGGATATAGGCAAGATCCTTGCCTTCAGGAAGCCTCCTCTTAGAGAAGTAAGCAGGTGAATAAATCATGATAATACAGCTGGATAACACCAAGCACTATGGCCAACTAAAGCAGGGTAGACCTGGTTGGTGAATTACACGTGAACTGCTCGCCGAGGGCTCTGGTGGCGGTGCGAGTGGGCTCCTTGGGACAGTGGGGTCATCAGGGAGGAAATGACACAGGCTGATCTCATCTTTAGAAACTGCTTTGGCAGAGACCAGCCGTTCACCAGACACATTTCCTGCTCCTTCAGGACATGGAGTGGACTCGCTGCCAGTGCCCCTTGCAATTAGACATGGCCATGTGACTGGGCTGTGGGCAGCAGGAGATGTGGGCCTGGGAAGCTCCCACAAGAATGGGGTTCCAACCCTTGGTGGCTTCCCTCAAGCCCTGAACTGCATTTCACCGCAAAACCTCCAAACCAGACTGGCCCCTCAAGGGGTGTGGGCAGTCCAGGAAAGCTGAGCCCCTGATGGGGAGGATGCAGCAGAGGCTGGGCGCTGAGGTGGGAGGGCCGGCTCTGGGCAGAGAAGGCAGGTGATGTATTTGCAACCAAGCCACCTTGGCTGGGTGTGCACACACACTGCATTCACTCACGTCAGAGTTTCTGCTCTAAACAACTGGCCATTTTGGCTGCTCCCTGGCAGGTGCCCTGGTGGCTGAGTTAGGGAGACAAAGAATTAGGGCTCCCACACTGCCATGGAGCCCTCGCCACCTGCCTGGTAGCTGCTTTCCTCCACCCATCTATGCATTCCAAATGCACAGCCCAGCCTTCGGCGTTGAAAGGAATGAGAAACGAAACAGGCTAATCAGCATGAAGAATGAGAATGTCCCCTCTGCGTACTCTGGGGACCCTCATTTCCAAAGAGTGGGGTGAGGCTTTTCCACAATGGGTGGGAATTTACAATGGATTTCTCACCATCCTTTTATCAAATTATTGCTCAGATTGGGCTGCAATTTTCTTCAAAGGGAAGAAGAAATTACTGGTTGATGGCCTTGATTACAGAAACACAAATTTGTAAAATAAATTATTTCTGCAGTAAAAGCAATCTAGGGTGGCCTTCAGCGCTCAGGGACACCACGAACCCACGGACAGCCCATGGCCCAGCCCACTTTGGCCTTGGCGCAACGATCATCATGGCAGACACACCACCATCCCATCATCCATGATCTTAGTCACACATGGAAATAAATATGAGCAATCAGACCAAAGAAAGGGGTCAGAGGTCAAAGGCCACGATCCACACCCCTGCCCACCGCTTCCAGAGCAGCCATTCGAAAGTAACCAAGACAGAAATCACCCACAACTCACAAAGACTCATCCGCCTTGGGGGATGCAGCTTTCTCGCCAGAATTCCCGCCTGTGTAATGCTTATCTCATTACCAAAAGGATGAAATCTCAGCCTTCTTAGACACCAAATGCAGAGCCCACCCCGGCTTTGTGATGTCAAAAGAAGGGCCTGGCCCCCACGCCGAGACCCCCGCGCAAGGACCCCCGCGCCAGCGGCAGGGGGTCTGGACTCACCCTCACAAGCTGCTGTGGGAAGGGTCCTCGTGAGTTCTCGGGCACGTTGATGGGTGGGATGACCCAGTCTCGTTTTCGCCGCCTCAGCCCATTGGAGTTCTGGTGCTGGGGCCACGGCAGCAGCGTGTCCTTTGGAGGCGGAGACGGGTCCAGAGCCACGGTCTTCTTCCCTTTCTGTGCCTTTATTTGGAAAGGGAAGAGAAGAGGCAACGAAGCCTGGTTAGGTTTTGCACAGAGGAAAGCAGCATGTGCTGAGATGATCTGGGGACTGAGAGGGAAGAGCGGGATAACACTGGGACGGGAGCTAAGTGTTAGGGGAAAAGTCCAGTGCGATCCCCGTCAATATGATGGAGCAGATTACACAGTACATGGGGAAAAAGAGACCATAAAGAAAGGAGAAAATACGGTGGACAATGTCACCAATAGTGTAGACAGGGCTTTGTAACCCCCACAAAACTACGCAAGAGATCACAAAGGAAAAGGCTAACATGTTTTACTGGAAAACTCCCGTTTATGAAAACATACCCAGGAGGCAACTGACACATTTGGAAAACATGATTTATAACAATTTGACGTGAGGTTAATAGTCACTATATAAAGCACTCTTACAAATCAGTAAGAAAATAAAATGGAATCTTGTTTCCTAACAAGAAAAGGACATGAACAGATAATTCACAGCAAAACAAATGTAAATGATCAATAAACTTATGAAAAATGCCCACGTCTCCCAGTATCAAATAGTGCATATCAAAGTAACACATCCTTTTTTACCTGCCAAATTGACAAGACTGAGCAAAGGGAATCTGCAACGCTGGGAGTGTGCTGTGAGGCAGGGAGCGGAGGGTGATGGCCGAGGGCGTGGGATCTCGCTGGGAGTGCGCTGGGAGGCACAGAGCGGAGGGTGACGGCCGAGGGTGTGGGATCTCGCTGGGAGGGTGCTGTGAGGCGCGGAGTGGAAGGTGACGGCCGGCCGAGGGTGTGGGATCTCGCTGGGAGTGTGCTGTGAGGCAGGGAGCAGAGGGTGACGGCCGAGGGTGTGGGATCTCGCTGGGAGTGTGCTGTGAGGCAGGGAGTGCAGGGTGACAGCTGAGGTCGTGGGATCTGGCATTGGACCCACACCTGTGTGTTTGTGCAAAAGCTCATGTGATGTGTGCCTTCCTTTTGCACAATCCCAGGTTCTTCTCTTACAGAAGGGAGATGTAGCAGTGGCCCTGAATTTAGGGGCTGCTATGGGAATGACATCGGATGACAATGAGAAAATGTCTGGCCATGCTTGGCATGGGACTTAAGGCCGTCAGGCCTGACACTGATGTGGCCCCTGCCGCTGTGGCCGCATGGTCACTCAGCACAGCCCTCTGCCTCCCGGTTTCCAGTGACTATCAAGAACCTCAAAAAGGATGGTCCCTTTTGACCCAATAACTCCACAGCTGGAAATCTGTCCCCAGGAAGCTCCAGGTGGACCAAAGTCCTTGTAAACAGATGTTTATTGCAAATGTTCTTATATAAGTAAAAACACTAGAGCACAAATCTGAGTGTCTGACAGTGACCTATAAAGGCATTACACTGTGTTCCTGTCTTGGAATATTATAGTCATTAAAAGTTTACTCGTTTAAGGCTGACAAGAAAAAAAGGCCATAGAATATTAGTAAGTGGAGAAATAGCACAAAAGCAAACATACAGCATCAACTGCGTTTTCTTTTTTTGTTTTTGAGATAGAGTCTTGCTCTGTCACTCAGGCTGGAGTGCAGTGGCAGAATCTCTGCTCACTGTAAACTTCGCTTCCTGGGTTCAAGTGGTTCTCCTGCCTCAGCCTCCTGAGTAGCTGGGATTACAGGAGCCCGCCACCACATCTGGCTAATTTTTGTATTTTTAGTAGGGATGGAGTTTTGTCATGTTGGCCAGGCTGGCCTCAAACTCCCGACCTGGGTGATCCACCCCATTTGGCCTTCTAAATTGCTGGGATTACAGGACTGACCCACCAAACCTACTGCATTTTTTTAAAGGATAGAAAAAGAGGCCAGGTATGATGGCTCATGTTTGTAATCTCAGCACTTTGGGAGGCCGAGGCAGCCGGATCACCCAAGGTCAGGAGTTTGAGACCAGCCTGGCCAACATGATGAAACCCCATCTCTACTAAAAATATAAAATTAGCCAGGCATGGTAGTATGCGCCTGTATCCCAGCTGCTTGGGAGGCTGACACAGGAGAATCACTTGAACCCAGGAGGGGAGGTTGCAGTGAGCTGAGATCATGCCATTGCACTCCAGCCGGGGCAAAAAGAGCAAAACTTTGTCTCAAAAAAACAAAAAAGAAAGAAAAAGAAAAAAGAAATGGAAGAAAATACATCAAAATGCACACACTGGTTTCCTTGCCCAGACAGCAGCCAGTGCCTCATAGGTACTGAAAGTCTGACGAGGATGACAGCAGGACTCTGCATCAGGCCCTTCCACTGAAGATGTCCCACCTGTTCTCCAAGACCCACCTGTCTTCCAAGACCTGTCCCCAGACAGACAGCGCCTCCCTGGGAGCCTGGTCTTTACCTTGGAGATACAACAATTTAGGTGAATCAGATCTCATCTCTGATGAGAAAGACCAGATTAATCCCACTGCTGAAAGCGGCTAGAAATAACACCAACACAGCGACAGGAACGATGACAAGAGCTGCGGCATGCACTCAGGTTCCAGGCTCAGGCCAAATGCTGTTCCATGCAGTCTCCCCCCAAATCCTTCCTCTCACCAGTTCAGTGGGGAGCACCACCATCCATCCCCACCTACTACCTCACAGAGGCCAAGGCACCCCTGAAGCGCATACAGCCCATTCAACAGAGGCAGGATTTGGATGCCAGAAGTGTGACCCCAAAGCTGGAGCACCCGAAAGTGCGACCCCTCCTTTCTGTGGTCTCTGCCTGTGAACCCCCTTTGCCGGACCCCATGGTGGTCCCAGCTGGGCAGAAATCAGTTGTCCCATGGAAGAGGCGGGGAACCAGGGGAAAAGGGGGTCTGAGTGATGTTTCCTGTACCAGGGATGTGTTCCATAAATCCCAGACTGGGAGAAACAGGGTTGAGCTCCCAGGCTGGTCCCAGGACCAGCAGCTCAGCACCCTGGAGAGCTCATTAGGAATGCAGGTTCCTAGGTCTCACCCAGGACTTAACTCTGGGGTGGGGCCGCCAACCACGCCTCAGATGTACTGTGGCTGGGGATCAGGGGTCTCCCGGCCCACAGGTGATCAGGGGGTCTCCCAGCCCATAGGCGATCAGGGATCCACCTCTGGAGAAGGGCGTTGGAAGCATTCCTTTTGTTCTTGAGCAGGTCTGTATGAGGGCAGGCCACCTGGACCAATCTCTCCCAGATAAGAGAGAGGGGAGCCTCCGGCACCAACTCTAGGAGGGGCCCTCTGGCCGTCTGCAGCTCCCTCACATCTCCCAGCGGGAGACTGAGGCAGAGCCTGGCTGGTCTGCCCCACCTGGTGGTGCTTCAGAACCAGCAGTGGCTCACCAGGGCCCTCTGAATCTCAGACTCTGAGTTTTAAAGGGTTTCTGTGCAGCCGTTTTTTTTTAAAAAAACTTCATCATCATTTGCTTAGGATGAGCTTGCATGGCGTTAATTTCCCTAGTGTTGTTTAAATAAATTGCACATATTTGCTACTATTTTAAAGCTGCGAGACAAATGTAATAACAAAATCTGGTGAAAATGCCAGACCTGCACGGGCTTCTGCCTGGAAGATGCACCGCTTCCCTGGAAAAAAACGTCAACCACAATTAGCACTTACCCTGGTGAAACAAGAGTGTTCTTTTGAGCATGCAGTCATCTTGGGCCCATTCAGAATACATCACATAAACACGGATGCATCATTATACTCATTAAAAATAATGCTTCCAGTTGCTCTTAAAAATATTTTCTAACAGACGACACCTGCTGATTTTCCCTGGTGCATGTCTTTCTTCCGTATTTCTGAGTGAGTGAAGACTGAGCATTGGGGAATGGCTTGAAGGTGACCTCTACTCCACCATTTACAGAAACGAGATAGTACACATGCACACGTGTAGACAGGCGCCATGCACACATGTATGCATGCACATACGCACGTGCATGTAGAGATATGTATTAATGCACACATCAAGTAAGTGCAGATGTGTGGGTGTGTGAATATATGCACATACGTGCACACAGGCATATGTATGAATACATGTGTGTTTATGCATTCTACACATGCACAGCTAGGCATATGCTTGTGTGTGTCTGTGTATCTCTGTGTTTGTGTATAGAGCACATCACAACTTTCTCAAAACCAGCAGCCCAGCAGCACCATAACTTTGCCACACCTGCTCCCTGAATCCTGACAGTTTAGTACAAGCTAGAAGTCCTGTAACTAGTAGGGTCCAGGAGGGTCCCAGTGGCTGAGCTGGTCTTTGGGTCCAGTCAACCTTATGCCTGCAGATCTGCAGAATCAGGAGCGCCAAGGAAGCCGCCAAATGGCACGTGCAGCCACTGGCTGACTGGGGATGGCGGTCCATGGGTCAAACAGAGCCCAGGGGTGGAGAGAGTCTGCAGCCTGGGGCATCGTCAGAGCCCAGAGCAGTGCACCCCAGGTGCCTGGTAAAAGGTGCCACCACTCCTGCCTCTTGCTTACACGAGGCTGTGGGAGGCCCACTCTTGGGACCCCTTCAAGCCCTGAGCAGCCAGGAGTGGTGGCAGAGGAGCTTGTCCAGGGGACCAGGTTCCAAGGTCAGAGCCCACCTGCCCAGCACTGAGTGGGGATAGGACCATATTTCCCAGGGACAGATGAAGGGTGTGGGAGCCTGAGGCCCCCAGGGATGTGTGTCCAAGGTGCAGATGACTCTAAAGCTGCCTGCTTCTTAATCAGCCTTTATTTACAAAGCATCTCATTTCAGACCACCTCTTCCCCCTGAGCCCTAATCAACTGTGCTTCCCATGGACACATTCTGCTGATCCTGCTCAAAAACGGTGATTTACGGAGGCAGCGGTGGCAGGAGCCCCCAGGCATGGGTCCTAGGGCTGGGCCCTGGGACCTGCATGAGGCTCCACTCTCCCTGGGCCTCGGCTCCTGGCTGATGGGAGGGGCTGGCACTGGGGCTACCTGGGCGCCTGGGGTGTGGGCAGTATTGGGGGCGGGAGTGATGTTGGAAGCCAAAGGCTGGGGCACCTTGGGGAGCGGAGGCTTCACTTCACGTCTGGGGAGGAAGGCACCACAAAACTCCCACTGAGTGGGGTGGATACGCAACAGGGTCCCACACTAAGTGGACTCGGCTTTTTAAGGATGAAAGACAGTCTGGGCTCCAGCGGGCTGCCCAGGCAGCCCTGTGTGGAGGTGTGTCCCACTCTGCCTATGGCTCAAGGCGTCTGGGTGGTCTCATGGTCTTTAAGGATGAACTCCCCTCCGGCCCCCGGTCTCTCTGTGCAGGCTTCCTGCACAAATCTCCAGGGTAGGCATCCTCTCTCCTCCCAGGGATCTAGTGACAAATCCCTCACCCACAAGAACACATGAATCAGGGGAAGTGATGGGAGGTGAATGAACTTAAGAGGACAAAAGGAAGTCATGCAGACAAAGACAGCTTCTGCTCCACTGGAAGTCCACAGTCCTGGGTTCGTGGGCCACGTGCGTGTTGAGAAAACCACACTGTAGCCCCCACGCCCACACTTGCACACTGCAGTGGCCTGCGTCCTCCCGAGGGCTGGATTCTGCCCTGCCGGCTTCTCAGGGCTACATGGTTTAATTTTCTTAAGCTCCGGGCAGCCCTGCTCCGCGCCTGGGTCTTGCTCTCCTTGTAAGAGAATTGCTCTCTGTGTGATGAGGCTGTAACTGGTTGTGACTGTGAGGTGAGGTCCCCAGGGACAACTCAAGGCTGGCAAAAAGCGGGTCACTTCCCTCCCCTCATCGCTCGCAAGTGACACACAAAGCATGCAAAACAACTCTGGGGCAGGCTTTACAGTGTCGCCTTTTTCTGTTTTTTGAAAAAGAAAAAGTGTCCAGGAAAGAATACAATCATATGTACCCCTCAACCTACATGCAAAAAGCTATCATTTGTCATATTTTTAAAATCTCGAATTCACTCATCTGTTAGGAGCCTGGAATTAGGAAGCACCAAGGAAGAACCCTGGCTTTTAAGTGAAGGGACAGATGCTAACACACTCAGAGGCAGAGCCACATGGGGGAGGGCCAGCCACCAAGACCTTGCTTCATTCAGAAACTCCCGGAGCACCTTTCGTGGAAGAAGGGGGGTCTTTCCCCACAATCTCAGTCTGATGGAGGCACGTGAGATGGTTCGCAGGTGGATGGTGAGCAACCATTTTAACATTTCCTTGTGGTAGAAAAGCAGATGGTGGGTCCCACTTCAGACCTTCTGGACGCATCACATGAGGCTCTCTGCAGGGCGGACGAGCCGCCTGGGCATCCTGAACCGAGCGCTCACTCTGCAGTGCTGTGGCCATCGTGTGAAAATGCCTCCCAGAGGCACAGACACCAGAGAAGTCCTCTTGGATAGATGGGCCGAGATGGGGTGCACCTGATTGAAACCCCAGTGTGGTGCAGATGGAACAGGGAGCAGGGTCTGGGTCCCCTGAGCACAGGTTATTCATTGTGGGGGCCTGATGCTCCTGCCAGGTTCAGTGAGGAGAAGCGAGTATCCCCCAGTTCCTGGTCGATGTCATTACCCTTAAGAGATGGCATGAACATGGAAATTACTTCAAATTCCTGACACCAGATCCATAGTACGTGTCTAAGGAAGGCTGGCAGCCCCGACCTTTGGCGACAGGTCACGGATGGCAGTGGTGGCATCCCTCCCTTGCCATCCCGCCCAGTGGGCAGATCCTGCACTGACCCTGTGGGACACTTCCTTAGCATCTGACCTTCCCCACAATGTTGAGAAAATGCATGGGCACAAATCCATGTGATTCAATGAAAGAGATTTATGGGAACATTTCCAAATCAGTTTCTGGTGGGACATGACCTCGGTCACTGTACCAGCTGTTGCCATGGTCGAGGTGCTCTGTGTCAGCTTGATGGGGTACATCTGCCCCCTCCGGGAAAGGTGTAACCACTGGGTCCCACTACCCAAGAAAGTGGCTCTTTGGGGAGGTTCTCATGCCAGTGGATTTCTCTGATGAGCAGCACAGCCCTGTGAACCCGTAATCCTGAGAGACAAGCTTCTGTAGCCACAGAGCTTGAGGGTCCGATTTCCGTAAGCAGATAAACTAGACCCGGTGTCAAACAATGGGGAGGGGACACAGAGGGGATTGTGCTTCTTCACTTCCCTGAGTTTGCTGCCTCTCCTGGTCTTCCAGGCTGGACAGAGGGCAGCGGGAGCCATTCCACCAAGGAAGAAAAGGATATTTGCAACAGCCCTGAGCTGGGGATTCTGCTGGCTCCCCTCCCCACACCTCTGTGAGTCATGTGGTGGGAAAACAGAGCCTCCTCTTCTGTGAAGACAAAAATAGAGGTGGCAAATGTCTCCAGAAGGAGAAATCTGCGTGAATGGTGGGTATTCAAGAGGGTTTTCAGTGTGAATGGAAGGTTCATCATCACTGGATAACTGCGCTCAGAGAGCAGAATTTTCTTCACAAATGGGGATGCTGGCCAGTCCCGCTGTGTGGTCACGTCAGGTTCATCATCACTGGAGAACTGATCTCAGAGAGAAGAACTTTCTTCACAAATGGGGATGCTGGCCAGTCCCGCTGTGTGGTCACGTCAGGCATAAGATGCATCTAATCTGTGGATTTTGTTTCTAACATGCCTTACGATGGTGTAGAATGGCGATGGGCACAGACCAGATCTCAGAGGTGCCACTGGTGAGTGCATACGGAACGCTCTCACTCCGACTTGGGAAGTCCACCACCTGTGGACTGGGTGGCCGAGGGAAACAGTGCAGGGGAGCTCCTGCCCCCTGTCCTATCCCCACAGCAGAGCCAGCTGGCGCCTGGGGCGGCCTTGAAGCAGGACTAGCTGCAAAGGCAAAGCATCGCGGCTCTTCCCTGTCCCCAGCCCTCTAACATAGCCCTGCTGTGCAGAGCTGTCGGCATGGCTGAGCAGCACAGTGTATGAGGCTGCTCCATGCACTGGAGCTTCCTGTGAGAGGCAAGGTGCCCTGTCTGGGAATACAGGGAGAAAAGCACTCTCAGGATGGAAGGTTCTGGGAGCTCTGAAACCCTGTGTAGGTCCTGGAGCGCTGCTGAGGCCACAGCGTCTTCTGCGCATTACCCACTAACAAGATAAGCGTTCACCCCTCTGTGCGCTGCCGTCCGAGCCACCCAGCACCTCTGTCCCCAAAGCCACTGGCGTTTGATGTGGTCTGGCCTCAGGCTCCTGGGTGCTGGCAGCTTCTCATGCGACAGTGACCACAGACCCAGAAATCGTCTCATGGTGCATTTCCGGCTCTTGTTTTGCTGAACGCTCTAATGTTTGGGTAAATACGTGGCCGATCCCAGCCATACACACACCACGTCTTAGAGTCTAGTGTCCCAAGACCACCAATGGCACAGGAGTCTGTCATCGACATGAACATCTAGGGAAGGACCAGCCGTGTCCACATGATGAATGTGCATTGCTGTGTTGGAGCAGGAAGGATACTATTTCTTCCCCAAATATCAATGCTATTTATGGCCTTTTCAGACGGTCTGATTTACAGTCTTCCTGTTCTCACTGCTTCCTCAGAGCTTTGGGTTAAACATGCTATAATGTGGGCTCCCCCACCAAATGTCAAACCTAGTATGGATATTTACTGAGGATAATTAGATTTCTTTTAAAAAGGGGGTGCACTAAAATCTACACAGAGTTCATTCCTCTACCTCCTATTTCCTTTTCAGTGTACCTGTGAGAAAGGGTCCATTTTGCTTCCCCGAAAACATGTATATTTAAAATATTTAACTAGGATATTGTCTGTAGCCTTCTAGCTGGTTTCCATGGTAGCTAAGGATGGACGGAATAAAATGGTATTTAACAAACACACACTGAAACAACAGAACGATACCTACATTCTCTCACAAACAGAACACGTGAGCCATTCTAAGTCGGCATTTGCATGAGTTTGGTTCCGCAAAGGCACTTAGGGGATCTTTTTGGTTACATCAATGACACCAGTGGGGGCCGCACACGCTCTCCCTGCCCCACGAGCACCACGGACTTTCTTACTTTTCATCTCTAAGAAGGGGAGATCATTCTGAAAATTCCCATAGAAATAATACCAAGAAAGGTTTCCTGAACACAGCTGGGGGGTTATTTCTGCGCTGTGTCTGTTTGCAAGGAAAGCCTTAGCGCGGTCTTGGCTCTTTGTGCCCAGGATGGAGCAGGGGCAGGGAGCCAGCGCCTTCATTTTTACCCGGGAGGGTCCATAACTTGCCCAGCGTCATGCTGCTGTTCTCTGGAGGCCGGCTGGAACTCAGGCCATGCCCCAGAGCCTGGGCTCTTAGCCCTCACCTTCCTCCTCTCCAGGACACAGAGGATGGAGGATCACCCAGCATGCTGTGGTCCTGGGACCCCTCTCCCCACCACCCCGCACCTGTGTGCAAAGCCGGTGCCGGTGCTGTGACCTCTGAGGGCCTGGGTGTCCTGGGGGAGACAGTTTAGACTTGGTTCTTTAGGCAACTTGTCACAATTACCATCACCCTGTGGAGGGGTTTCACCTTGTTCCTAATTAGCATCACAAACACCATGTTTCTCTGGGTGAAGATCTCAAAACTGCCCACCCCTCTGCCCACTCTTCAGCCTGCCTCCCACCAAAGCGAAGACACAGAAAGATGAGGAATCGTGGCTGACAAGAGAGAGCATGGCATGCGTGTTCCAGTGGCAGCCTCTTTAAGGGTGTTGAGAAGCACTGTCATCTAGCAGAAGAAAGAAGGTTCCGGAATGTCCTGGTACAAAGAGACCTGGACAAGCCACCAAGCTTGTGACCTCGGTTCCTGGGCTTTAGACCAGGTTTCTCGTCCTCGGCATTCCTGACACTTTGGGCTGAATCCTGCTGTGTTTTGGGGCATCCTGGGTACCGTAGGGTGGTGAGCCGCATGCCCTGCCTCCACCCACTCCATGCTGGGGGCAACCCCCACCGCAGTGACAATCACAGGCACTTCAGGTCTTGCCAAGCGCCCTGGTTGAGAACAACTTGCTCTAGAGAATCAGGGAAATTGTGTTTAGTTAGAAACACCTTAAACAAGATTACCCTCCAGTTTACAGAAAAATAAATTCATAGTAAAAAAATAAATTGAATTAAATTAGCAAGTTAAGGGGAAATGTATTACTTCTTTCCAGAGTCGTTTAGGTGGAACTGAACGAAATCGTTCATGTGGTGTCAATCAGTGAGAAAGATGGTCTGTGGCATCAGCGTGTGAGATTCGGGAAGGCTTTGGTGAGGACTGCGGTGAAGGCTTCAGCCAGAGCCCTGGTGCCCAGACCCTCAGTGACGTGCCCTCTGCAGAGCCCCAGGGACTTCCGGCTTCATGGATCTGTCGTCCACCACGTGGTGCCAAGCGCCCGAGGGATGGGCTCTGGCCACATCACATGCCCAGGTGTGTGCATTTTGGGCTCACAGGCACTCCTGTTCTTGCTGGGAATCTTTCTGCCAGCTACAAAAGTGTGTCCATGACCCCTTTCCTGTTGTCACAAAATCCTTCTCTAGAACCACAGGTGATTTTATTTTTAACCAAATATTAAATGAGAGCTATAGCCTTGGAATGAAACACAAACGTGTTGGTCTGAGAAGTCTGCCTTCAGTTTCACTTTAATCACCTGCAGGAGAGCAGCTCTGGGCCCTCACACGTTTGCTTGGGGGGTTCTGAACAGGCTCCCCAGGGTGTGCACATATACGTGTGTGTGCACACAGATGCACGAACATGCACATGTGTGCACACATACCTTATCCTACATACAAATCACACATGCACACACACATGCACACACCTGTGCACACCCATGCACATGTGTGCACACACACACACGTATACATCAATGCATACACACATGCACACACACAGCAGCTCTAGTCAAGAGCTAATGGCCCAAGTAGAACTTGATTGTGCCAGCAGCCGAGACCCTGCAGGGCCTGTGTGCCTGCCCCTCCACTGCGCCTGTGTGCCCTCCCAGCTCCTAGCCCGCACAGGCCTGCAGGAGAGGTGGGCAGGTGGGCTCGTCCCCCGTCAGGAGGCCAAGGCTTGGACTGACTGGCCCAGACAGACATCGAGCTGGGGTGGTGGCCATGGTTCAGGGGGACCGTCACCGTATATGGGCCTCGGTGCCACTTGCAGTCCTGAGGTCACGCCCTCAGGACACCTTCATGGACATCGTGGTCCTGACTGCAGATGGATGAGAGACGTCTTTGGCCGGGAGGCTGGCAGGGGCAGATTTGCCCCGGGGCTCTCTCTCAGTGCCCCTCTGCCCCTAATGCCTCGTGGGAAAGCCCTTGAGCCCCTGATTGCATCAGGACAGATGGCAAAGGAGTCAATCATGCAGAACGTACAGCACCATCCACTGCGCCACACACGGGCAGGGCCCAGGGCCCGGGGCGGAGCATGGATCCCACAGTGGTGCACTGAGCAATCACGTCACGACCGGGGCTGGCCTGACTTGGGTCTTTGCAACTGCTGTTCCCGCTGTCTGGAATGTTTTTCCCATGGGAATTTTTTCCCTGCTGGCTTCTCCCCATACATCACGTCTCAGCTCGGATGTCAGCATCCTGCGCCCCTGGATGAAACAGCTCCTCTACGCTCTGTCCACCTGTCCCAGGGCTGGGTACCCCTCGGCCGATGCTGAATGCTTCTGCACAGCATGTGCCAGAACGCGGCTGCCGCATGGACACCTGGCCTCCTGCCCTGAGAGGAGGTAAGCTCAACAAGGGCAGGGACCGTGTAGTAGTGTCCTCAGTCATGTCCCCAAGTCTTAGATGGAGCTGCCACACAGCAGCGCCGAGACGCGAATACCCAGCATCACTCTTGGAGTGAACAAAGGCCGTGACCTCCAGATCTTCCCGGCCCATGGGACTCCAAGGTCCCCAGAGGTATGGCTGACACTCAGGTCCAGTCCTGTGGCCATGCTCCTGGGAGAGGAGATGGCACAGAGTGTGTACCACCCGCTCCCCCCTCCATGGCTCACGTGACCAGAGCCTCTCTTCCTGCACTGCCTGCTTTTCCCCCTCCCTCCACACAGTGGCAAGAATCTTTAGCCAAGCTACCTTTAGGGTCACCATGGGCTTATCCCCTTTAGATCTTCCTGGGACAGTGCCCCTGGCAGCGTCTGCACCGAGGCCTGCCCTTCTTCCACCAGGACTGGCCTAGGGAACATGACCAATAACTCACCATATTTTGCTCCCTCGGGGGCTTCCCTGCCTGGTCACCCTCGAAACTCGAGCCCCCTGGAGGGGTTTTGGGGGGCTCTGTGTTCTGATGCGGAGAAACATGTGTGGAGACACCAACACATGCTCTGCCCAACCCAGGGGCCACTGAGCAGCCAGACCTCTGCTGGTGACAGTGTCTGAACCTGCAGGAGCGTGGAGGTTATTCACACTCATTAAAATAGCTCGTCATCTTCAAAACAAAGCCAGGACGGTGGACAGGCTGTCTACAAGTTTGCCAACGGCACTGTAGCTGTTTGTTTTTTTCTAGAATTGCTGTTTTTCAGCCCCGTTGAGGGCCATCTTTTGGAGAAGGATAATGAACCGCTGTTATAGAGACGTGAGCTTCAAACTTAGACCCATACCTCAGGACCTTCTGGTTGCTTTCCCGAGGCAGACATGCCATCTGTAGAAACAGCTCATGTGGAGAGCCCTGGGGGACCATCCCCTCGCTGCCCTGATGTCCCGTGACCCCCTTTAGTTAAAGCTCTCAAAAGCTCAGGCTTCCAGGTTCAGATGCGGGCCAGCCGGCCCTGGGGAACTCATGGAGGAGGCAGTCTGTGGATGTTTCCGCACTGCCAGCCTCACTTACAAGGTCTCCACTCTCAGGGTGAAGGGCAAGAAGTGACTTACCCCCAGGCCTCTCTAGGAGATGGGGGGAGGGACCAGTGGATGAGGGAGGGACCAGGGGATGGGGCGATGGGCCAGGAGGGTGGGGGGATGGACCACGTGAGTAGTGGGGGACAGGCCTGTGTGGGAGAGAGTTCACCTGGCCTAGGCTCTCCCGGGCTCCCTGAGCCAGTGGACATGCCCCTGGCCTCTGCTCCAGCCTTTGTGAGTGCTATGTATGTGGTGTGTGTGGTGTGTAGTGTGTGCTGTGTGTGTATGTGTATATGTATGGTGTGTATGTGTGGTGTGTGCTGTGTGTGTATGTCTATATGTATGGTGTGTATGCATGGTTTGTGTGGTGTGTAGTGTGTGCCATGTATATGTGTATATGTATGGTGTACATGTATGGTATGTGCAGTGTGTATATCTGTATATGTATGGTGTGTGTTTGTGTGGTGTGTAGTGTGTGCTGTGTGTGTATATGTATGGTGTGTATATGTGGTATGTGTAGTATGTGCCATGCATGTGTATATGTATGGTGTATGTATGTGTGGTGTGTGGTGTGTGTGGTGTGTGCCATGTGTGTATGTGTCTACATATGTTGCGTATGTGTGGTGTGTATGGTATGTGGCATGTGCAGTGTGTGTGGTATATGCACGTGATTCACGTGTGTGGTGTGAAATGCACTGTGTATGGTATATATGATGTGTGGGGCATGTGTGGTATGTGGGGTGTGTGCAGCATGCACTGTGTATATGGTATGTGTGTGGTGTGTACATGGCATGTGTGTGTGTGGCATGCACTATGCATGTGGTGTCATAAGGTGGTGTGTGTGTGGTGTGCACTGTGTGTGGGGTGTGTGTGTGTGGGGCCTGTATGTATAGTGTGTGGGGGGAACATGTGTGTGGTGTGTATGGGGTGTGTGTGTGGTATGTGTGTGTGGTGTGCATTACACAATGTGCTGTGTGCACCAGGAGGACTCAGGGGTTCTGGAGCCCTGGGCAGGACACCTGACTGAGGACCTACCTCCCTGCCTTTGGGGGTACCTTGGGGTCTGTCTGCACTCTGCCACCCGAGTCTCCACATCGGCTAGAAGGCGCTGGCCCATAAGCCAGCCGGCTGAGATGGAGATTTATCCCCTTACAGCTCTGGAGGCTGGAAGTCCAAAATCAAGATGTCAGCCACGCTGGTCCCTGGGAGGCTGTGCGGGAGAATCTGCTCCCAAGCCCCTCCTGGGTCCTGGCAGCTGCCACACGCTTCCCTGATCCTTGGCTTTCAAAGGCATCCCCCGGCCCTCTGCCTCCTCCTCACAGGCGTCTCCATGGGGCGTCTGTGCCCACATTTCCCCTTCCGTAAGGATGCAGCCTGTCGGATCAGGGCCCACCCCAGCCACCTCTTCTTCACTAACTACGTCGGCAAAACCCCATTTCCAAGTGAAGTCATGTTCTGAGAACTTCAACACCTGAGTTTTTGGGGACACAGTTCGGCCCATATTATCTGGGGGACAGAAACACCCAGAAAAGACCACAGGTCAGAGCCTGGGCCTGCCCAACCGTGGGACATTGCTCAGCCAAGGTGATCCTCATAAACACTGACACGTTCTCGAAGACCCGATATTAGTTTCATAAACAACGGTTTCTTTTTTGCAAATGATACCCACAGGTCCTACTGCCACTTTCCAGCGCTGCATCGGCTTGTCAGATGACAACTGGGTGAGAACTTGATCTCCACTATTTCCTTTGAGGCCAGAACGGGCTCTGATTCCTCAGGGGCGACTCAGCACTACGGTGGGAAATAAGTGACCTAATTTGCATTTCCTAATTGAATTGCTATCAGCTTTCCTGCAAGACTGCACCAAAAAGCAGCTCTTCCAGATCCTAGCACTGCCTGCACTGCCCACAGAAGGGCTGCTTTCAAATAGTTGCTAAGACAGGAGGACAAAAGAAGGAGAAAAGTTGCCAAATTTTTATGGTTCATCTAACCGTAAAGCTGTCAGTTTCACCCAAGCCCACAGAGCGCTAAAATAACGGATGGAGGAGGCTGCCCTTGAAGAAACTTCGACACAAGAGAAATGAAATTTACAGAACCAGGAAATTAGGGGTCCCTGTGCGCCTGCCCTGGCAGACCTGGCTTCCAGGCTGCTCTCGATAAACACTGCCCTGGGACTCCTAACGCTTTGTAAACAGATGCTTTGAAGGAGGCCATTTGTTTCTCCAGAACCTTCTGCCAGCAGAACTCTTGCTCACCATGTGCCCCTATCAGAACGCCCACCTTTTCTAAACAGTCAGGCGGCCCTCTGCATGCATTTGTGTGTTAAAGAATTAAATTGTGAGTGATGGACTAGAAGCACAACAGCATACAGAACACCCGCTAAATAAAGGACGGCAGAAGGAACACCTGTCTCATCACAAGAGTCCCTCCCGCCCCCCTGTGCCCCCCAGCATGGCTTCCCGCTGCCCCTGACGGGAACCCTCAACCGACTGTAACTCTATACCTCAGTGCCACCCGAGTTTGGACCCCATGGGCGTGCGATCACTCAGCTGGCACACGCTCCTGCTGCCTGGCACCTGCCTGCTCTCCTTCCTTGGTCACGCGTTTGTTCACCTTTACTACTGTATAATATTCCACTGTAGGAGCCCACCGACACGTATTGACCCATTCCAATGGTGAAGGCGTGTGCGTTGTCTCCAGCTTTTGGTGATTATGTGTAAGGCTTCTCTCAACGTCCTGTACGGAGTGCTTGGTATTACCTGCCTATACTGCTATGGAGCATACACCAAAAATGAGGCATATGTGTATTTGACTTTAATAATAATTCTGAATTGCTGTCTAAAGTGTTTGTACCCTTGTATACTCCCCTCAAGAGTATATGAAAAGGCTGGGCATGGTGGCTCATCCTTGTAATCCCAACCCCTTGGGAAGCTGAGATGGAAGGACTGCTTGAGCTCAGGAGTTTGAGACCAGCCTGGGCAACATGGTGAGACCCTGTCTCTATAAAAAGTTAAAAAACACACAACAAACAACCAGGTGTGATGATGCATGCCTGTAGCTACTCAGAGGCTGAGGCAGGAGGATTGCTTGTGCCCAAGAGTTTGAGGCTGCAGTAAGCTAAGATGGTGCCACTGCACTCCAGCTTGGGCAGTAGAGTGAGATCCTGTCTCAAAATAAAAACAAACAAGTGAAAAACAGTGTATGAAAATTCCACTTGCTCCATATTCCCACCAATACTTGGTAGTACAAGTATTTCCAATTTTCGCCATTCTGATTGCCCTGCTCAGGTTAAGCCCATCTTATTTATCTACTTATTTATTTATTTGAGACAGAGTCTCGCTCTGTCTCTCAGGCTGGAGTGCAGTGCCGTGATCTCAGCTCACTGCAACCTCTGCTTCCCTGGTTCAAGTGATTCTCCTGCCTTAGCCTCCCGAGTAGCCGGGACTACAGGTGCCTGCCACCACACCTGGCTAATTTTTGTATTTTAGGAGAGATGGGGTTTCACCATGTTGGCCAGGCTGGTCTTGAACTCCTGACCTCAAGTGATCCTCCTGCCTCAACCTCCCAAAGCGCTGGGATTACAGGCACCAGCCACTGAGCCGGCTTCCGTCTTATGTTTATCCACTACGCACTGTTCTCTGGTGATCAGCCGTCTAATCTGTCTGTAGGTACTGATCTGAGATTCTCTACATCTTCCGGGTGTGAGTCCTCAGTCCGTAACGGAGTACTGCAAATATCCCTTCCCAGACTTTGTCATATTGTCTCATTTTTAAGATACATGCTTTGAAGATGGGAAGTTCTTTCTTTCTTTCTTTTTTTTTGAGCCAGTGTTGCCCAGGCCGGAGTGCAGTGGCACAATCTCGGCTTAGTTACAATTCTCCTGCCTCTGCCTCCAGGTAGGTGGGATTGCAGGCACCCGCCACCACGCCTGGCTAATTTCTGTGTTTTTAGTAGAGACAGTGTTCCGCCATGTTGGCCAAGCTGGTCTCGAGCTCCTGGCCTTGGGTGATCCGCCCACTTTGGCCTCCCAAGTGTTGGGATTACATGCATGAGCTACCACGCCCAGCAGAAGTTCTTATTTTTAATAAAGTCCCCATGTTTCACGCTTCACGTGTCATGTGTGGGAAAGCTTTCCACACCCGGCTCACGTCACTTCCAGCTGCATTGCATTCTCTTTCATGTTCGGATTTTCAGTCTACCTGAAATGGATTTTGGTTGTGGTGTGGGGTGGGGGTCATTTCACTTTTTTTCTTAAGGATGCTCCATTGGCCCAGCACCATTTATGGAAAAGACAGTCTTTCCTGTGTTGTTTCAGTAGAAATGGGCAAACTTTACCCCAAATGGCCAGATAGTAAATATTTTAGGCACCTCACAGGGCAAGGGGGAAAACTGAGGACATTGTGTAAGTACTTACATACCCTTTAAAATGGAATCATTTAAAAATGTGAAAAACGTTCTTAGCTTGCTGGCCATAAAAGCCCTGTGGGCTGCAGCATGCTGGCACCTACCGCACAGCACTGCTCTTATAAAAAGTTGAGCGTCCGCACCCTGGGCATTTGACAAGGCTCATCAGGTTGTAAAGATGAACTGGGTGGATTTTGTAGTATGAAAGTCATACATCCATGAAGCTGACTTTAAAAACATTACATATCTTTTTCTGGGCTCACTATTTTGGTCCCATGTGTCTATCTGATCATCTTTGCTGTAAAACCACACCATTTTAATGGCTATAGTTCAGCGGTTCTCAAAACGGGGCAGTTTGTCCCCCAGAAAACATCTGGCAATGGCTGGAAAGAGCTGTGGTTGCGTATGGAGGTTATGGGGCTCCCCCTGGCATTGAGTGGGCGGAGGCCAGCAGTGTGGCTTACTGTCCAGGAGCACCCAGGACAGCCCAATAACATGTCTTGATGGGTGTGTCCTCAAAAAATCTGCTGGAATTTTCCTTGAGGTTGACGCTGTGGCAACTTTGGGTAGAATTAACATTCTGACATAAGCCTTCCAAGCTATGAGCTTGCCATATCCCTCCGTTTTTATAGGTCTTTAATTTTTCTCAACAATATGTAAAAAGTCTTGTTCATTTCTGTTAGATTTATTCCCAGTTGTATGATTGTTTTTAATGCTGTTGTAATTGGGATCTACTTCAGATTTTATTTTCTCATGATTTATTCCTGGTACACAGAAGCACAACTGTCATGTCCAGTACCGCTGCTAGCCTTACTCATGAATCCCAGTAACCTAGGACAGATTACATTTTCTAACATTTATAATCATATAAGCTACAAATAATGTCAGTTTTATTTATTCTAATTTCTTTTTCTTGCCTTACTGCATTGGCTTTACCTCCAGTGTGTGATATAACAGCTTCCTTGCCATGTTTCTGCTCTTAAGGGAAGGCATTGAGTAGGTCAATTGTAAATTGGCTGTTTGCTGCAGGTTTTCGGTACATGCCCTTTATGAGATTAACAAAAGTCTTTTGTTAATTGGCAAATTAGGAAAATAATTTCTTTTCCTAATTTGCTAAATTTTTTTTTGTTCTGAATGGAGGTTAAATTTTGACTATTGCTACTCATCTGATCATATGATTTTTATTCTATATCCTATATTAAATCATATTGATTAAATCAATTCTACCTTCTTGGAACAAATCCAGTTTGACCATGACTTACCATCCTCTGTAAACATGACTGGATTCAAGGTTGTAATATTTTGGTTGGTGTTTTTGCAGCTATTGATGAGCAAGGCTTGCCTATAATGATCTATTTTCTCATGTCCTTTCAAAGTTCTCAATGTTTTTGGACATGGTTCTTGGCGGTTTTGGATACAACCTAGGTCAGGTTTTGGATATGATCCTCACCCATTTTGGGCAAAGTTCTTGTGAGTTTTGGCCACAGTTCATGCCAGGCATTAGGCAAGGTCACTAGCAGGATTTGGGAAGACAGAACTCTGGGGGAGCAATTCCTCTTGCTAATCTTCAGACAGGTTTGTGTAAGATTTGTTTTAATTTCTCCGGACAGCTTGGGTAGAACTTACTAGTGGAACCAGCAGGTGTGGACATTTCTTTGTGATAAGGATTTTAGTTTTAATTTTGTTTGCAACAATAAAATGGTTCAGACTTTTTTCTTATGTTAGGTAAGGTGTATATTTCTACACTATTATCCTTTCCATGCATATTTGTAAGTGTATTGGTATAAATTGTATACAATATCCTCAGATGACCTTTCTGACGTCCACAGGGTTAGTGATGTCATTTTTTCATCCCTGATATGGATTAGCTGCTGTTTCTGTCTTTTCCTTTTAGTAGTTTAAAGGACCAGCTTTGCTGTTTCTTTTGCTTTCTGTTTCATTGCGTTTTCCTCCTGTTTTAACAATTTCCTTCTTTAGACTTTGGGTCTTGTTTTCTGTTATTTTTATAATTTTTTGAGATGAATGCATGGACTGTTGATTTTATGCCTTTTTTTTTTTTT